>NC_000083.6:58909487-59259487 GCF_000001635.26 Mus musculus
TTTCTAAATTACATCGAAGGGTCTAAGCTGCTCTCTTCTTTCTGAGTGGGTATTTTCCCACTAAGTATTTCTTTGATTTATTTCTGTGATCTCAGAAAATGATGAGCTTTTACTTTTCTTTTTTTTTTTAGTTTTCTTACCTTCTTGTAGACTTAGATTTTTTCTTTTCTTTATTTTCTTTCTTTCTTTCTTTCTTTCTTTTCTTTTCTTTTCTTTTCTTTTTTTTCTTTTTTTAATGCAAGCCCAACTTCTTAAGCTAACTGAACTGCATGTTGGGAATGAAGACTAAAGGCAGCAGTAAAAGGTTTCCAACTGTACAAAACCAAACGTTGGCAGGGAACTCAAACATGGAATGAGTCGTGGTGTTCCTAGCAGGGTCTGCTCCGTTGCACCTGCAACTTCATTGATGTTTTGGGACTGAACACAGATGAACACTTGGTTGTCTGCATGCCACACACCATCGAGTGCCAACAAACACTGCCCTGAGCACCTGGCCTCAGATTTGAGAGTATTGTGTATTAGATGTTGCGGTGTGGTACCTGTGAGCATGGAGTTTTCTGTTCTTACATAAATGGAAAGATATGATTTTTTTAAATGTTAAATATTTTTATCATCATTCCTCAGGTTTCAACTTTTATCTTTAGAATTGTGTTTGAATTTTCTGATTTTAAAATTTATTTGTTTCTGTTGCGGACTTGAATTTTATTAGAAAAAGATAGCTGAGTGTTGACTTGTGATTAAGACAGACTTTTCAATAATTCTGAAATGGCCCTGAACATATTTTTGCCATTTTAAACTTTTTTTAAAAAATTTATTTATGTGAGTACACTGTAGCTGTACAGATGGTTGTAAGCCTTCATGTGGTTGTTGGGAATTGAATTTTAGGACCTCTGCTCACTCCTGTCAACTCTGCTCACTCAGTCCCTGCTTGCTCCAGCCCAAAGATTTATTTATCATTATACATAAGTACACTGTAGGGCTGGTGAAATGGCTCAGCAGACTGATTGCTCTTCCGAAGGTCCTGAGTTCAAATCCTAGCAACCATATGGTGGCTCACAACCACCCGCAATGAGATATGATGCCTTCTTCTAGTTCATCTAAAGACAGCTACAGTGTACTTATGGATAATAATAAATAAGTCTTTAGGCCAGAGCAAGCAGGGGCTGAGCAAGCAGGGCTGACTGGAGTGAACAGAGGTCCTAAAACATTCAATTCCCAGCAACCACATGAAGGCTCACAAACATCTGTACAGCTACAATGTACTTGCATAAATAAATAAATAAATAAATAAATAAATAAATCTTTTTAAAAAATA
The DNA here is from genome assembly GCF_000001635.26 of Mus musculus. Taxonomy (NCBI): domain Eukaryota; kingdom Metazoa; phylum Chordata; class Mammalia; order Rodentia; family Muridae; genus Mus; species Mus musculus. The sequence continues at coordinate 58,910,803 of NC_000083.6, forward strand.
CATACACTGTAGCTGTCTTTAGACACACCAGAAGAGGGCGTCAGATTTCATTATGGGTGATTGTGAGCCACCATGTGGTTTCTGGGATTTGAACTCAGGACCCTTGGAAGAGCAGTCGGTGCTCTTACTGGCTGAGCCATTTTGCCAGCCCCATTTTGAACTTTTGATTCATGTAAAACAACAATTTCAGCATTCATCATTTTAAACTCAAAATGTCAATCAATTCAGAAAAAATTAAGGTGTTATATAAACTGTTGCATGAAATATTTGATTCTTTTTTCTTTTCCCTTTCCCTCCCTCCCTCCCTCCCTCCCTCCCTCCCTCCCTCCCTCTCTTTTTACCTCCCTCTCTCTCTCTCTTCCTTCCTACCTTGGTGCCAGCCCACCATGTAAACCTGTCTGCCCTAGATCTCACTATTTAGATCATGTTGGCTTGAACTGGCAAAGATCCAGCTGCCTCTGCCTCCCATGTGCTCAGATTAAAGGAGAATACCAGCCTCACTAAGACTCAATTCTTTTTATGTAATACCAGAGGCTCATATCCATCTTATTGCTTATGAATATTTGCTTTCATATTTAATAAACAGCAAAATCATCTGCATACTAAGAAATTGTCTTAGAATTAATTTCTTTATAAGTTACTACCAGTAACTTACCTATCTATAGAAACCAAGTAAATGGCTTCCTCCCACAGTCCAGCCAAGCCCATTCTTTGGCACTGCTTTTCCTCTGATGAATTTCTGCACTAGGCCCGACCATTATATGTTTTTTCTGGTAACTGATAGTTAACCAGGGATGGTGACATAAATGCCTCATTGTAAGATTGTGGGCTGCAAAGCTAGCCTGACCTTTCGAGCCCACGCTGTTCCATTTCTCTGCTCTGCCCACGTGTAGTTGTTTAACTTGATAGATTTGGAAAGTACGGGGTACATGTAGCATAGGGGCAGTGGACTTGGCTAACAGGCACGAGGCCCCGGAACTAGAAGATAAGAGAGCCTGGTATCAATTTGTGACTCACTTTGCTTTCATAAAAGAAAGTACAAAGGAATAAGCCACAGTTGCAAGAAATACTTAAGATACACAAATGAAGCCATCTAAATGCACTAAATTTTACTTCCTCTCCAAAAGAAACTCTCTTCTCACCATGTGCCATGACGCAGTCAAACTACTCCTTCAGCATTTGAAAAAGAGTCTAGAATTTTAAGCAAAACGGTATCTTCTCTCTCTAAGCATTTAAATCCTCATATATGTCATGCCTCCAGTCCTACACACACACACACAAACACACATATTCAGTTTTGTGCATAGAGATTCATAGGACAAAACAAACAGTGGTTTCTTTTGTATAACCACAAGGATTGCCTCTGTTTTGTTTTGAGTGGTTTGAAAATGCAGCCATATCTTTTATGTAGTCTAATCTTCTGCTGTCGCTGATGAGCTAGAAACAATCTACTTTTTAAACACATGATAAATTATATGTCTGTTATTCCTCTTTTTTTGTACCTCAATATTTTTCTCTGTTTGATTCTTGTACCCCATGACAGCATTCACATCTAAACTGATATCAAACAACTTGAATTTTATGACGAAAACAGCTCTGTCCTTCTACCGCCTGCCATCTCAACTTCACTGATGCTCTCTGTCTAATCATGCGAAACTTGATTAATATCAACCTGACTGCTAGAAAAGGCCATCTATGGACTGCCCCACCTGGGGATCCATTCCATATGCAGCCACCATACCAGACACTATTGCTGATGCCAAGAAGCACTTGCTGACAGGAGCCTGGTATAGCTGTTCCCTGAGAGGCTCTGCCAGAGCCTGACAGATACAGGGGTGGATGCTCACAGCCAACCATTGGTCTGAGCAGAAGGACCCCAATGGAGGAGTTAGGGGAAGGATTCTAGGAGCTGAAGGGGTTTGCAATCCCATAGAAGGAATAACAATATCAACCAACCAGATTTCCCAGAGCTCCCAGGGACTAAACCACCAACCAAAGAGTACACATGGAGGGACACATGGCTCCAGCTGCATATGGAGCAGAGAATGACCTTGTCTGGTATCAAAGGGAGGGGAGGCCCTTGGTTCTGTGAAGGCTTCATTCCCCAGCATAGAAGAATCCTAGGGTGGGGAGGGAGGAGTGGGTGGGTAGATGGGGGAGCACCCTTGTAGGCAGGAGGAGGGGGTGGGATGGGTGATTTTTGGAGGGGAAAACAATAAGGGGGATAACCTTTGAAATGTAAATAAACAAATTTACCAATAAAATTTTTCAAAAGAAACATGGAATAAAGCTCAAGTATATAAATGCTCTTTGAATATCTCTCAGAGTGAGGAAGACAATGGAAAAAAGTAAAGGCAAAGTCTAGCAGAAATTGCTTAACAAGAGAATTACTCCCATCTAAAGAAGCTGAGAAATGAGCAGAGTACTCAACAGGCTCATGGAGGTGAGACCCTATCAAAAGGTAATATTTGATGGGAGGTGGTACTCCCAAGAGTAGTTGGGCAACACAAACAAGACTCCACAGGGCAGGAGAGTTGAAGGTGGTTGATTAAGAAGGTGAGGGGGGCTAGGAGAAGACTGGCTATGGGAAATTATAAGGGCATTATGAAATTCTCAAAGAATTGTTAGAAAATCCTGGTAAATAAAGTTCTAAGATAGACTTTTAATGGATATCCCTAGAAGCAAGGGAACTGGGTCAAAGGCTCACAAAGACCTAATAGGAATCTCCAGCACTCTTTTCTTGTACATAACTGAAACCAAATTGCTGCACATAGAAAGGGTAGAAAGACTTATGGGGAATCTAGATAAAGAAATGAATAGAAATAAAGGTTAATATGACTGTGATTAGTATATTCAAAGGAAAGGCCAGATTGATAACCACACTATAAATAAGAGGCTGTAGATGAGAATTAAATGGAAAACAAAGTCGAAAGGGAAGGTTTAAGTGAAGAACTTTGAAGAGCAAATAAACTATTAATTATAGCTTGGAAGTGAGCCAAAGACATACACAGCTCTTGAAGGAGGTTGCTCTTTAGGATTTTCTTGTTTCTGTGGATAAGTTAACATCTTAGTGTCACAGAAAAGAGCCCACTCAAAATATTCCTTAAAGAAGTGGTGGGAAAACTGAAGATTCTGTAACCAATTTAAAAAATCAGAAAGTCATAGGAAAGCTAAAATAATTGATAGTAAGTCACTATACAGTGCTGTAGCAGGAGAAGAAGGATCTGAGGTCACATGTGTGAAGGTCCAGGGTAGAAATAATTATAAGAGAATGTGGTAAAAATATAGTAAAAAGTAGAGTGCATATAGTCTTAAGCATAAAAAAGAATATTAACAACATCTCATAGGTTTATAATACATATATAACTAAAATACGTGGCATTATGAACCTATTACATAAGGCATGGTTAGATTAAATGCCAGAATGTCCATTAAATAGTGTACATACTCTTTGAAAACATACATACTCTTTTTGTAGTAGGCTTTACCAGTTTAGACACCATATGACAGTCATTTAGATAGGCAGTAAAATGATACAGTAGAACTAATTTGCTGAAAGGAGCAAAATGAAGAGAAATACTAGGAAGCCTCTATGCCACTGTACAACATAGAAGACTTTGATCACTTTGCCCAAAAGCAGTCTGGGTAATGTCCAGTGAGTTTGGTAAGAGTCAACCCATTAATGTGAGTTAATAGTTGAAAACAGTATTCAAAGATTCAGCTTTTTAAAAGTTTTACAGTCACAGGATCAGAGATGAGGAGGACACAACATCTGCCCCAACACTGGAAGTAATTGGGACCAAAGGGACCCATGCGCCCAGGAACTCTGTCCCGACCAGTGACACGGGTTCCTTCAGGTCTGGGTCCCTGCCCTGAGCAGACCTTGGGCACGAACTCAGCAGCCAGTCCCACAATACCCAGAAGAAGCTCCACTCCCAGACACCCTAACATGCCAGGGACCACAGGATCCCAGGAACTTGGTCACACCAGGATCTCAGGGTCCCAGAGGGAGTTGACTCCCAGGAGCTCTGACACACCCAGGATCTCAGGATCACAGGATCCCAGAATCACAGGATCGCAGAGACAGCTGAACGCTGAGGAGTTCTGACACAACCAGATTCACAGGAAGGACAGGCTCCAGTCAGATATATCAAGGACATGTAGGACTAGAGAAAAATCAGATAATGGGAGGCAAGTGTAAGAACATAAACAGAAACCAAGGTTACTTGGCATCATCAGAGCCCAATTCTCTCACCATAGGAAGTCCTGGATACACCATCACACCAGAAAAGCAAGTTCTACAAACACTTCTCACGATGGTGACAGAGGACTTTAAGAAGGACATAAATAACTCCCTTAAAGAAATACAGGAGAACATAGGTAAACAGCTAGAAGCCCTTAAAGAGAAAACACAAAATTCCCTTAAAGAATTACAGGAAAACACAACCAAACAAGTGAGGGAAATGAACAAAACCATCCAAGATCTAAAAACAGAAATAGAAACAATACAGAAATCACAAAGGAAGATAACCCGAGTTAGAAAACCTAGGAAAGAAATAAGGAGATATAAATGCAAGCATTACCAACAGAATATAAGAGATAAAGGAGAGAATCTCAGGGGCGGAAGATAACCATAGGAAACATTGACACAACAGTCAAAGAAAATACAAAATGCAAAAAAGCTCTTAACCCAAAACATCCAGGAAATCCAGGACACAATGAAAGGATGAAACCTAAGGATAATAGAGTTTAACAGCACATCTGAAAGTTCTAGAACAAAAAGAAGCAAATACACCCAACAGGAGTAGATTACAGAAAATAATCAAACTCAGGGCTGAAATCAACCAAATAGAAACAAAAAGAACTATACAAAGAATTAACAAAACTAGAAGCTGGTTCTTTGAGAAAATCAACAAGATAGATAAACCCTTAGCCAGACTAACCAGAAGGCACAGAGACAGTATACAAATTAATAAAGTCAGAAATGAAAAGGGAGACGTAACAGTGACATATATCTTAAAGTAATTATTCTGTTTGTTTAATATTTACTGTTGAAAATGTTAAAATCATGTTCTACAGACATCATGGAAATATTATTGATAATTTTTTTCACTGTGCTTGAAATTAGCACTTTCTTAATGTTTAACTTCAAAAAGTTTTTCTATTTTGAAATTTTAAAAATATACTTACTGATAAAATAATTTCTCTCCTAGAAACACTGATAGTCTATTTTAAGTAAATTGATTGTTAGATAATGTATACAGGATGTATAATGTGTTTTAAATACTCTCTCACTATGTCAGGTGGTATCATATAAGGGCTCTTGAATATATTTCTTAGTGATTCATTTTTAATATTTTATGCTCTTTTACTCTGCTTAATTTCCAAAGAGTATTTTGTATGTTTTGAAACAGTTTAGTATTCAGCATTAGATATAGGATCCTCAGTTATGAATAGTATTAAGTGTTCATTAATGATATTTTTATGGTATGAAAGGATATAAATATAAAAGTTAAACAAATTTTTATATATTATTTGATTCTCATAATATTCAATATTATTAATATCTTTGATGTATAAAATGCATTTAAATAATAAAAATTAAGAAAAAAATACTATGCTCTAAGTTCTCATAAAAAATAGTTTTATGAGCCGGGCGTAGTGGCGCATGCCTTTAATCCCAGCACTTCGGGAGGCAGAGGCAGGCAGATTTCTGAGTTTGAGGCCAGCCTGTTCTACGAAGTGAGTTCCAGGACAGCCAGAGCTATACAGAGAAACCTTGTCTCAAATAAATAAATAAATAAAATAAAATAAAATAAAAAATAAAAATAAAAAAATAGTTTTACAGTGAAAGAAATGAGATGAGAATAGTGGAATAGCTGAAGAATGTTTAGTCTGTTTATAAGTAGTGTCATCACAGATATAACTGGATTTTATAATGCTATTATTATTTGCTTTCTCTATTCCTCTTATCTACTTTCATCTTGTCTGGGAACTCATCACCTTCCTTCCTGAAACAGAAACCCGGTCTTATTTTATGATATACTTTCCCCTGGGTTTTGTGTCTACTTCTGGGGTTGCCTTGCCTACTTCCTTCTCTGCAGACCCTCAAAGCTCAAGGTAAAGATGGCTCCCTTAACGCCTTTATCAACTATCATAGCTAAAAACATTTACCACGTACCATATTATAACATATATATTGAATATATATCATATACATGTGCTATATGATATATACATGTGTGTGTGTGTGTGTGTGTGTGTATCCTTCCTGGTTCTAACCTTGACTGTCCCTACAAAGGCATGCTAATCACACTGCCAATCACAATAATACATTAGTTCAATGAAAACTTCAAGCCGGGCAGTGGTGGCACACGCCTTTAATGCCAATCCCAGCACTTGGGAGGCAGAAGCAGGTGGATTTCTGAGTTCGAGGCCAGCATGGTCTACAGCCTGAGTTCCAGGACAACCAGGGCTGCACAGAGAAACCCTGTCTCAAAAAAAAAAAAAAAAGAAAGAAAGAAAGAAAGAAAACTTCAGACTATATACTTATTTGATCTGCTCTTATATCAGTGAATTATTAGAATTTTATCCCACCAGTCATTCTTTCCAGGAAATTCAGTCATCCATGTAAACTAAATAGCCATGTTTCTTGGGTTCCTATGATGAAATCTAATCCTTATTGAGAAGGAATTCAGAGGTAGGATTGCTGAAAGATTAGGTCACAAGAGCGATGTGTCAGGAATGAGATTAGGGTGTATCAAGCTGCAAAGACTTTCCTTGTCCATGTGAAGACACAGAGAGAAGACAGCCCTGGAGCAAGCAGGAAGTGAGCCCTCACCAGACTTCGAATCTGCTGGTTTGCTTTAGAATTTAGTACCCCCCCGCCCCCCACCACCACTGCCCAGTGCCATGAGAAATACTTGTCAGCTCCTTGTAAGGTACCAGTTGGCGGGATTAAATAAAATGGCTTACCATTCTGCCAATCACCCAATCCTGTTGATTCTTGTCCTGAAACATCTTTGCAGAGTGTTCTACTTAATCAGGACTCCTATGGTCTGTTATCTTGGCTGTTCCCATTCGACTCCTCTCCTCCTCTAAAATCATTTGCAGCAAAACAGTTAGAATACCCTTGAGAATATCCCACCACCTGGGGTATTTTCTGGATTTCTGTTTTAGTCAAAAGAACTCCCCAAAGCCACTGTTTTTATCTGGATCCCTGCATGGCTGCCTCCCGCTTATTTTGTAGACTCATATCCTTCTTCCCTTCTCAGCTCAACCCCTCAGGCTCTGGCTTTAGCCACAGGAGAGATTTTTAAATCTCTGAAATGCAACATACCCTTTCTTTTTCTTATTCACTCCGTCCCTTCCCCTCTTCCTCCCTTCCATTTCCCTTTCTTCCTTCTCTCTCTCTCACTCTCTCTCCCTTCCTTCCTTCCCTCTTTCTTCCTTCCTTCCTTCCTTCCTTCCTTCCTTCCTTCCTTCCTTCCTTTCTTTCTTTCTTTCTTTCTTTCTTTCTTTCTTTCTTTCTTCCTTTCTCTCTTTCTTCCTAAGTACAGATTAGAGATCTCATATATCTTGGTTTTTGTCTCGATAATAAATGCTCATCACAACGTTCTGTCTGGCTAACTTTTACTCAACTCTTGGGGCTCAGCTGAAATGTTAAATTTCCCCCTACACACACACACACACTATGACACACACACACACCAACAGCACACACACTCACACACACCACCAACACACTCACACACACACACACCAACATACAAACACACACACACACCATACACACACAGAGAGAAGACACACGCATTTACTTTCTTTCTCTTTCTCTCTTTCACACATACACCACCTACTCACTCACTCACAACACACACTCATACGTACACACATAACCAGCCACACACACTATACACACACAATACACATACTCACTATCTCACACACACTCAGATACATTCACAACTACACACATACACATTATGTGTTCACAGTCTCTTCCTAATGTTTCCAAACTTTGCACTATTTCCCAGCTTCTAATCACTCCTTACTCTCTCTGCTTTGTTTTCTTTCAACATGATGTTTTTATTGATTATCTGGATGTTTTGCATAATGCGCCCTCATCAAATTCACTTCCTTGTCTTTCCAGGCCCCCAGCCCCATTACTTTCTCAAAAAAAAATAAAAATAAGAAAAAATAAAGAAAGAAAAATGAAAAAAAAAAAGCAGATCCATTTTGTTTTACCCATATATTCACTGGAGCACAGTTAAACTTCCAGTGGCCAGCCCCTTAAAGAACTTGCTTTTTATTTTGCTAATGAACTAATTTCATTATTGAGTTCTATACTATGGTGCCGCTAATGTTTCTCAGCAGAGGGCGCTGGAGGAACACTGTAAGAGAAAGGAGGTTCTTGTTTTGTCTAGTCCCCGCAGGGTAGGCCAGGAGTGTGGGTATCTGACCATTCAAAGGTACTTTGTTCCAGCCATGCGCTAGCTAGCATACGCTGTCCCTCTGGGACCCGGCAGTTTGAGCAGAGTCTGTGGTCGTCTGCCTGTGATGCGTGCCATATGGGTGAACTTGTGAAGGTCTCCTGTACACTCTGCTGCCCTGACTTTTCCTGCTTGCATCCCTCTTCCCCAAGGTTTGTCTCCTTCACAGCACTTCTGGCAGAGGCTTCGCGACAAGGGCTTCCCATGTTCCAGGTCTTTCAGACACACAAGAATTCTCACATCTATGGTATAACTATGCACCAACCACCCACTGAAAGTTTGCTGCCTTGTGGGGCGCCCCCGAAAGGTTGTTTCCTATTAGCAGTTGAGTTGTAAATTGCTCTAGCCTGGCAAACCAGTGAGCTACAGGCTGTCAAATTTCATCTTTTCCACAAACCCCAGCTTTGGAGAGGGGACAGACCTCTTCTAAGTTTATCCTTCTTGGTATACGCCTTCTTTGAAAATTTCTCAGTCTTCTTATATCTTATAGTTATTCTTTTGATTCCCCATTTAACAACTCTATTGCAGAGAGCTGTGTGATTGTACTTCTTGCTGCGAACAGACTGCTATAACTCTCCTCTCCCTCTATAACTTTATTTGTAATACCGGTCACAATTCCATATTGATTTGAGGATTTGTTTTCTTACACTGGCTTCTTATAATGGAACTATACGCACAAATAGGGCAGGCATCATGTCTGGTTTGTTTTCTTCTCTGTGCTTACATAGCATGTGGCATATAAAAAGTATCTAATAAGTACTTGTTGCATGAATGACTTCTGAACGGGTGAGTTCATTTTCTACTAATTTATTCTGTTATGTCCATGGTACGCTTCATTAACTCTTCTCGAGCCTTGCTATCTATTTTGCAGATCAGACATAATGAGTTCTGGAATGTGTAGTGCTATAGCACATCTGATTGGTGCTCTATAAAATTGAAATAAAGTTACATTTTTATACTTTAGTTACATCAAAAGCTAATACAGCAATCACACTCTTCATATCAGCTTTTTCTTACCTGTGTGTTAATCACAAGCTACACAGCCTTCCCTCCTACACAGAAGACTAGAAGCACATAAAATTTTTTTTTTAAACTTAACTAAAATTACTACTATAGTTTATAATTCTCACATACCTTCACTGCAGGCTTCATGCTTTCAAATGCCAAAAGTTTGATAGGTAATAAAAATAAGTATATAAGGAAATGAAGGATAGTGGGAATTATGGTAAACTGTGTAGCATATTCTTCTTCTGAATGCACTTAATTCAAAGAGTTCACATGAGCCAAAAAGAGCACCAGTGCCCTGACATAGAAAATCCAGATGGAAAATACTGGGACCTTTCTGAATCTCAGTGATCAAAGATCTTAAAACAAGAAATGCTTGACTCAGGGATGTTTCTTATTTTATTTTGTTGAAGAAGAGCATTAAAAACAAACATCTACTTATTGTATAAGAGGAGACAGAAATCATCAAGGCAGGGTTTCCTTCCTCCCTCCCTTCCCCTTTCCTCCCCTTTCCTCCCCTTTCCTCCCCTTTCCTCCCCTTTCCTCCCCTTTCCTCCCCTTTCCTCCCGTCCCCTCCCCTCCCTTCTCTCTCTCTCTCTCTCTCTCTCTCTCTTTCTTTCTCTCTTGTTCACTGTTTATTGACTTTAGTTTGGAAGACACTTGGTTGTGATATTTACTTAATTTATGAATTAGAATTTCTTAAAAACATTTAAAATGAAAAAAAAAATCAAATTTCCAGGGCTATTCTTGTCTATTCAAGAGGTCAGGGGAAAGAGACCATGAAACTGTAACATAGCTCGGGGACTCCTTCAGGCTTCTGAAACACAAATGTGCATGTTCCTACAGATCATGTACTGTCTCTGATGCTTCCACAATGTTTTCCAGATTGAAAATTTCTTATCTGTTTTACTTTAATACTCAAGAAAATAAAACTAAGGACAGAGAGCAATTTCTCATCCCGTTTAGAGAAAATCCTATTTTCCTGCACTGGAGGGAGACAAAGTTTCTCAAAGGAGCTGTATGGTTGACTTTCCTATGAAAGGCAGAGCACTTGACAGTGTTCCACAAGTAAGTGGCTCATAATGTAGGAAAAGAAACTCCCACATAAGAGAACATAAATTATAATAATAATTCAACAGGAGATCATCTTTCACTTTCACAATGGACTGGTTTCCTTACTGGCTTTTTATATTCAGGAAGAAATTATGTTTGTTTATACTTGCACACAAGTGCATGTGCACACACACAGATACACATACACACACACACACATATGAACACACAAACACACACAAGAAAGGCAAAATAAAGGCAGAGGGGAAAAAATGAGATTGTGTCATCATGAATGAAGTAAAGAGCCCAAATTCTTGTTTTCAACCCTGACTAGAGGTGGGTCATGGGTGCCCCCAAGAGTGAAGCCAACAGGTCCCCCAGGTTGCAGGATGCATGGTGCATCCTTTGTTGAATGGGAGAGAGCATGTGCTCCTTATGACAGCAAGTCTAGTTAGCTCCTGACAGCTGTTGGAAATATTTCATGAGAAGTTGGAAAGTAAGAGCTCTCCATGAAATCTCTGTTGTCATTTTTAAGCATTCTTGCCATTGCTTAACAAAATCAGACACCAGATTGAATCTAACTGAGAAAAACATCCATGATAGCAAAATATAAACTGTGTTTTAGACTCATGTAAAGAAGATCTGTCCAAGCACATGGGCCCATCCAGCCTAGACTCACTCAGTCACAAGCATCTGAGAGGAAGACTACCTTAGCATAGGATTGGAGTTATTCCGATGGAATCCCTGCGTCCCCCTGGAGTTAAGACATTACTGTTCTCATGGAATCTGGAAAGCAAAATAGGTATTCCAGGTGACCTGCCCAGCTCTCTGCCTCAAGAGCCGCAAAAGCACAGAGTTCTGCCAACCATGGTAGACTATCCACATTGTGGCCTGAAGAGCTATGTTTTAATCATCTACATTTATTTACTGATGCCACTAGAAGATTAGTTTTGTTCTTCATGTAGGATCAAAACCGAAGTAAACAAGAAGAAAGGAAATCCCTTGATTTATGCAGCAGAAGAGAACATAAATTGTACTTCTCTGATTTTTGGAAGAACAATTCCTGGACAGTCAAGTGGGAAACTACTGTTTCTAGAGTCTTGCAATATAATGTCTTGAAGAGTAATTCTTGGACACAGGATAGTCCAAGGAGGTTTTCCTTCCCAGTGTCTTTCATTCTTACCCTTATCAGCTGTTTCCCCTCCTCACACTTTACCTTTCTGTGCTTGTAATAGAGGAGAAAGCCATCATGCTTCAACACAAACCACCTCTTCCTCCAGCCCTTCACAAAACCTGAGTGAGTCCTCTTATGCAGGTAACCACGGCAGGTGGGCCACGGGGTATTGGGACAGCGGCTGATGTCGGATGCTACCACCATAGTCAGGATGTCTAGACCTACAGGCATGAATGGGAGAGTTCAGTGGCCTGACATCTTCTAGAGAGGCAGTGACTATGCAGAAGTAATGGTTGGAAAAAACAGTCAGGGCTTTAAAAACAGAGAAACAAATCCTACCGTTAGATTAACCAGGTCTCTTAGACATGCAAACCTATGTGCTTATGAGAACTGAACAGTTACCTCTTAGTTGACTCATATGTCAGTGGTAGGACTTATCTGTGACCCAGGTTTCCTGAAATGTATTAATCTCCTTCCTCATAACCACAGTGACCACAATGTTTCTGATGACAGAGTCAAGTCTGTGCAATGTCACTAGTTATAATATCAAGCCAATTCCTTAAGCATCTTGATTTACTTTCTAAGAAGCACGTGGAGGTATGTGTCCCTCTTCTAGTTCACTTTTATCTGCAACAATTACCCTCCTTGATCTAACTCACTACTTAGGTCTTTTGCTGAAACTGTCCCTCATCAAAATTGTTGAGTTGAGAAACAAGAAGTCTGGGAGGTCCCAGGTATTGACCCTTTTCTTATTCCAGGTTAAGTCAGGACTTTACCCGAGCTTCCAGTTACTTTCCTAGGAATATCTTCTTTGCTGGACTTCCATGACACGGGACTGCAATAGAGTACAGCTTGTGGAAATTGTCGCTGTCCCTGTTAATACGAGGTCGCTGCCTACCCACTGTGTTTTGTTGCTGCCAGCACGGACACCACACACCTACCTTTTGATGCCTTAAGACAGCTCTCTGAATGCCATGCAGACAGACAGCAACCCTGACATGCTTTGAAGACTGCAAATGGGGTATGACTTCATTTACAATTCCTCTGAGAGAGAGGCCACATCCCTAAAGGGGGACATTTGGCCTTGGCAGCGCTGACTTCATCATGATGTCTGACATTGAGATTACCGATCTGTTTAGAACTGTCTATGGAAATGGGGGTCAGCAAGGAGACTCATCTTCTATAACTGACAAGCTCCAACCCAGGGGATCATTTCTGCCTGAGCCACATGGCCCTGAAAATAAAGATTTGTCCCAGAAAGGCTGACACAGTCTTAACTTTGGCAGCACACAAAGTACCTTGGTAATTAAATAACTCTCAGTATGTCAAGATAATTCTTCATTGCCATGTAAATACATTTTAATTTATTGAACTGCCCTTAAGCTCCTGTCAAAAACACATCCAGAAAAATTAGAAGAAATGCTCCAGATTGACCGGCAACCCACAAATGTCTTTGTCTTTGGACTACAGTCCCTAAAGAACTGCACTCCTGGACTAATGTGCGTAGTTGACACATCTGCCAATTTATTTATGGACTGCAGCAGTGGGCTGCCCCTGAGGTCATTTTCCTCTTGCTTACACAGACTGCATGCTAGTTTCTCTGATACCGATCAGACTAAGCTTGCGCTTCAGCCTGGTCATAAACATAACTTGCTGCACCATGAAAAATTCTCTCCGGGGCAAGGATGCAAGCTGGCTCTGCTGCTGCATGGTTTCATCATGTTAGAGGACCGACCGTTGCTCATACCCAGAGTGAGGACATGAGTCGGATGCACGGGGAGTTGCTGAGCTCCAAACAGCTGTCGGGAGATGGTGGTTTTATATTCTTCACCACATGCTACTCGGGGCCCAGAGGACTCAGGCTTGACATTCACAGAAGAACTTGAATGAGAGTTTTAGACTTTTGATATTAGGTTTTACATAATATCTGTAGCCATTGTACTTTATGCATTAAGGGCACAAAATTTCAAGGGTCAACATTTAAAACTTCCCATGCTTATTCATTTATAATCAGCCTAAACTTAGAAAATGAAAATGTCTTGATTTGATACTTAACAAACTAACAAATACCAGCCAGTGGTTCTTTAACTCTGTGCCTTCATTCGGCATGAGCCTTGGCATTCTGTTTTTGTAGCAAGCTCTCAGATGATGTTCAAATACAATTCCAGTTGCGAGTCTCTAGGCTCTTCTGTTTCCAGGTGGCCCTGCTGCTTGGCCTTTGCCACTAACAATGGTATTTCTTCCTTTCTTTGACCATGGTTTAGTTTCCTTTGACCAAATTTACTTTTTAACCCTAACATATCTCCTTAAAAAAAAAGAAAAGAAAGAAAAACAAAACGATTAGTTCCTTCCCTCCACGTGACATCTGCTCATCAGTTTCCTGACCCTGGGGTTGGATGTGCAGAACCGCTGCCTTTATCTACCAGACAACATGCTTGCTTTGAGCAGTACGAGGGGCGAAGGAAGCAGATAGGTGACTGTCTACAGCCTGTGGTGAAAGAGTCAGAAAAATTGTCAGTTTCATGAGATAAAGGAGTTTTAAAACTGCCTCTTTACCCACCCCAGCTCTTTAGTGACAGAGTCCTTCAAAACAAAAGCTCCCCAGAAATCTCTTCTTTCTTCACATGTTGGCCCGTGTTTGGAAGTGTAGTATTCGGTGAGGTTATTGACAGCTACAGGGGAACAGAAAAAAAAATTTTTTTTCTTTTTCTAATTCACACTCTCTCCTTGGCTTGCTGTCTTATCATGCCACCAATCTTAAACTGTGTCAGAGTCGCACCTCCACTGTCAGACAAACTCTACCACCCTGGTAAGTGACAAGGAGAAATGTGCAAGAAGTGTTCTGTCCCTGAGGGCACGCGCCAGGGGCTGCAGCTGAGAACCTGGCCTCCAGGAGAATTTGCATGTTTGATTTTCCTAAAGCCTGTACTTGGTGAAGAAAAGTCCCCATAGAGCAAACATATGCTTGTTTATTGAGCTTCAGTGTGTCACTTTACTATCTATATTGGTGATTGAATGTCACCATACTATCCTGTGTATGTTGGTGATTAAATCTCTTTGAGTCTGCCAACTCTCAGTCCTGTCAGGAGCCAAAACCATCGTATGAGGGTAACCTAATTCAATAAAGACGCAGCAGAGTATGGGGCTTAATCCCAGCACCGATGGCTGAGGGTCAAGCAAGAGGATTCCAAACTGAAGGTTGTCATGGCCTGTTGTAATGAGAACTTGTCTCCAAAAGCAGGCAAGCATACACAGCTCCAAAGAGTCACATACGGTGTTGCCATTTTTGATATGATGCCGAGTGCCTTTCAAAACTCAGTTTTTGCTTTCCTTGTCAAGAGAATAAAATTAACTCGTGCAGATGTCCACAATCTGAGTCAGGTATGTCCTACAGAACCACTGTTTCTCAGCAACCCGGTTTGCTTTGCTCACCTTGCTTTCACCACCATTGCCCATGTATTTCAGAACAATGTTCTAGCCCAGTTACGTATGGTAGGTTCCATCCACAGGGCATCTCTTGTTGCTGTTAAATCAAGGGCAGTGAGCCTGTCATAATGCTTCAATCATGCACCAGGATTGTCTTTGGAGTTCCGAGTTCCATGCTTTGCTTTTATTCTTTCTTCAAGTACAGTAATTTGTTCTGTCTTTCAGGCTAGGTTTCACAAAATGGGCTTGATACAGATAGGAATGTCACCATATTCTCCTGTGGGCGTCTGTCTTCTTATTTTACATAAGTGATGTCATGCCGGGTTTTTTGTATGCCTGTCTCTCTCTTCATTCCCCATTTTGTTTATTCTTGTCCTTTCTTTTTCAACTTGAAACCATCTTTAAAAAATTCTACCTGTGATGCTTCAAAGTGAATAGAAATGCAAAGCCTGTGTTAATTACAACATAGGTTCACACACCAGGCTGACTCTAATTCCTTTCTACCACATAAAACACGAATGCCCTTGGACTTGTCCCTTAAGTAGTTTTGGAGTTTATCTGTCCTGAAATACAACTGCTAGGACCTAAGATTTATTAAGTACTTCACTAAGAAGCACAGGTTGCTCTCTAAACTTCCATATCCCAGTAAGTGCACAAAGATTCTCATTTTCTTACCGTTATGCCCCTATCAAAGCTGGTTATTATGTGACACTTGAAATAATAAGGAAACTAAAACATCATCTTGTTGACAGTTTACATTGTTTTTGATTAATGACAAAGCTGGTCTGTAATTTCTTTTACTGACACTGATTTTAACTTCAAAATTGAGATCTGATACAACTGAAGTCCACCTCTGTATGTAGAATACTATGTATATATGTATGTATGTGTGTGTTTATGTGTGTGTGTATATATACATATACATATACATATACATATACATATACATATACATATACATATACATATACATATACATATACATATACAATCTTTGTCAAAACTTTGGTGAATAATTGAGTATTTTTTGAGCTTTCTAGTCCTTTACAGTTCGCTAATCTATTTTATGTTCCTACAAAGCAACCACATTTTTGTATGTTAGTATGGGTTTGGAATATACCTTCATGTCCGATACAGAACATTCTTTTTGATACCTTGCCCTATTTAAAAATAATATAGCCTTTAAAGACATTTGCTTTTCTGCATGTTTGCAGGTAAGTTTTCCAAACCACCCATTCATTTAAATTAAATTTTATTGTGATATTAAAAATTTTAGAATGATTTCGGGAAGAATTAAGAAATTTCCATCTTTAACCTATGAATGCATAAAAATGGTATTTATTTTCAGGCATTTAGTCCCGTCCATCATACAGACTTGAACCTAAAGCCTTGAACACAGAATTCTACACTGAGCTATATATCTATCCTAGATCTTGTATGGACTTGGATCATATTTTTCCATTCTTTGATAGATTAATTCTAAAAACTTCAAATTTTTGTTGCTATTGTAGTCATGCGAAGTTTTTCCTCTTTCTTTTTTTCTTGTTGATAGTACAGGTACATATTGCTAGTTTTTAAAAAGCTATGTTATTTTTGAGATTTCATCATTAAAAAGTTATTTTTGAGATGACATCATTTCCCCCTTCTTTTTCATCCCTCTAACCACTCTTTTATACCCCTCTTTGCTCTCTTTTTAAGTCATGGCTTCATTTTTCATTAATTATTGCTGCACGAATATATGCAGAACTTTTCTAGTCTCTTTGTGTATGTTTTTAGGGCTGTCCATAGATAACCAGTTTGTATAGGAGATCTTAGTTTAGTGAGTCCTTCTCTTTTAGTTGTACGTTTTGTTCTGTTGTAGTCACAAAGTCTTCAGTAAGAATGATTCTGTTTCTTCTTAGAATGTATACTACTGTTTATCTTGATTGTGTTATATTGGCTTGGCCAGAAATTTTGCTATTATGATGAGCAGGCTTGTTAAAAGTAGCACTGCTCTTGTCAATTGCAAAAGAAATATTTCCACATTTTCTCTGTCAACTATTTTTGACATGTGCTTTTCTGTTTTAATTATCTTTGATTTTGGTTATATTATGGCTTAGAACTTATATGTTCTTCGTAGTCTTATACGTTCAAAGATTGGTTGTCACCCTCTGGCACTGCTGGGAGATGGACAACCTTGGGAAGTGGATCCCAATGCAAGGAAGTTAGTTCATTGATGGTGGACCTTACTGAGACTGCAGGCCTTTTTTGTTTGTTTGTTTATTTCTACTCTAGTGTGTTGCCTTCCGGCTACGAGATGGTCAGCACCATCCATTAGCCCATATTACTGACACAACAGATACCTCCACAATTCAAAGCATCAAGATCAAATAACCATGGACGGAAACAATTTATCATAATCAAGTTTCTTTCTTGGAGGTTTGCTATCTAAAATATTTTGTCATAGAAATCAAAAGATATATAGTTAGGCGGCCTTTTTTAGGGATGAAAGGAAATTGCTATTTTTCTATGTTTGGAACATTAAAATTAAACAATTGCATTGATCTTTATTAGGGAATTCTTTAGCTCAATATACAACTGATAGAATTAGTAGAGACTTTAAATCGATTTCTTCACACCTGTTTTCTATGCTTACGATGAAGCTATTCTGCTTTATATTTCTTCTTGGCAATGTGTTTTATCTGTGATTATTTTAGATAGTCTCTCCAAAGTCATGAATGCCAATAACCCTCTGCCATTTACTTACATTAAGTAATCCTTTTCCTGGATATTGTAGTTTGAGTTTCTTTAATATTTTGAGGATGTTAACTATAGTACTTTGGAATCTGCTCTTGTTTAAAACTCTGGTTGCATTTCACATCTTTTAGAGGTGATGCACTATTTTCTTCTGGATGGTTAGATAATTTTTTTTTATGTTTAATTTCTTAAGTTTCACTACAGAGTGCCTGCCTAAGGGTTTTTACACCCATTTATTTCATAATATGTAAGCATTTAAAAAAATTCTCTTTATTTCATGAATCCTGAAAACATTTTGTTTTGTTTCTTATACGTTTTTCCCCATGGGCTAGGGAAATATCTTTGTTGCTAAAGTGCTTTCTGAAGCACAAGAACCCAAGTAGATCTCCAGAAACTGTATTTTACGAGTCTCATGCTCTACACACTGAGCTAGCTGGTCAACCAGAAACTGAAGTTTAAAAACCATGCATGGCGGCATGTGCTTAGGATTCCAAAACTGTACAAGTGGGGACCAGAAAATGTCTTGAATTTACTGGCCAGTCAACCTTGTGGGTCAGTGATTTTCATGCCACTAGGAGAGCCAGCCTCACAAAACAAAGGGAAGAGCACCCTTGGCATGACACCTGAAGTTGATCTCTGGCTTCTTCATGCATAAGTACATATCCACACTGCCTTAGTCAGGGTTTCTATTCCCGTACAAACCTCATGACCAAGAAGCAAGTTGGGGGTGAAAAGATTTATTCAGATTACACTTCCACAGTGCTGTTCATTACCAAAGGAAGTCAGGACTAGAACTCAAGTGGGTCAGGAACCAGGAGCTGACACAGTTGCCATGGAGGGATGTTACTTACTGGCTTGCTTCCCCTGGCTTGCTCATCTTGCTTCCTTATAGAACCCCAGACTATCAGCCAAGGGATGGCACCTCCCTCAGTGGGCCCTCTCACCCTTGATCACTAATTGAGAAAATGCCTTACAGCTGATTCTCATGGAGGCATTTCCTCAAGGGAGGCTCCTTTCTCTGTGATAACTCTAGCTTGTGTAAAGTAGGCATACAAGCCCAGCCAGTACACGCATACATGTGCACCCCTTTGTGTTTAACTCTTTTTATGTCTACCTGACTCTTTTTCTCCCCTCCCTCCCTCCCTCTCTTACTCCCTCAATCACTTCCTCCTCACTTTCTCCTTGACACTTTTTGTGAGCATTTACACACTAGTTTGGACTACCTAATATATTTTCATTGTATTTATTTTATTATTCTGTTCACATACGACTCTTTTTTTCAACATTTGTCTTCTTTATACTTAGCACTGACAACAGACTCTTCTTTATAACTGCTTTTCTGTTTCATATCCTATAAATGTCCTCCTTGACCAATTAATTGATGTATATGGATTTTATTTTACATTTTCAATGCCTGTTCTCTTGGATGTATTTGTTCTACCTTGCTTATCATAGATTGTTCACCCTTTCCCTGCACTGTTTCTCAGATTCTTTATATTTCTTTTTACCAGATTATGCCTATTGTTTTGGTATTATTAAAAATATTTTGGAAAATATACACTAGAGCAAGTTTAAACTGGCAATTAACCCTCTCTGGCACTCCAGCCCCAGTTCTGAAGAGTATGGTAGTGTTCTTCAGGGCGTTGGACCTCTTGGGCTGCCCCCTTGGTCCAGCTGCTGTGTTTGTCTTGTCTACCTTCAAGGTAGGCGACCAAGAATCTCAGAAAAATCTCTTGATTATTCTACCAGAGATCTCACTGTTTCTGAATTAAAAGCTGTGCCATAGTCAGTTAACTATAAGCATGTGCAGGAGATCATGAATATGGAATGATCTATACCTGCATCCCGGTTGGAGCATCTCATTGACTGTCCATAATAGGTGCTGCCAATTTTCTAGTATTCAGTGGTACTAAGGTAGAACAAGGCTTGCTAGGAATCCATGAATAACAAAATAAATAATAAATGCTTCCCCCAGCCTATTTCTCACAGGAGATACTGAGCCGTCTTCTGGTATTTAATGTAATTTTCACCCTTGCAACAAATACAAGCATGACGTCATCATTTCCTTTCTCTTTCTAGGTTCCTCTTTAATATCTCAGATCCAATTTATGGTCTGCTTTGAAGGTATCTCTAGTATTGAATTTGAGGGCTGGAAAAGACAAGGGGTCATTGTCTTTTTAAGAGAGGGAAGTTAAGGTTGAACCCAGATTATAATAGAGTATATAACCCATTCTTCTAAGCAATTCCCAGGTGCAAGCAGTTACTTTACTCCAACTGTCAATATCATTTCACCATTTTATCCAAAGCCAAAAACTCCTCCATTCAAGGTTTAGAGATGTTCTCTGTTTGCCTTTGACTTCCTGGAATGGTTAAGTATTATAAACAATATTAAGCCTCTTGGAGACAAGTAAAAAAAAAAAAAACACTAGGGATAAAAGTATTACTAAAATATTATTTAACACGGAAAATGAAATAACAAGGAATTATCTTTGAGAACAGTTAAGTACAAAAGTAATGGATAACATTGCCTTACTGTTTTATGTTATCAATTTATTAGTGTAACCATGATCATAAATCTACATTCCCAAGCTGTGCTTCAGAAAGGATAAATATTAGGGCAAGACCTATGAGAATTGTTGCACATGCTAACTGATAAAGACCTTGCTTTCCTGGCATAACCAGTATACATCTTACGGAGCAATAAAATACCAAGCTGAATTCTACCTGGAAAGAACTCAGAATAGTTAAGTAGAATGCATTCATTTGGAGGTTTTCAAATGTTAGTCTGTACCACACAAAACGTGGCTCTTGCTAAGTCCACAGCTTGAAAGAAGGCAAGTGACCCTTATCAGGACACCTGTGGCTTATTCCAAATGCACATTTTAATTACTACCACGTTGTCTAATAACCCTTCAGTGTATCACAGCATCGACATAACCTTCAGGAATTCGATAAGAAGATACCATATCAAATAATCTCGCCATGAAAGTCAACATTTTCTAGTCAAATCTGTTTTTCTGTGAGACTTTAAGGACTCATCAGACGGTGCCAAAGAAAGTGGTTTTGTCAGAGAGCTCAATGATATCAATGATAGAAGTTTGCCCACAGTTTACTGTGAATGGATGCAAGGGTATGTGTGTGTGTGGGGGGGGGAGGGGGAGGGAGTAGCTTGTTATCTCTAACACAGTGGTCCCAACTGTGTTGGAACTGCTTGACACACAGGCCTCAGGTGGTTCTATGAGAATTTCTAAATCCTTCAGAACTGGGATCTCTCTCTCTCTCTCTCTCTCTCTCTCTCTCTCACACACACACACACACACACACACACACACACACACACACACACAAACACAAACAAATATGCCATACTAAAATCCTAAGATTGTGTTTATCTCCACAAACATTTTGCAAAGAAATGAAGAAAAGAAGGGAAGGGGCAAACTTAAAAAGAAATGAAATGAAACTGTAAATGAATTCTCATAATGGCTATATATATTTTTAATTAAAGAAATGTCTTGAAAGCAAAGTGTATTTTGCTCACTGATATTTTCCAGTTTCACCTTGTGGGCAGCAATGCCTGGTGTAGACGTGAGATTTAATCACTAGGATACAATGTCCTGTTGATAAAGGCATCCCTTTCTAGCTGCCACCTTCCTACCTTTGAACTGCCTGTGTAATGAGTTCCCAGCATTTTCAGTGAACTCTGCAGTCTGTAACTGGCCCACCTACCTTTCTTTGCAAGGTGCACAGCTTCTGCATGCTCAACACTGGTGACCTCAGTGCCATTGACAGACAGCACCACGTCTCCAATCTGGAGTCCAGCTTCCTCAGCAGCACTATCTGTAAGTAGACAAATGACAACCGGCTCCTTAACAGAGGGTCCCACATTGAATGTCCCACTGTTTGTACTTAGAAAAAAAAAAGAGAGAGAGAGAGAGAGAGAGAGAGAGAGAGAGAGAGAGAGACTTTTTCTATAGAGCCTTTCCTTCCAAGTTAGACAATTGCTTTTGTCATTAATAAGAGAGAAAGTATTCAGTGTTCTCCTAGCTGCCTCCCTTTCATTTCTAGGACTTAAACATTCAGCCAGGCATTTGAGAGGCTCCTTTGCAACACAATAGCAGAGCTGCTCTGAAACCCAATCTATTCATCTGTAAGGAGGTTGAGCTACTGCTTCTCATTCCCCATTGCTCAGAGGACTCTTTGTAACCCTGAGAAAAATCACTTAACCTCAATATCTTCATCTCTAAGAAGGGGGCTGGGGGCAGAGCCTCTCTGCAGGACTGTTCAGGGAACAAGTAATTGAAATACTTCTGAAGTTGTGGCAAAAACAGATCTTGGAGTAGTAGGGGGCGGGGTTGAGAAAAGACAGGGAGTTGCTTTCACTTGAATTGTTTAGGCTCCTCTCTTGAGTCTTTTCAGAGGAAATTGAAAGTAGCTTCAGGTTTAGGGGACTGAGCTGAGAAGGCTGGAGGTCCTTTCCAGGGGGTACTCTGTCCCTTGGATTTCTCTCACTTTCACTTCTACAACAGACTTCTATATTTTCTACTAGTTAAATGTCAATATGCTATTTTAAGGTTAATTCATTTTTAAAAATATGGTCTCCTATAGATTTGACCAAAATTCTTCTTATAGCACGTAGCTTCATTCTGCTTTTTTTTTCTTCATTCAGTTAAAACCTACTTCCGTTCTCTTTGATGTGCTTGCTGAGTATATCTGTGCTGTTCATGGGCTCCCAGAGAAGCAGGACTAATAGAAAGTTTTCAATATGGAAAATGCCAATGACTTCCTCAAAGAATAGTCATTTTAAATATTACCTTCCCATTTTAATTTTGTGTTGTTTTTTATGCAAATGAGTGTTTTGCTTGCATGTATGTCTATACATACACGGAGGTCTGGTGTCTGTAGAGATTAGAAGAGGGAATCATATTCCCTGGAACTGGAGATGGTTGTGACCATCATGGAGTGCTGCAAATCAAAACACAGTGCTCTTAAACATTGAGCCATATCTCTAGAATCAAAGAATATTAATTTTTTGTATTTTTTTTTTTATCTTTTGGCTCTTCAAGATAGGATTGCTCTGTGTAGCCCTGGCTGACTTGGAAATTCCTCTGTAGACCAAGCTCATCTCAAACTCACAGAGCTCTGCCTCTGGCATGCTGGAATGCTGAGATTGAGGCATGAGTTGCAATGCCTGACCAAGAATGTTAGTTTTAAAATGAGACTCAGTTGCTGAGGGCAACATAACTAATAAGCCATGTCTCATTCAATTCAGAAATTGAAGTAATCTTTGATAGTCCTGCTCATTTATAAACTATTCTTCTTGTAGTATATTACATCTCATGGTACATAGTTGACTTATTTGAATCAATTGCAATGAATACATTGCTCCATTGTCTTAAAGTGCTCAGAAAATTTGTTTATGGCATTGCAAAATAACAACATAAATCTAGTGAAATTTCTTATTATTTTCTATATCCCTCATAATACCAGCTATTGTCTTAAATGTTAACCGTCACTCAACAAATAGATATTGAAGGGATAAACAAACCGCTCCAAATTATATGCTATAGTTCTTGTTGTCAAAGATCTTCACTTCTACTAAAAATTCTAGTAAAAAAAAAAAAAAAAAACCAAAAACAAAAACAGGAGCAGAGCAGAAAGAGCAATTTCATTTGCAGTATGGCAGGTGATAGATATAAAACAAATTATAAAAAGAAGATATATATTGCGATTGTGGAGAAAGGAATTCTCACTCTAATTTGTGGTGATTATAAAATGGCTTTCAGGAAAAGGAGAATATTAATTGATATTGATGACTCTGATTTTCAATACTCACTTCTGTTTCATGATGAGCGTAAGGGAGGACAGAATGATGGAGACTGCTAGTTTTATATAAACCTAACTCCTCTGCTGCCTGGACTCACAGTTGGTCAGTCTTTTTCAGATTCCGTTGCAGTTGGGTATGCAATATGATAAAGGTCTAGCCATTGGAATGTGACCAGAAGTCGTTTCCATTTAGAGGCCTAGTCCCTAAGCACACAGGAAGGCCACCCTTTTCTTCTCTCTTTTTCCATCTATCTGGAAAGTATGGTGACTTCTGAGTCCTAGAGGATGATAGATTCATAAGGAAAAATGGAACCCAGATCATGAAACATTATGTGGGGTAAAACTCTCTCCAAAGAACATCCACATTAGACTACTACCATACCTAATAACCTTTTGTTTCATTTGTCTTAAGTCATGCTGATCTTTTTGCTGTCAAATTTGCATAATTTCAAAACACCAGCATACCCAAACCTTTTCTAAACATAGGTACCTAGACAAAGTTAGAGACTCTGGTGTCCTGGCACAGAGGCTGTGGATTAAGGTACTGGCCTTGGTGATAGATAATATAAAGGAGTCAGGTAAAGGAGGAAGGGTGTTAAAGGTGGAGACACTCAATTTTTACCAGATCTTCTGAAACTAGAGAGATATTAAATATTGCAAACATGGTGTATGTTTTATATGTCAGGCTTTAGGAAGATTCATTTAGAATAGAGGGAGATTAAGTTAAACAGACCAGCGTGGATATTATTACTAGAATTTATACAACCCAGTAACATAACTTGAAATACTTTGTAGCACATTTGGACACTGGTTTATCTATCCTTAATGAACCACAAACATCTCACCAGCAAGAAAAAAAAATTAATCCCAGCACTCGGGAGGCAGAGACAGGCAGATTTCTGAGTTCGAGGCCAGCCTGGTCTACAAAGTGAGTTCCAGGACAGCTAGGGCTATACAGGGAAACCCTGTCTCGAAAAAACCTATATATATATATATATATATATATATATATATATATATATATATATATATATATATATATATATATATATATATATATTTGTTTATCATGTTATTTTCTATACTCAGATAAACTCTGATATGTGGGAGTAAAATTGAAAACATTGGTTGAATGTGTGTTTGCTTTTATGTACATTGAAATAACCATGGAGTATATAATTTAAAAATTTGGATGAATGAAAAAAGTGTTTGAGAAGGAAGGGCAGCTCAATGGTAGCCTGCTTGCCCTGCATGAGTGAGGCCTAGAGTTCAGTCCAGAAAAAAATGAGAGAGGATTTCAAGCATGGGTATTAAGATTCATAACTCAGACAATGTAAAAAAGGAAATATAGAGCACCAAAGATTAAATTAAAAAAAAAAATAATTACTAATAGTAAGGGATAGACAGAAGAGAAAGAGGGCTAGACAAAAAAATACTTAAGTCAGAGCAGATAGACCCTAGAAAATAGAAAGTCAATAGAGACCACAATGAAGACAGGGTTTAGCTGGTACAGTACAGCATGCAGAGTTGGACTTGGATGCCCAGCATTTGTGTAGAAAGCTAGGCAGGGCAGTGGACAACTCTAATCGAAGTGTTGGGAACAGAGACACAAAAGGTTCCCAGGAACTTCCAGTTAGTCAATCAGTCCAAAATGGTGAATTCAAGGTTTGGAGAGAGACCTGTCTCTAAACGTAAGGGAGAAAGCAAGTAAGGGAGACATGTGATGTTGACTAACATTCATGAGCACATATGTGCTTGCACGATTTCACACACACACACATACACACAAACATGCTTGCACATGGACACATATGGATACACAGAGAGGGACAAGAGAGAGACAGAGGGAGTAAGAGAGATAGTTACAAGGAGACACACAGAGAGACGCATACAGAGACAGAGAGACAGAAAGTGACAGAGAAACATAGCAGAGAGACACAGAAGAAAACATTCAACATGTAGAGAATATCAACATTTCCATATCAAGGCCATAAAAGCAACTGTAATAACTTCATCATTAATCTTAATCTGTTCAAGACATTAATAAAAATGAGGAATCCTTTCAAGATAAGAAGTGAATAGAAGAAATGTGATCATTTGTACTAATCAATATGTTAAATGATTCACTAGGTAAATCAATAAACACTAGAAAATCTAAAACCAAGTACATGTTTAATACTAAGTTTTCCAAGTAAACATTGTGTTGAAATATTTTTTAATGTAAAGGCTCTATCACTATGGAGATACTTCTATCCTGATTATACAATTTGATGTTTTTACTATGGTGTTTTGTAGTGTTGTTCTGGATTCCTTTGTATCCTTATTAGTATTTATTATGTAGACTTTTATTTTTTTTATCATACATGTGAGCAAAATTGTTATCTGTTGTTTGTTTTTCTCTGATGAGAAACCTAATAATTTGTTTATAGATTATTTGTTTATCTTCTCCAGGTAAATATCTATACACAGGTCTGTTCATTTTAAATTGTATTATCTCTATATTATTGGTTATGATACTAAGTCTAACCATTCATTGTTGGTAGGGGATTAGTATAGATAGCCACACTTGTGGCTGGTTCATAGATCCACTTTTATTTTAAATAGTGGTCACTAACCATTGTATTATGGACTGTCCAGCATCTTACAGGATTCATCTTTATCTAATAATGATGCTGGAGATGTAGTATAAGAGTTCCATTGTCTATAGAGATGATGGCTCAAGGTGACTTGAAAATACAGCACACAAATGCTTGTCATATTTGAGGCTAGTCTTCATACAGAAGTATTCAACATAAATTTCTTAGGAAGGTATAAGGTGATAGAAAACATGACTATGGTTTACAAAACTTACATTTCCCCCCAAATATACTTTATTAGGGAAAGCTAAATAGAAGTTACTTCATGCTTTCATGCACATTTACATATAATGCAGATTCTGAAAACCTTCTACTTAAAAAAAAAAAAAAAAGAAGAAGAAGGATGCATTTTTGCACTTTTCCCTTTGAAATTTGTAGTTGAACAGTAGCATTTTCCATTCTGGAGCTTGAGAAAGTCAGGCTTTGTTCATCAATTCCTCCCTTGCTTATCCCGCCTTAAATGTATAGTTTTCTTTCCGAGTTTGCTTGCTATCAAAGTTGAAACATCTGTTTCTTTTGTTTATGCCAACAGATCTCACAGGCACTCGGGCTTTCACAGAAACTGTTCATGCAGATGCCAGCCGGGTGTGGGCAATTAGTTGTGTAAGTGCCAAGCAAGCTCACACTCTGTATACTTATGGATAATCATTTCCACCCCACCTACAGGTCTCTTCTCTTTATCTTTTTCATCTTTAGTGTGTAATTAAGCCTCTGTACTGCATCCAGAACAATGTTTTATAGTATGAATAAGATTCTCAGAAGGGCTGAAAATCTGTGTAATTTTAAAGTCCCTCAACCCGTCATTTAGTAGATTTGAGTAGACAATGGATTTCAGAGGGATTCTCAGCACTGAGAAATACATTTAAGAAAAAAATGAGAGAACTACACTCAGCAGCTACGCAAATCCCTGCCAGGGCAGCACTTTCTTATGTTGAATAAAATCCTGGGTTAACTATGTATTGTAGCATTTCTGTGACAGAAAAGACGCTTCAGCTTTCTTATTGCAAAACACCTCAGGGCCCAGTAAATTAAAAGTTCCCTGTAGAGCACACAGCATTGTTTGTTTTGTATTAGAATGACAAAAATATAGTTAACCATCACAACTGAATAGTTACAAAGATATCAGAAATTAACTTTGAAATGGTGGATTTTCATGATTAAATTGACTTGAATCACCAAGGAGACAAACTTCTCGGGTATATATGACTGTGTGCAGTGCGATTCTGTCCACTGGCTTGGCTCTCAATTGAATAAAGAGAAGAAGGGAGATAGGAGATAGGGAAGAAAGAAAGGAAAGATGAAAGGATGGAAGGAGAGAGAGAGAGAGATCAAACAGCTAAATACCAACTCTCACCTCTCTTTGCTTTCTGGTCTGCCCAGATACGAAGATCCCTAGTCCCATACACCTGCCACCATGGGCTGTATCCTGCCTTCCCTGCTAACATATTTGCTATGTCTTCCTTGATACCATGGCTTGCTTGTGTATTAGTTAGCATTCTCTATAGGAACAGAAGGTATAGAATGAATATTGGGTTTAAACGAATTTGTGTAGTACTCTTCCACCTATGATTTGTGTCTCAAATTGAATAAAAAGAACAGGGAGAGGAGTGAAAGTGGGAAGGAGAGAAAGAGGAAGTGAAAAGAAGAAGGAGGAGGGGGAGGGGAAAGAGGAGGAGAAGGAGGAGGAAGAGAGAGATATTAAGCAGCTAAGCATCAACTCTCATCTCTTATTACTTCTTGGTCTGTTCAGATAAGAGGAATCCTAATCCTACTCTCTCTCTCTCTCTCTCTCTCTCTTTTATACATATATGTGTGTATGATTATATATCTATATATATATATACATAATAATGAATATGTATGTTACTTTATTATATATTGATTCATTTATATGCTAGAGAGAGCAAGCAAGCAAGCAAAAAGAGCAGCCTTCCTTCTCTCCTGTTCTTTCCATAGGCTGCAAATGGGAGGTGTGACCCATATTATGGGTGGATCTTCCCACCTCCAAAGATCCATATTAAAAGTGGATCTTCTCACCTCAAATGAATCAGTTAAGAACATAATCCCTCACAGATGTACCGAGCTGTTAGGGTTTTGATACAATTCCAGATGTCGTAAAGTTGACAACCAAGTCTAGCCACCTCTGTCCCATCCCTTGCCAACTTTACACATAACCATATCTCCTTATGTCCTGCTTAATTTCTAAATGAAAACAAGAAATAGGTCCAAATTATGCCTATCTTGATGTAATTCTACCATGTACTATCACAGATGTCATAATTCTGCCTAACATGCTACCCTTTGTATAAAATATATTTTTTCATTTTGTATTTTTGTTTGTTTGTTTGAGACAGGGTTTCTCTGTATAGCCCTGGCTGTCCTGGAACTCACTCTGTAGACTAGGATGGTTTCGAACTCAGAAATTCACCTGCCTCTGCCTCCCAAGTGCAGGATTAAAGGTGTGCACCACCATGCCCAACCTATAAAATATAAACATACTATAAATTTTAGAATAGGTGGCAATGTTTTTTATGTATTGTAAACTTAAATATGATAACCACTGTACTTCCCTTAATTGATGTTATATTACATCATAAATATTCAAGAACAGAAAAGATAAATATCCATAAAAAACACCTGCTCAACAAAATATGACAGAAAACATCCATGTCAACTATAATCTTCATTTCAATAGATCACATGGCCAGCTGGCGTTTCAAACTACCCTTCTCTGCTATGCATTCTGTGCTTCCTCCACCTTCAGCGAGGTCTTCAGCAATTCTTGGTTCTTTTCCTAGATGAGTGACCTGAAGGGCCCTGAATGATCTGTGCACTTTGTCATCCTCCCTGTATTAGGCTGTTGTAGTTTCCAATTGTTTTATTCGTAAGACATGGAAACACAAAGAGATGCCCTAAAAGATCTCCTATACTCCACTCATAGTCTTTCTTAACTCCATTATGGAGCAGAAATTCAATTTTGTCTCAATAATCTGGATCAACTCCACTTCCAGCATAACATTCTTGTTTCTTTCTTAGCTTGTTGGCTTATGGACATCAGAAGCCCAAAATGGCCAGGAGGAGTCCGAAGTTCAAGTTCAATGGATTATTTGTTGTATCTCCTGGCAGAAGTGTTCCCTGTCTGGAACCAAAACTTTTAGGCTAGCCGAAGTTAAGGACATAAGAACAGGAAGAAAAAAAATCTTCCTAGTGGATCATGATCATGGGCTCACTGTCCCACTTCTTTGGTTCTGAAGTGGGTTCCTTGATCAGAAGCAGTGCTGTGTGTAATACCAGAATAGCGGATAAGGCATTCCGTAAGTCCATATACGATGGTTTTTGCAGAAGAATTACATGCAGGAAAGACAATCTCAAAACCAGAATAAGTATCTACTCTAGTAAGGACAAAGTGTCATTTCCATGGAGGAAGTGGTCCAGTGTAGTCAACCTACCATCAGACCACTGGCTGGTTGTTTACTCAGAGAATTGGTGCCATATCTGTCACTCAGCAAGAGCTATAGCCATGTCAACCTTGATGGTGGCAGTACTTTTTGTAGAACCCATGCATAACTTCATTTTTTGCTTTCATGCCACATTTTTTATGGGGCCATTGGGCTGGGCAATGACAGAGGTGGCTGGGGAAAGAGTCCATAGAATAGGTCATCTACTTGATTACTGAACACTTCTGTTGAAGCTTTTGGAATGAGAGTTTACATGGGACACAAGATATCTTCACAACCTTTGCTCATTTGGAGAGATCGGAGATCTCTTCATAGACTTCTTCCCCAATGTATTTCTCACCAGTTTCCCAATCACACTCTTTCCATGCCCTTGACTATCTATCCAATACATTGGCTACAGATCATGAAGCAATGAACAGCAGGCTCTCTTTCCTTCCAAACAAAAATTATGATCATGTGAACTGCCTGAAGTTCTGCCTACTGTGAAGATTTCCATTTTCTGCTGTCTTTTAGGGTTTTCCCAGAAATGGTTGTAATTTTGCAACTGTCCATTTCTGGGTAGAGCCTGCTTTATGTGCAGAACCTAGCCCTCTTCTTTGTCCGCTCAATCAATGAGAGGGCACACCCAATGAAGTTATATGTGCATGTTTGGCAGAAGATGGCATTGTAACAAGGGTAGCAACCATAAGCATTTGGGCAACTTGTCATGTAACATATTTATGCCTTCAGGACATGCTTGGGTCCTATCACAACTCTGTTTGGTGATGGAGTGCTTCTGTGCCCATCCTACCTTATGACTTGGTAGGTCAGTAACACTCAGCTCATGATGGGCAGCTCATGTTGCTTGTTAACTTGGTGACTCCTTATTAAATGATCAGTTTCTACTAAGGCCCAGTAGCATGACAAGAGCTGTTTCTCAAAGGGAAAATAGTTGTCTGAAGATGATGGTGGAGCCTTTCTCCAAAATCCCAAAGATCTGTTCTGTGATTCATCTATAGGGCTTGCCAAAGGTTCCTAACAGCACCCCTATCTGCCACTGCCACTGCCACTGCCACTTCAAATACCACTGGGTTTGCTGGATTTCATGGTTCAATAGCCTTCTGTTGTTTCAGGCCCCAAAGCTAGCAGCTTTCCAAGTAACTTGCCATATAAGCCAGAGTAACACACTCAAGTGAAGAAAAATATGCTGAATCTCCAGAATCCAAATAGGCCTGCAAAGTGTTATGCTCCTTTCTTGGTGGTGGGAGGGGCCATGCGGTGGTGGGAGGGGCCATGCGAAATAACATATCCTTCACCTTAGAAGAAAAGGAACATCTCTGCATGTCCACACCACTGGATTCCTAAAAACTCACTGAGGTAAGTGGATTCTTGAATTCTGGCTGGATTTATTTTCCATTCTCTGATACACATATGTGTTACCAACAAGCTACCAAGTGATGGCTCACTTCGTCCAATCAACATAAGATCATCAAGGAAGTGTACAAATGTGATATTTTCTGGAAGAACAGATGGTCAAATTCCCTTTGAACTAAATATGACTCAGGGCAGGGGAGTTAATATATTCTTGAGATAAAACTGTAAAAGTATACTGTTGGCCCTGCCAACTGAAAGCCAATTACTTCAAGTGGTCCTATGGACAGGTTCCAAGGAAAGGGTATTTTCTAGATCAATAGTTGCATGCCATGTCCCAAGAGAAGTGTTAATCTGTTCCTGTAAGGACACCATATCTGATACAGCAGATGTAGTTAGAGCCACTACCTGAGTTTTCAATAGCTTTCTGGCATTCTCCATGATCCATCTGTTTTCTGCTCTAGCTGAACAGGAGAATTAAAGTGAGATGTGGTGGGAACCACTACCTCTGCATCTTTTAAGTCCTTGATAGTGGCACTATTTTCTGTACTTCTACCAGGGTTGTGATACTGGGTTTGATTCTCTATTTTCTTTGGCAGAGGCAACTCCAAAGGTTTCCATTAAGCCTTTCCAACCATAATAGCCCTCACTCCAAAGGTCAAGGAACCAATGTGAGTGTTCTACTAATTTCTATTTGTTCCAATTATACATTCCAGAACTTGGGAAACAACTGTAGAATAAGTTTGGGGATCCACTGGTCTTACTGTTAGTCAGACTTCAGTCAAAAGTCCATTAATCCCCTGACCTTCATAAGGCCTTACTTTATCTGGAGGCCTACAAAGTTTCTTGGAGTCTCCCAGAATCAATGTAAATTCAGAATCTGTATCCAATAAAACCTGAAAAATCTGATTGTTTCTTTTCTCACTGTGTACATTCACCCTTGTAAAAGGCTGTAGGTCCCTCTGGGAAGCACTGGGAAAAGGCTAACAGTAAACCCCTTAGCTATTTTGTTAAGGTTCAGCCTCAGGGGAACCTGGCCGTTCCTGTATTCGAAGGGTTCTGAGTCTTCTAATTGGTGCTAGTCTGGAAATTGAGTCACAGGCGGAGGTTTCCTTTCGTCACAATCCATTGTAGCATTCCTTCCATTATTTGAGAACTTTCCCGCAGACCAAACAAAATACAGTAGGATGGAGAGCAAATCTGTGTACTGTGTGGGATCATCAATAAAAAGTAGACGGCCTATGAGCAAAAGGCAGGGGATAAGAGGTGAGTGTTCTGGTGTGTTTGTGTGGGGGTGAACTGGGATTTAGTGAAAGAGGTGATGATTTGCCACCAGAATTGGAGGGAGTCTGAGGTATGAAAGTGGGGAGAGGTAAGCAACCATGAAGTACACATAGAATAGCATAAACAGGTCATATAAGTTACGAGCTAGTCAGGGAACAAGTCCAAGCTTATGGCCTAGGCAATTATTCCTAAATAAAGAAGCCTTTGAGTCCTTATTCAGGAACAGGAGCACGAGTGAAAAAGGCTGAGGTTGCAATTGGTGCATTGAACTTGGGGCTGGAAATCCAAGTTTAGAGCCTGAGAAGTCCTGCGTGGAAGATGGTTTCCTATTCAGGTAGCGGGAAACCACACAGTCAGTGTAGCAGGCGACTCTTATAAAAAAAAGCCCCTGCTGAGTAGAAAAGCTGGCTCTTCGGGGCACTTTAGTTTAGGCTTCCCCCAAGCAGAGGATTGGAAAACATGCTAGGCAGAGCCAGGTGGTCTGTAGTAAAGGCAAAGCCCAATTCAGGCCCACAGAGGTGGGGGTGGCATGGCCCCAAACCACCTGACAGTAGGGAGAGGGAACTTATAGAGCCCACCTCCAGCAGGCGAACAGGACATCAAGCAAGGGATGGGGTTGCCATCCCACAGTCACATCTCTGACCCATAATTGTTCCTGTCTGAAAGAAATACAGGAATAGAAATGGAGAGGAGGCTGAGGAAAAGAAGGTCCAGTGACAGGCCCAAAGTGGGATCCAGCTCAAGGAACAGAGTCAACAACTTCCAGAGACACAGCCTGCAAATTCACAGAAGGGCAGAAGAAACATTTTCCTGGAGCTGGGGTAAGACTGAAAAGCCCCAAACTTCTGAACTTGTAATGTATACATCTAAAAACTGTAAAAGAGAAACAAATATTTCGTCTGAAAATAATAAAATGAAGTCATTGAGGAGAGGATTCCTTGATATTAGAAAGAATTTTCCAGAGGAAAGATGAGAGAAAATTAAATAGAGGGAAGGATGTTAAGTTTGGAAAGTGTTAAGAGAAATACATACATATAAAAGGTAAAGTCTCTTAAGAAGAGAAAGAAAAATAGAAATGTTTTAAAAGGTGCATAGATGCTAAATAAAATAATAATGAAAAACCAGAACATAGTCATAGAAATACTGAGTTTAAATATAAAAATTAAAGTGTCTGAAGTAAGAGAGAGAAAAATACAGTAAAATCAAATCTCTAAAGAAAAGAGAGAAAGAAAAATAAAATAAAATCTTTGTGGAGAGAGTTGGAGAGATTAACAAATAATTTCTATACCAGGCTAATGTCAGTAAGCACTTGTTGGCATTCACAATAGTGTCTGGGTTTGATGACTGTATATGGGATGGATCCCCAGGTGGAGGGGGAAGGAGGGACCTGGGAGAGAAAATTGATGAGATGGGGGCCAGGAGTGGAAGCAGAGGGAGGAACTTGGTCTGGTATTGGGTAAGAGAAAAGGACTGAAGCCCTGAGGGCCAGCAGAAAGAATGTAAATCAGCAACCTCAGGAAATAGGAGATTGGGGGACCCCCCCCATTCCCAGAATGCACTAGAGACCTGGGAGGTGAGAGACTCCCAGGACTCAAAGGGAGGGACCTTAGATGAACTGCCTGACAGTATGGAGAGGGAACTCATAGAGCCCACTTCCAGCAGGAAGACAGGGCATCAAGTGAGGGATGGGGTTGCGATCCCACAGTCACATCTCTGACCCATAATTGTTGCTGTCTGGAAGAATTACAGGGATAAAAATGGAGAGGAGCCTGAGGGAAAGAAGGCCCAGAGACAGGCCCAAAGTGGAATCCAGTTCAAGGGGAGGTCCCACGGCCTGACACTATTTCTGAGGCTATGGAGTGTGCACAAAAAGGGATCTATCATGACTGCCCTCTGGAAGGCCCAACAAGCAGCTGAAAGAGTCAGATGCAGATATTTGCACCCAACCAATGGACAGAAGCAGCTGACCTCTGTTGTTGAATTAGGGAAGGCTGAAAGAAACTTAGGAGAAGGTCAATACTGTAGGAGGACCAGCATCCTCAATTAATCTGGATGCCCAAGATCTCTCAAACACTGGACCACAAACCAGACAGCATACACCAGCTGATATGAGGCCTTTAACACACATACAGTAGAGTACTTCCGGGTCTGTTTTCATTCAGAGATGATGCACCTAATCCTCAAGAGACTGGAGGCCCCAAGGAGTTTAGAGGTCAGGTGAGGGGAGAGACACCCACGTGGATATGGGGTGGGGTTCAAAGGAGGTGTGGGATGTGGAACAGTTGGAGGGTAGATGGGGGTGGGGTGGAGAATGGAATATGGCGTATAAAAAATAAATTAAAAATTAAATTAAATTAGAAAAAAAAAAGAAAAATCTTTGTGGAGAAAGTTAGAGAGATTGAAAAATAATTTCGATATCAGGCTCCTGTCAGCAAGCATTTGTTGGCATCCACAATAGTGTCTGGGTTTGGTGACTGTACAACGGATGAATCCCTAGGAGGGGCAGTCTCTGGGTGGCCTTTCCTTCAGTCTATGCTCCACACTTTGTCTCTGGATCTCCTCCCATGAGTATTTTGTTCCCCATTCTAAGAAGGACTAAAGTATTCACACTTTAGTATTCCTTCTTCTTGAGCTTCATGTGGTCTGTGAATTGTACTTTTGCTATTCTGAGCTTCTGGGTCCCCAATGGAGGAGGTAGAGAAAGGATACAAGGAGCTGAAGGGGTTTGCAGCCCTATAGGAGGAACAACAATATGAAGTAACCAGTACCCCCAGAGCTCCCAGGGACTAAAGCACCAACCAAAGAGTACATATGGAGGGCACCATGGCTCCAGCCACATATGTAACAGAGGATGGCCTTGTCATCAATGGGAGGAGAGGCCCTTGGTCCTGTGAAGGCTCCATGCCCCAGAGTAGGGGAATGCCTGGAC
The DNA here is from genome assembly GCF_000001635.26 of Mus musculus. NCBI lineage: Eukaryota > Metazoa > Chordata > Mammalia > Rodentia > Muridae > Mus > Mus musculus. The sequence goes on from NC_000083.6 coordinate 58,946,172, forward strand.
CAGGAAGTGAGAGTAAATGGGTTGGTGATCAGGGTGAGGGGGAGGGGACAGGGGATTTTCAGAGGGAAAATCAGGAAAGGGGATAACATTTGAAATGTAAATAAAGAGAATATCTAATTAAAAAAGAACTAACATGAAAAGAGAATAATCTCTATATTAAAAGCTGGAAAACATTGTAGAAGAGGGCATTTGGACCTCATAATTTTTAATTTATTTCTTTTTTACTGTGAACATAAAACTAAATACATATATATATATATATATATACATATATATATATATACAGTAATGACTGCATATATATAATCCTCTTTTTAAAAAACTTAGAATAAAACAGACTTAGATAAAGAGAGGACTAAAAGATGAACTATTAGCATAGAGGCCATAGAATAGAGACTAGAAGATTCTTTAAATAGGAGTAAAGAAACGTCTGAGAAATCCAATCTGGAGCCTACAATGACAGTTAAAGGTAGCTTCATGTTAAAAAAAAATCCACAAAGACTTGCAAAATCAGAATGACAATCCATAGAAATCTAATATATTGAGTTAAGAGTACAAATTATGCTTGAAGGCACATTAGAACAATGTCATAAAATAGCTTACCTGTTTTATATTGTAGGCTTTCAAAATTTAAAATATGCACGTGTTGATATATAGTACAACTGATACATATTCATGATTCCTATATGCTTTTGCCTTGAGTTTTATAAAGGCTGACTCTGAGATTGCAAATTTATTTGACTATGATGATGACTATCTTAGAGAGTGAAGCTAACAATGCATATCTTATCTATCTATTGATCAATAGATTGATAGATAGATTGATAGATAGATGATAGATAGACAGATATGTTAGAATACAACACTATTTTAGACATTATGACATAAAACATGTTACTGGGATATCTCATAATCCTACAGGACAAGCAACTGTAGGGAGATCTAACAGCACTTTAAAAGAAATGGTCATAGAACAGAAGGGAAATATGAGATCTCCCAAAGAACATTTAAATAGTGTTCTATTGACTTTACATTTTTAAAATGTCAATGAGAAGACAATCACAGCTGTTGAAAAGCACTAGCTCTTAGAAAGGACGACTAAATTAGATCAGCACAAATATGTGATAACTCATGTAACGTCAGGGAAGAGGTTTTGTCTGTGTTTCAACATGAAAAGAACAGTCATGAATCCCATCAAAATTAATAAAAAATAGATTTGACAAGGGAAGACATCCTGAAGATCCAGGCTGCATCTATGAAGGAAGACAGCAAGAACTAAACAGGAAACACGAATGCTGATCCCTCTACAGGGGAACAGCTCAGAGACACAAAAGTGACTCTGCATAGGCCATAAATCTTGTTGACTACAGAGTTCTGAAGACTTATCATGCCATCCTTTCAAATGGCATGGATAGAAATTTATATTACAGTTCGAATACATTGTACAAACGGACTTAAAAAGTTTGTTATGTTAAAGTTTTTCTGTTTTTTTACTTATCAATATTTTGTAAATGATAAGAAGGGGAGAGAAAAATAAGCCACAGGTGTAAATATTGCCATTGAAATGGAAGAGAGAAGAGGAGAACAGGCCAGTTGGAGGTGTCAATAAATAGAAATAGAGACTAGTCAAGAAACAATATATGCTTGATGCCTGAGGCAGTCTTAAGCTGAGGGAGGAGAAAAGGAAACTCGAAAGGAATTCTGAAATTTAGATAATTGTATTAGATTGATTTGTAGTTCTGCGATTATGCATTTGGTCTAGATTTCTAACTAAAAAAACAGAGGAACAAAATCCTTTATTGCCTGAGAGAAGACAAAAATTAGAACTCATTTTATATCTCACAGAGAGGGAAAATACATTGCTAAAGTAAGTTGAGTGAAGAACATGAAGAAAAATTATTTTATAATAAACTGTTTTTACTCTTCCGATTCCATAAACATTTATATATTAGAGACAATGTTAGTCCAGCAGTGCGGCCAAGAACAGGTGATGTGATGCGCAATGTGCTTAGGATTCCCAACAGTTGAAATAAATTAGTCAAATATCTAGTTCAGAAAGATTCAAAGGTAATTACATGATAATAGAATTTGAATTTGTTTGGAGGATGGGTCAGTCTATAGCCTAAGTCAACCTTGAACTTGAAGTTTTCCTGTCTCACTTTTCTGGAATGCTGGGATTACAGGAATGTACCATGATTCCTGGAGTATGGTACTTTTTTTTTCTTCTCAAAACAGAAAATGATCATATGCCAAATGCTAATATATAAAGAGAAGAAAAAAAAATCCTCTCATTTTTGAATCAACTGTGTAACTGTATGATGTTATTTGTGAGATTGTTACTGACTCCTTACTGGGTGTTGAGTATCACTGTGGTCAGTATGTCTTGAACTGGAGCTTACCTTTCACAAGATCATCTCTGTTTTCTATTTTCTTATTTTCTGTTTTCTATTCTGTGGAAACTTGTACAAGGTGAAGGGGATCACTCCATCTTCTGGTCCATGACAGGTTTAGCTTTCTGATAATTCAATCCAACCACCTCATTTGACCTAACTGAGCCAGTTCAGTGTAGCCTCCCCAAGAGGCTATTTGAGTTTGCAAACTTGCCTCCTTTCTCTGACGCTGTAGTTTGGAGTAGGAAAGCCAGAGATGCTGAGACTATTTAGATCTAAGTGGAAGCTTGGGACGGCAATGAAAAGAATGAAACAAGCCATGGCTCTGATGAAATGACTACATCACTGAAGCAAACCCAACATCTGCACTAGCTCAGAACTTTCAGCTTTGTGAGTCAGCCCATCTGCTCTGTTGTTTAAACCACTTTGGGTCAGGTGTTTGATTGTGTCCTAATGTACTATATTGTAGTGAAGAAACTCTGGTTCCATAGCTTGAAATTCTACGTCTCGAATCCTGGTATTTATAGACATACAAACTCAGTTAGCAAGTTTTCCACTGATTTTGATCCTAATATAGCTATTTTTTTAAATGGGAACAATAATACTAGACAAATATATAGATATTAAATACTTTGCATAGGACAGTTCTCCATGACGATTCTCTGAAATACAACATAGTTTTGATATGTAAATTCAAACCAGTCAATTCCTAATCTGAAATTATAAGAAATTTAAATTATTTCTTCTAAACCACTAATGAACAGTAATGAAATACATATCCAAATTCTTGGCACCTCCTTAGGTTTAAAATAAGAATATGTCACAGGGGTGCCCAGGCCCAAATTATGCAGCTACGACATAACTCCTACATATAAGGCTCAAGAGACATTAAAGGAGAAGTAGTGTTGGAAAGATTGTTAGAGCCACTTATCCAGAAGTCTGCTGATAGAGTGTGTCTTCTAGATATGATCAGCAAGCAATGACAATATGGCTGCCTCAATAAGATCTGAATAATTCCAAAACCAGTAGCTATCACAGCATATATGCGGAAAAAAATCACAAGATAAGGAGATATAGGCAGTTAATGACTGTTGAGAAACCAAATTAGTCTTCCCCAAAAATGAGCTCCTTAATTTGTTATTCAATACCAAGTGATCAGTGGTTAAAAACATATGTGTAAAAGCAACACAGAATGGAATCAGCACATCTTGTTTCTATATTTGATAACATATTTGTTGCAATACCATTTAAAGAAAAAGAGACCACAAATTAGAGAGAGAGAGAGAGAGAGAGAGAGAGAGAGAGAGAGAGAACAAGCTGGGGTAGGGTATAAAAGAATTGAAAGGAAGAACAGGGTAATATAGTGCTTTAATTAGGAATAACATTTATAAAGAATACTCAAGGAGGCATAATGGAAATAATTCACGGCAAATACAACCCCCAGGGCAACTCTGTGTTTATCCGAGGAGTGTATTCATACAAATAACCTGGACTTTAAAACAATATATGGTCATGGTCTGAGAACTTCTCAGTATTGTTTGGTAAACAGTCTCAGAGATTGCTTCTGTTGCTCACATGCACTTCACCAGATGGGGAGAGCCTAGGCTGTTTGATACATTTTGGTAGCATTGAGAGGGCTGTTCTGGTATGAATTAAGTTTTTTATGAGAGTACTTACTGGTATCCACTTCAGTTACTACGATTGGTTTGGAGAACTGAATCCGAAATCCCCAGGGATAATCGCCAGTTCCTTTGAATAGTCTCACAGTCCGCTCACGAACTGCAAGGGAGAAAAGAATGCATTGCTCTGAGTTGGCATTCCATACTATATACTTTTACAGTATGGTACAAGTAGCATGTTTACTGTTTGATTCCATGTCAGGCTTAATAGATATGTTCTGAGCAATACTAAGTAATAGAATATATTAATTACACAAAATTCTGCATTTCACCATACTATTTTCATACAGTGCAGTCTAATTCAATCTTCACAACACATGATGATTGTTAATAATATTTTTAGAGAAGAGAATATTGGCATGCGGAGTAGGGAGGTTAAATATTTGTGTTGAGAATATAAAGCTTACTACAGTTAAACAGTACTATACTTTAGGATTCACGCTGAACCACTCTGTCATAGCTACCCAAGAAGCAAACCTAAGGTGCTTAGATTTGTAAAAAAAGAGAATTCATTCAACACTATTCATGAAAAACATTTAAACAGTCTATAAAATGATGTTTTACAAGAAGCCAAGAGGAGTAAAAGAGCTGGCTAACTAAGAAAAGTACAGGAGCAATTGGTTTTGAAGAGGTTGGAACTGGTATGCTTGGTTGCCCTGTCAATGGAGAATCCTAAGACCATCAAAGTAAGAGTTCATGAATTTTCAGTCATCTAGCTAACTTTAATTACTGTGGATCAGTTACCATCCCACTTTTCCTTCTGTAATTTTTTCCTGCTACTTTTACATCTTCTTTTCTATATAATTCTCTCGTGTGTGTGTGTGTGTGTGTGTGTGTGTGTGTCTGTGTGTGTGTGTGTCTGTGTGTGTGTGTGTGTCTGTGTGTGTGTGTCTGTGTGTGTTTTCCTCACAAGTTCTGCTTGTTGATCAGTTCGGTTTATTCAAGACATAAACCCATCCATTGACACTCTTTGACTTTTCTCTATTTCAAGGCATTTTGCCCAAAATGAAGAAAATTTTCCAAGACTGAATTCCAGATTGTGCCTCACAGATCACGATCCTCTCTGTTCAGAACTGTTGTGGGTTATTATTCCTCAGAAATGAAGAAAAGGCATGATTCCAGATTGTGAACATCATGAGAACTTGGCTTTGAAGACTACTAAAGAGTAAGTAATTATAAAGTATAATTGGAATCATTCCTGGATTTCAGGAGTAGGTTCTTAATACTAGATCGACTCTGACGTATTTGTGAAAATGCTAGGAAATTATAAGATCAGAATACCAGCTATTAAAAAGAATAGGGAAACCTATCATCTTACAGTGAAAATTTAATACACTGCCCTTTCATAAAAAGAAGGAAAGCATTAGAATTTCTGGATAATGTATTTTTGTCCTTCTTTTTAACCTGCTGCATCTTTTACTTATGTAGATGTTATTTTTTACTTCTCAGATTATATTTAAATCGCCAGGTTGGAGTGCAAGGATGTTTCTTTTTTTATAGGTTGCCTTAGCTTGAAGTCCGAATATAAAGGCATTTTCAGAATACCTTTGTGTATACAAAATGTGGGCAGAATTAAAAGCAAGCAGGAAGTCAAAGAAAATCTTGAGACTTTGAAGTGATGGATAACAAGGCTCCTAAAGGTGGTGAGGACTTTCTTTATCCTCATCAATGGCAAGTGGTCTTAGATGAGGGTGCCCATAATATTTGTAAAAATATTATTATTATAAACTTATGTTACTTTTCAGAGCTTGTAATATGATTTACTTAATTTTTTCTCTTCATTTTTTTCATTCAAACACTCTGGAATGAATCATTACATTTCATATTAAGTTTCTTGTGGGTCATAACAAATGTAGCAGAAGGCAAAGCATTCCGCTCAGGTGCGCTCAGCCATGACCTCCTGTTTGGTCAGATAAGGAAAACAAGCATCTGCTATAAACAAGGAGACATTCTTCCTTATTCACAGGTCCATTGCAGCCAAAAACAGGAGTCATTAATTCACAAATATCTGCTGTGCACTGCTTTACACCTAGGGATGCTCTTGTGTACTAGCAAAGACAGAGAAGAGTCATATCCCCTTGAAGTTTGAGTTCTGAACACTTGTTGCCCAAACTGGCACCATTTGTGAGGGAAGAAATGATACAGTGTCTTCATGTGGATTCTTGAAGAGATGTTTGCTTTTGTAAAATGTCTGAAGAAAACACGTAGTTCTTCTCCTGTTCCCAGGAAAGGTGTGATAATATTGCTGAGAAGGCATTCTGTATACCCCAGCTCTAAAACTGTTTTCTTTAATGCTCTGCGCCTCTGGGAAAGTTTGTTTCTCATTAAAAGAATTCTCTCTTGGCACATGTGATTGGACAATGTCTTATTGAATCTCCTAATTTAAGAGGCAGAACTGGGGAATTCAAGGACTTAGGAATTAATATTTCAACATGCTGAGATAGGCTGGTAGCTAATCAGGAAAAAAATGAAAAGCAGAAATCCATTTCTGACTGTTGTAACAATAATTTTCTAACATCTCTACTTCTCAAGGTTTTTTTGTTCCCTCTAGGTTACTCTCTTGATACTATCTTCTGCTTTTGACAGATTGATTTCGCCAACAAATACTTTCTTAATGAGAGATTTTTATATGTTGATTCAAATAAAATCATATTTGTCTTTTTGTTATTCCATGAAACTATTAAGTAGCTATTGTTTTCAAGGTCATGTTTCTGTGGTTTTGGTTTCTCAGTCAAGCAATTTGAATGTCAACAACATGTATGGAAGAATAAACATTTCAATAAAGTCTTGAAATGTTGAGCTCAACTGTAGAACTCTCCTGTGGGAGGACACAATCAACATGTTTGTAACCGTGTTCCTTTCCCGTTCTGAAGACGATTTTCTCATATTTTAAGATTTATAGTCCCCCTTTCCCATGGCTCTGTCTATTGAATAATCTATAAGTGCCACACAGCTGCTGACAAGCCACAAATGAATGTCATTGTTGTTTCACAGACTGCGGGTGCATCGTCAAGTAATTTATCCCTCTAGACAGCACTTCCTTTGCATCATCTTGTTGGTTGTAAAACTCCAAATGAAGGGCAAGTATTTCCATAAATATAACAAAACTCTTACACTGAAATGCCCTACACCCCTAAGGTAGCTGCAGCGCCTTCTGAGCCTATTTTCCAGCTCAGAACTTTTTAGGAAATTAAGGATTGGGTTTGCTCTATAAGTATTAAATTTATTTTTCAGAAAATACATTCTGACACATGTAAACTAGCATTATGCTATCTTTGAAATATTATTACGTCATTAAAATGTGGGTTTTTTTTTTTTTTGTAAATTTGTTCATTTGCCTGCTGCCCACTTTCTTAACGCCTATGTCCTCTTGCTACTATCTCTCAGTGATACTAACTAGAGAACCTAACTCCAGACCGGTAAGAAGTGCACTGTACTAAGTTGCTTCTCTGGCCCCAACCCTGCTTCCACTTCCTATGTGCAGAATTTCAGGTGTATACTACTGTGCCCAGCTTATATTAGTTTATACGCCAAAGCTGGAGTTACTATTCCAAAGGAATAGTTCTTTTTATATTCTTACTTTTTGAGAATTTTATATGAGTATATATTTACACAACTTCCCCTGTCCCTCTCCTTCACCCAATTTCCCCCCACTCCCTCTCAAAATCATTGCGTCTTATTTTTTTAACATATATACACATATGAATTTATAAATACATTCTGTTGGATTCATTCATTTAGTGGTGTGTGTGTGTGTGTGTGTGTGTGTGTGTGTGTGTGTTTAGGTCTAACCATTTGGACTTGTATTACCTATCAGGGAGTTTGTCCCTATAGAAGACTAATTCTTCCTCTATCAGCAGCTATTAATTGCCTGTTGTTCTTCATCTAAGAGTGGAGGCCCTGTGAGATTTCCCACATTGATATATTAATCCCTAGTATCATATTTTAAGGAATAGGTCTTAAATAATAAGAAATTATTTTATTAATTTCAGGTTCTTTAATACATGCCAACTACCCGTATTCTTTAGTGTTTACGGGTCTAGTTAAGAGTTTGCTAAGGCCTTTGTGCCTTGCAGTAATGTTAAAATCCTTACCAGCTACTGGTCTTGGCTTTTTACTAAGACACCTGGGGCTGTCTTCAGGATTTCCATCATCGCCTCGGAAAACCCATGCTGTTGAGTGGAAATTCTCCGTGTAGAATCCTTTTTCTTCGATATCAACTCGAAAGCCAAAATCCACAGAATGAACATCATCTGAAGTGACTGAGGAACAGAAAAGGTGGGAAATGAAGTCATACACTGACAGGAAAAAGGAGCCAGTGCTCCTGGGGTCATGGTGAAAACGTACCCAGATATGCAGAGGTGAGGGCCCTAGGATAAAGAGCATTATCTGTGAACAGAAAGAAGTGTCTAAGTTGGTTGTGCATTTTTCTTGGAAATAATTTATATATTCTTAAAATATAATCAAAACAAATATTCCCCAGGCCTATAGAGAAAGCTCAACAATTAGGAGTTCTTGCTGCTCATCCAAAGATCCAAGTTCAGTTCTGAGCACCTACACTAGTGGCTCAAAACTGCTTGTAACTTTATCTTCTGGGGATCTGTCATCCTCTTCTGACTTCAGCCACTGCACTGATAGGCATACAACCATACCAACAAACATCACACACACACACACACACACACACACACACACACACACACACATAAATAAAACAAATCTTCAAGAAAGAAAAGCACACCTAAATACAAAATACTGCTTCAGGGCCTGGGCCAGGGGAGTCTGTGCACTGGACACATTACTGCAAGCACATCAGTTAAAGATAAATATTTGCTTTTGAAAAACTATATATCATTATTTAGAGGTCAAGTTGAAACCAGGTTAGACTAGGAATCAGCGTTTCGAATCCATTTGAAAACATTAAGTTCAAGGATTATCAGATACACAATCATATTGGTCTCTTTGTGCTTGAAGAAGGTACTGAAAGTGTATTTCTAGAACTCTCACCAGGGGCTAATATAGAGAGAAGTGCATAGGAAGAGATGTGTGAAGTTTTGTTTATTTGTCCTTCCATATACAAAGGAATGTCCTGGTGGTGTGGAATTCTGTGTCTTTAAGAGAAATGAACTTGTCTTTCCACATTACCTTCCATCTTTCTTTGCACCCTGGTCAGAAAGTTCAAACTCGAAGAAAACCCAACTCTATTTCTTTCAGTCTTTCATGCAGGCATAGTTGGAAAAAAAAATCAAGCTTCAGAACCAAAAGTTATTTTAAAAAAAAAAAACTGCATAATTTATTTGCATTTTAAACATGGTATTCGGAATGAGGGGCTTAAAGAACATACGTCTTCTGTTCTTCAAAGACTGGCCTTCCAATGTCCTGATCTCCTGTCTTATTTCCTGAGACTGTAGGCGTATGCTTCAGCAGTGCTCCCGAAAGCGCAGTAGAGCATCTTACTCCCCTCTCTGTTTCTCCTTATACACTGTAATGGTCCCTATGCCTTTCTCGGGAAGTCTCTGGGAGAAATCATCCATCCATACCTGACCTAGCAAGGCAGAGTTCTGCTGTAGGTCAATTACAGAACGCACTTGACTCCCTCCAACCAGCCCCACCAATGCTCTCTCGGTTTTCTCTGGAGACCCACTCTTAATGGTTCTTGTGCATTCCCACTTTCAGTTTCTTAGTGCCAGACTGCAGAGAATAATTATTAGTCATTGTCCTGACACATAGACACATGAACAATAGGTTTCCATCTTGCACATTTGCTTAAATTATGTGAGACTGCAATAGATATTTGATGGCTTGGGTGGTTTCGGGCACATTCATTCACTCACCAAATTGATTTGAAATAAATGATCTTCTCTGATAAGGTGGGTGCGATTCATTTTATGTACATTGGGGATACAATGATGGGTAAAACATTGTGGTGCAGTGTGAGAGTTCAGAGGAAGAGAGTGGGGCAGCTAGCTACAGAGAGAGGGGAAATGTATCAAAGGAAATGTATCTTCACAATCCCTTCAGAGAATCAGGTGGGGAAGAGAAGGGATACACAGGAGGGAGTGAAGCACTACTGTCATAAAAATCACGGATGACAAACTTAACACCTTTTGCATGTCAGCATAATGTCAAGAGTATGAGATTACCACATCTGCTTGGTCACTATTGGAATGTAGGTGTAAGAAAAAATGTACAAAATCATGTGCAGGATATATATCCTAAAATAATTTTTGCTTTCATATAGACCCTATTATCAGATACCATGTAATGTCTATACAAATACTCTGAAGACCCACCAATCTGCAATCTGCAGTCCACAATATTCTGCCAATACTTCCATATGTCATGCTAATGGAGTAGATAGACTATGTTATGTTTGGATGGAAAAAGAGAGGACATATGACATTGATAGGCAGTTATAAATCTGGAATGGAAATGATAAGAGCTTTATGGGACATGGTGCTTATTAGGTTGAAATTATAAAAAGTTTAGGGCAGAATAATATGAATAGTATAAATCACAATAGGATACCTGTTTCCACATAGCATATTTCAAAACACTGTAAAATTTGTAAAAAAAAAAAAAAAAAAAAAAAAAAGTTTCACTTTTTAGGTAAGTCTGTGTGTGACACTTGATTGGGATAGGAAAAGTAAAACAAAATTACACAATAATTTATTAATGTGCCTTTCTGAGCTTTGAGGTTAGATAAAAGATTTTGTTGTAGTAGTTTTTTTTAAGCTATAATAGGACCTTCTAAACTTTTAGATTTGTTTAATATAATCTGTACCTTAATAATTAATAATTCAGTTATTTTAAAAATGTTTGTTGTAGTTCACACAGATTTCTGGGACAATTGGTTTATCTTGTAATGCTTTCCCTTTGACAATAAATGCCTGTATTGGATATGCAGTTGTCCCCTGTCATGTGAGGGTCTGAGGGCAGGTCTTTATGTGGATCATTGTTTTTATCAATATGTATGGGACTGTTCAAACAGCTCACTTATTTACAGACAGATGTGACTCTGTGGATGAGTAGCTCTACATTCATTCAGTTAGCGGAACAGTGCTAATGAGCATACACTTACATAAGCTGAGACATAAAATTTGTGTTAAAACCCAATGAAGCAGCAAGCCACACACCTGCTGGAAATTTATAGCTGTTAAAGGTCTGAACATCTGCTCCATGTTGAACCTTGGTCTAAGCAGGAGAGCCCAAATAACTCTTTGTCAGATAAAGTTTGTTACCAAATTAGGTTTGCTAGATTTAATAGTTAATAAATGAGTATTTCAAACAGGAGCTCTTAAATGTTTTGCTATTACTGAAATTGCATTTTAAGTCAAGCATGCTCTTTACATTTTTATCTTTCGTTTTGGCCCCATTAACAACAACAACAACAATAATACAGTTTTTGAAAAGAATCGTAACATGCACTAGTTAGCTCTGAGTATCTTAGGTATCCTTATACTTCTTTCATTCTATTGTATCATTTGAAGAAAATGGAGAGGTGGTATGTGAAGCAGCAAAGCCCCAAAAGACCAGGATCTTATTTGAGTTCAACAGATTCAGTAATTGCTGTTTTGTGTAGGAGCATGAATCCCAGTTAGACTGTCTGAAGTTGAAACTAAGACTAATTATATATAGCTGAGTGACTTGGATCATGTCACTTATCCTCTGTAGGAGGCTCTGACTAGCAAAATGAGGTTGGAAGTACAGCGACAAAGCTCATAATTCTACTGGGAATAATGTCAACAAGAAAATGAATCATGAGTGGCTTAGAATAGAACCACCTGACATCAAGTAGGGTCACCACAATCCTTATGTCTTACTATTTAAAACTTTTAGATAGATATGTGTGATTTTAGTTTATTTTAGATAAACATATTTTATTTTATGTGTAGGAGTGTTTTTCATGCATGTATGTTTATACACCATGGGCATGTCTAGTACCCACAGAGGTCAGAAGAGGGTAGTGGATCCCAGGGGAGTTTTAGATGGTTGTGAATCATCTTGTAGGTCCTGGAAACTAAACCTGGATCCCTTGTGATAACTCCTGTCCTCTCAGCTGCTCTCCAGTCTGCTTAGCTGTTATAAGGAATTAGAATGAGTTCCTTTGCTTTTCTCACTCCATCCATTGCTTCCTCCTCCCCCCTCCTCCCTCTTGTCTCTCTCTTCTCTCTCTCTTCTACCCACACACACTCCTTCCTTCCTTCCTTCCTTCCTTCCTTCCTTCCTTCCTTCCTTCCTTCCTTCCCTTCCTTCCTTCCTTCCTTCCTTCCTTCCTTCCTTCCTTCCTTCCTTTCTGGCAACTAATATTTACAAAATTCATTACCATAATATTTTTGTTAGCTAAATGAAACACGGGAGATGCAAAGAGCTATATTCACATGATTAACCACAAATTCCTACTACATCTGTTTGTGATCCAGGGGCCATTTATGATTATAAAAATCAAAGGCCCATTTTTCCGTCCCTTCCCACTGCCATTACTGGCCTTCAAGTTATTTACCTACTATACCTTAGTCAGCATTCCCCACAGTCAGATGGATTGATCAACTGTGTCGACACACATAAACATGTCACTCTTAATGTCTTTTCCAGTTATTAGGTAGGAAGTCAGAGATGACTGAGATTAATAGAGGGAAAATGCCAGAGGTAATGATGCTCAATAGAGCCATCAGGATTTAGGTCATGTATTAGTAGAATGTCCTGACTCTATAAATGAGAAAAAAATTCAAACTACACATTAAACAATACCAACCCATGCAGCTCTGAGTGAATTACAGGCTGTACTGAAAAGTTTTCTCAAGAAATGTAACATGACTTCACTGTGTGTGTGTGGCTTGTATAAACTGAAAGAGAAGTGGCAGACTCTTGTTCTTGTATCTAACATGAACCAAATTGTTAGGATAAGTTTTTTATTTAAAACCTAATTTACCCCAAAGACAACACAATCATTGTTTAATTAAAAGTATGTTTGGGCATTCCGTTTGAATTTACATTAGCATTACTGCCGATCTTGTGTTATTTCAAGTGGACTATTGGTAAATGTTTTAAATATCTTTCCAAATTGAAAAAATAATCCCTCATTTTGCTGTGCTTGACAGTTTTCTTTGTATAAATATCCCCACCATAGCCAGCATCAAGCTAACAATCCGTTGTCACTGAGCTCTGGTGTAGAGGACCTGCACAGCTGACTTTGTGAACAGCTATGAGCTGGCCCTGGCATACATGTGACTCTTTCTTATTTCAAAAAGTGCAAAGCAGACATGAATGTCTAAGACCAGTTAGGGAAGGATTTGCCATTACAATGAATGAAATAGACCCTTATTAAGAATCTATATCACTGAAGAACCCAAGGAATGAGGAAGAACCAGACCCATCTCTATGACATTTAAAGGCCAGCAAATTTCTCATTAGACTTGTATTATAGATGCTATTGTGTAGATGGTTAATTAGTGAGAAGGGTTACGTAGCATATAAAGCAAGAAGAAAGAACTTTGAATGTTTTCACTGTGAAGAATTCATAAAGTTTTGAGGATACAGATAAAGTCAACTTGAAGAGAGTACAGGGAGCGACAACTGGAATAGATGGGTACTTAAGGGGCAATACTGAAACCTAGTGCAGTGGAAACATCCTGGGCCCTATGCTGGTGATGCCAGTGAGAGTTTCTAGTAACAGAGGGTATGAAACTTGAGCTGTTCTTCGTGTGTAACCAGGCTAGGGTCCCAGGGGTAGCACTGGGCCACCAATCCAGCTTCAAAACCTATGTCCTGCCTACAAGATACACTGGTGCATTGGTGCTTCCTAGCTTGTAGGAGGGGCCAACCAATGACTAGCTAACTTTCAGCCCAAGCCACAAGAGGGAGCTCATGCCTCACACTGCCTGGATGGCCAGAATCCAGAAGCTGGTTGGCTCTGAGACCTAAGATAGAACCAAAAAGGACTTAAAAAAAAAAAAAAAAGTCAATGAAACGAAAAAATTCCTAATAACATTCGAAGGATCACTGCATACTACAATCATCATTAGAGAGGCTTCTTTCAGAAGCCAATGGGTTTAGATACAGAGAGCACATTCAAATCATTAGGCAGAGCTTAGGAAATCCCATAGAAAAGGGTGAGGAAAGATTGTAGGAAACAGAGGAGTAGAGGATAACAGGAGAGCATGGCTCATAGAATCAACTACACAGAGCTCATCGGGACTCACAGCGACTGAAGAGATAACCATGGAGTTTACATGGGTCTGTGCAAGACCCTATGCGGACAAGCTATGGTTGTTTAGATTGATGTTTTTGTTAGACTCCTAACAACAGAAGTGGGGGAATCTCTGACTCTTTTGCCTGCTCTTGGGATCCTATTTCTTCTACTGGGTTGCCTCATCCAGTCTTGATATGTGAGTTTATGCCTCGTCTAATTGCATCCTGTGATGCGTTGTTCATGGATATTCCTGAATAGCCTGCTCTTTTCTGAAGAGAAATGAAGAAGCAATAGACCTGGAGGGGGAAGCAGGGGGACTGGAAGAATGGAGGCAGGGTCACTGCCATTGGGATGTATTGTATTAGAGAATAAATTAAAAATATATCACCATATATATTGGGACATCAAACAGAATTTATAAAGTTGTATATCTTTTATGTCTACCTTAGAATACCTTTAATTGAAAATTTTCTCATGTGCAGTAGATGCTTTACTATATGTTTCGACACGGAAATTTTTGTCTCTTCTTTTTACAATTGAAAGAAAATTGTTCATCCCTCAGGTTCTTTGCTTTCAGATGGATAAATGCTGGTTACTGTCTTGGTGGACTAATGGATAACTTGATATTTTATACAGGCTGCAGCTACAAAATGCAGATGAACGTTCCTGACGCATGCATACACACACATGCACAAACAAACAAACAGTTTGTTTTAAGGTCCAAGAGAAACCTCAGAAACAAGAAAACCAGCTTCTTCTCTAGCTGTTGAGATGAGTTGCTGTAGAGGAATGTTGCCGATGGCTTTGAGAAAACACAAGCATGCCTCTGTGTTTCATAGATAAATAATGGACAAAAGAAAGTTATTCTGATTGAGACAACCTAGAACTAGAAAGGCAAACAGCATGTGTTCACGTATATGTGGATATCAGCTGTTATGTCAATGATAACAAAACTTCAATCCATAGAGCTACAGAGGTCAGGGTTAGAGTAAGAGCCTGTGGGGTACAGATAGATCTTGTTGAGAAACAGATATAGAAAAGATAATTATGGATGCATGCAGGGGCAGAATAATAGGGGCAAATAGGGAGGAGGTGAGGAGAGAGGGATGAGGGAGAAAATTTAGAGAGAGATAACTAAAAATATATGAAGGCAATCTAAATAAAGCTGCATAATTATGGGGGTAACAGAGCCCCAAGTGGACAACTCTCATCACCAAATGAAGTGTCTTGTACCAGAATTGGGTTACATCTAGCTGAATTGTTCACAATAGGGGCACTATGGAAATCCCCAAATAACCTAGACTGTTGCCAAGACTAAACTGTTATTCTCCGCAACTAACAACAAGGCCTTATGGCTGAAGACAGCACCTGTACAGATCACTGAACATGAAGCAGTTGAGTTGGTGCCTATGTGTTACCCCTATGTTCCAGCATCTTTGTTACAGTAATGTGCCTTCTATATTACCAAAAGAGAAACATAAACATTGAGGCCGCCATAAAACCTTTGATCTATTATGCTGTCCTGTCTGGAAGATATGCTAGGGTTATGATGTCACAAAGCTTGTGGGAGTAACCAACCAATATCTGATTTGATTAAGGCTCACTCCATGAACAGGAACCCATACCTGATGCTACTTAGCAGACCTAGATCCTGAAACCAGATATCACATGGACCTGAATTAAAACCAAACACACACACACACACACACACACACACACACACACACACACACACACCAGAAGAGCAACAACAGCAATGTCAAAACTGTCGCAATAAAATGACTCCTAATGATATTCAAATGAGTCCTAATGATATTCTACAATAGATCAGTGCCTTGCTTAATCATCAGCAAAGAAGCTTCCTTCTGCAGAAAATGGGTTGGGAACAAATAGAAGCACAGACAGATACACAGAGAATATAAGACCTTGGAACACACAGCTCTAAATGAATTTCCCTATCAAATCCCATTCCTCAGTGCTTGGGGAACACTGTGGGAGAGAAGGCAGAACGAACATAGGAGCCAGAGAGGATGGAAGACTGCAAGAAAACAAGGCTCAATAAATCAACACCATCAAAGCTCATATAAACTCATAAAGACTGAAGCAGATTGCACAGCATTTGTAGGGGTCTGCACCAGGTACTCTGTGTATATGTTATGGCTTCCAGTTTAGTGTTTTTATAGGATTCCTGAGTATGCAAATGAGTGTCTGATTTTTGGCTTTTCTTGGGTTCTTTTCCTTCTGTTTGTCTTGTCCAACTTTGATGTGTTCATTTTGTTTAATCGTGTTATAGTATATTATATTTTATTAATATTTCTTAGAAGCCTGGTTTTTTTTTTCTAGAATAGATGGGAATAGTTGTGGGTGGGAGAGGTGGTAGGGAAGAACTGGAAGGAGTTGAGGGAGGGAAAAGAAGTAAAAGAAAGAAAGTAGAAGAATATTTCTCATCTGGCCTGAAAACTCCTCCCTCCAAAATCCAAAATCCAAAACAAAACCCACAACACCAGGCATGTGAAGCCCTCCTTTAAGTTGTTGGGTAGGTTTGTCCAAGAGATTCTCAAAATATTACAGACTTTTGCTACTACCCTTGGTTGGCTCCTGGATGTGGAAGGTAAGCCCCTAGTGCTGAAGACCTATGTGTTCAGACACAAGTCCCAGAATTGGAACTGACCTGAACACCTCCTCCAAGACAATGGCTTTCGTGGTATCAGAAAGCATAATCTAAGGTTCTAACGGAGGGATGCCACCAACAATCTTATCTAGATATGATGCCTATGAATCACAACAATAACCTACATGGCACAATAATTTAAGGGCTCAGTAGTGGCACATATACTTTCATGGTAACCAGGTCTCAGATCAGAGTTAAGACACTCTCAACAGGAAGGAAACTATGCCTGGTACTGGAGCACCCACAACTACTCAGAGGAAGTGAAGTCATAGAAGTTGGAAGACGGGCTGACAAGATGGATCAGCGGGTAAGAGCACTGACTGCTCTTCCAAAGGTCCTGAGTTTAAATCCCAGCAACCACATGGTGGCTCACAACCATCCGTAATGAGATCTGATGCCCTCTTCTGGTGTGTCTGAATAGTCTCAACTATGTTATAAGTCTTTGTCTTTATTTATAGTCACAGATGAGTGTAGTCCTCACCCTTTATCAAGGAAATTTCTCTTTGCAAAAGATAGGGACTATTACAGAAAACCACAACCAGTCAAAATGTATAAATGTGGAACCATGTCTCTATACATATATAAATCACTTTAATACCTAAAAATGATCAAGGAACACTGCAGAAGTTAGGGAGGAAGATTGTTAAGAGTCAGAAAATCAGGAAGTTTGCTGTGAGGTTGTGTCTTCTAGGAATGTCAAAAGCTATACACATAAAGTCACACCAACGTGACTTCCTAAACATGAGCAGAACAAGAACAATGACAGACACGCCATAGTGGATGAAGGAGAGTCTAGGAGGCCCCAATGTATCACCAAGAACTACGGGCAACTGAGGAATATTGAATGGCAGAAACTGTCCTCCTCTAGAGAAGGACACACCAGCTGGCTGTTTCATCACAAATGACTAGTCCCTAAAACATGGACACAAAGAACATTACACAGACTGAGCAACCTGTACTGAGGGAAATACATGCATAGACATATGCATATATCCATGTAACAACAATCAATGAAAATATAGGCCATGAATTGGAAAGAGATCAAGGAGGTATATATCGGTGGATCTAGAGGGAGGAGAAGTGAAAGGAGAAACAATGTGATTATATTATAATCTTAAATAATAAGAGAAGTTATAAAAATGAAAAACTGTTAATAAAACCAAATGAACCAAAACAGCCTATCAATTCTTCAAGAGAATCCAATAGAAGACAATATGTTCCTTTATATTCTTTTTATTTTAAAACTGTTACACCAGTATTCCTGTCACTTCTAAAGTGTTAAAACATAACTCTTACCCATTTGAACCAAGATCTCATATTGAAAAATCTTAAACCAAATTTTAAACTCCAATACATTTCAACTTTGTTCCCCTACTGAAGAACATATAAAAGCTATGTTGGGGGGGGGGGAGGCATGTTCCTTATTCTTGTAGGTATAATAATGCAGGGCTGTCTTATTCATAAGTTCTTTACATCAGCATCAGATAGTAAAGTGGTGGTACACTTTAGGGTTATGGTGTGAAAAAGATGGTTCCCTCTAATGGGTATCTTGCGGATATTTAAGAAGATGACTATTTACAAAGTTTGGACAGGTCTTAAAGAAACAAAGCATGGTAGATTTGAATTAATAATAGTGTATGACAAGAAGAGCAGGTACTATCAGTTCCAAGAACTTAACATGATAGAATGTAGTGTGGTGTGCATCATTGTATAGGACAGTGCCTTTAGAGACATAGCCACCCCTTGTCCTCCCACACAGAAAGACCAGGAGCAATATTGTTTAGACCTCATTGCGATCAGCAGTCTCCTGATATTACTACCAACCAAATCTAATAAAAAGCCCGAACACCCCTTGACATAGGCCAAAGATGAGAAACTCTTGTACTAGCCAAATAGTGAAGTGTAGGATAGGAATCCAGAAGGACAAATGAAAGGTATTTTCAGGGATGATTTCAAGAGAATGGAGTAAGTACAGACAGCAGCTGTCCATTTTGATAGATTTTTAAACTGTTGTTAACAAGCAAGAATGTACTTAGACCCTAATTTCTGCAGGGTTTATATTAGAACACTGGCATGTTCATTTACATATTTTTAAAAGCAGTGTTAGCATCTGAACTTAATGCACTATAAAAGAATAAGGTGTTTCAACGTCCACATAAATATTAGGAAGAGTTATTCCTCTCTCCTCTGACTCACTCTGTGTGTGTGTGTGTGTGTGTGTGTGTGTGTGTGTGTGTGGTATGTTGTCTATTTTAAGAGGGTAGATGAATTTTTGACCAAGATAAGATTTGACATTATGCCATGACCTAGACAGCACCTGAAACCTAGATATCATCTGTAAATCTTGATATGAACCCATACCATTGCATATAATATATAGATACTGCTTTGATACAGACTTATATTGAACATCACTGAGAATGTAGAAAGAGTGAAAAGCCAGGAACTAGAGAGACTCAAGGTGTAAACAAGACAGCGATAAATTGGAGTACCACCAGAAACTGCAAGGTAATTTCATGCTTACATTGCCTGCACTTTTAAACCTTCCATGAATCAAGCAGCTGCACTATCTACCCATAACGTGGACACAGAAAATGCTAGAGTCTGAGGACAAGAGACACTGAATGGGATATCAAATTTCCTCGGACAGAGCTTTAAGTCATTTACATCATGGACAGGTTTAGTTCATTGCAATGGAAGAATCATTGTAGTGAATAAATCCTGTTACTAGTAATTGGCACCAGCAGTGATGAGGAAGACTTCTGCAACATACTAAGTATTAATAACACACTCCAAAAAACATATACAAGATTGCATACTATAAATAGAACTATTGGTAAATAAAGGTGGAACAGAAGGTAGAAGAAAATGAACGTTAGAGCAAATTAGTGAAGCAGCAGGATCAGAACTTTGGGAGTCTGGTAACATATGTGCATTCCAAGGTAGGCATTTCAAGTGTATATGAGCAGCAAGGGAGATTAGAAACATCTAATACAGCAGTACATGTGGAATATACATGATATGATCCCAGTTGTATTACTTGCTTCCCAACACAAAGAAAGACCTGAAAGAATTAGACACAGACCAAAGGATACAAATAAAAACTTTCAGAGCAACAAAAAAAATTTAAATTTCACTCTTTATGATCACATGAATATATAAAGTTCCAGGCTGATAATAACACAGTATTTGATATTTTTATGTTGCGTATAACCTTTCCCCACATATATGGCTTCTTTCAGCCCCTAGTGTTTTGTCAAGTTTCTGTTTTATTATGGCAAAGAAATGACAACATTGCCTAGGGTGACGCTGGTGTCAGCCATCAGCTTGTCTACAGAGCAGAGCCCACTATTCTCAATACTGTCTTTTTACAAAGACATTTTCTGTAGCACGGCAATGTGCTTTTCTTTGTTTTCTTCCTTTTAAAAAATCAATCATAGTTCACAGAGGTCATGGTATGAGTGCTTTCTCAAAAGCACTTTGCTTTTGTAAATAATTTTCAAATAGCACATGCCTACTACTTGGACTAGTCTCCTTTAACATCAACTGTTGCAATCTTGGACCCATATTAGTTTTCGTGTCTACAAAATGTAGTAACTCCCCACCCCCTCCCCCAGTGCGTTATTCCATGTTTAACTTCAGTCAGTTTTCATCAGTGATCATTTATCATCCATTCTCAGAGGCCATTGTTTGTGAAGCTGGGGTCCAATGCTGGTAAGTAACACACTCTTTATAGCCTGAAGAAACTCTTTCACAAAATCACATATATGTTTTTAAGATTTCATTTCAAAAAATGTTAAAATGAGAGAAACTTTTCTTATATTTATAATCAACTATATTGATCTTATTATTTTACATTAAACATTTTATATACAAGTGCAGATTTAAAAAATACAGCACAAATTTAACTCAATAAACAATCCTATAGTTAGCTATTTTAGTGTCTCAAGAGAAAGGAAGGCTTAGCATTATGCTGCAGGTGTGTTTTCTCAAGGTCATCTCCCAAGAAGTAGTTCCTTAAATGGATAATGAAGAGTTGACTGTTTCAAAAACCATCTTTCTAAAAAACAAACGAACAAAACTTCATATGATGACCATATCACTATGGTCAAAGAACAGAATCTACATCTCAGAGATGAAACAGAAGGAATTTAATAAAGTCGAGGAGCAGCTGTCTTTGTTGTTGCCTAGGAACATGGGTTTGTACTCACTTGAGCCTTCAGTGAAGTTGCTGATGACAGAACTGCCCCCAGCTGAGCTGCATCTCTTGCCATCCTTGAACTGCTGCCTCCGCCTAGCCCACTGCTCTATTGCTTCTTCCTGGGAACCATCACTGGCTCTTCCACCTCTTAGGGCCAGTTCCTGGGATAGCTTTCGGGGGTTATTGATCTCCAAATTCTGGTCTAGATGAAACCAGATTAAATATCAAAGTGAGACATCAATTCAAGATAGGATATGAAACATGGTTTTAAAATACAGAACTGTAAAAACTTTTCATTCAGCTCCTTCATGGTCCACTTGCTACGTCGGAGACGGAAACAGAGATGTAAATTAAGATACAGGTTTATATAGTCCCAAACTACTGCCTTCTGTCATTACAAGCAATGGCTTTTAATTATTAGAAGAAAAATCTTACCAACAAAATATCACAGTGAAATTCAACTGAAAATGTTAAAAAGAAAACCTGAAATACATAAACATAAAACTTAAAACCTAGTGGCCCGGCATGGTGGCACACGCCTTTAATCCCAGCACTCGGGAGGCAGAGGCAGGTGGATTTCTGAATTCGAGGCCAGCCTGGTCTACAAAATGAGTTCCAGGACAGCCAGGGCTACACAGAGAAACCCTGTCTCGAAAAGACCAAAAATAAATACATAAATAAATGATTAAAAATAAAAATAAATAAAACTTAAAACCTAGAAAGTAATTTCATAATTTAAAATTGCTTAAAATTTTTACTTTTTGATACTATACAAAAGGCAAGCAGCATAGATTTGAAAACTTGACTAATTTATTCTGCTCCTAGAAACAAATGAGTTTTTATAATTTCTCTTTGTTTCAATTTAGAATCTTCTCATATATTCAAACTGGGAGAAAGTACATGGCCTGTGTTAGTTATACTTTGATATATACCTAAGAAAGTACTGAATCCCACCAATTATAAATTATAAGTATTTACACTTATAATTCTTAACTTCTATAGCTTGGTGTTGGTACTCTTAGACTTGCAAAAAATATTGAGGAAATCTTGCCCAACCTCACAGTATATACTTGTGGTAGTTAGGTTTTGTCAACTGTACACCAACTATAGTCACCTGGGAAGAGGGGACATAAATTGAGGAGGTGCCTCCATCAGACTGGACTGCATCATGTTTCTTGATTGAGGACTGATGTGGGAATGCTCAGCTTCCTGTAGGCATTACCACCCCTATGTTCTTTGGTTGTGTGAGAAAGCAAGCTGAGGGAGCCATGAGAACAAGCCAGCAAGTAGGGTTCCTTTATGATCTCAATTGATGATCTTAGATTTGTCTTGAGTTCCTGCCCTGAATTTCTCAATATCCACTGTAACATGTAAGCCAAACAACCCTTTACTACCCCAAGTTGATTTTAGTCAGTGTTTATTTCAGCAAGGGAGACACAGACTAGGCCAATAATTAAATCACTTCTACTAATGTGTAGAGATGTCAATTCAACCTATGATTAAATATAAATACTTCCCAAAATTCAAGTTTACTATCTGTATTCCTAGTATACTTCAACTAGATAGATAATTTTGGAGTGGTGTTTTAAATTTAGGTCACAAGATTCTCCTTTCATGTGTGAGCATCTTTCTATTTCCATGAATATCCAGGGTATGCGTTGTTTTTTCTATGAATCGGGTAATGTGCTGGGGCCGTCTTACAGACACTAAAGCTGCTGGTGAAACCTTGTCAAAATACACACTCTCACTTAAGTAGGACAATGTATTAAATTATGAAACACAAAAGTTTAAGCAAGTGTTATTGTTTGAACACATGTGTCCCTTGAAAGATCCTACTTTGGAAATCAAGACCTAATGTAATCATATTGAGATATTGAGACTTAGTAAGTGATGAAATCTTTCCTTCTTTGACCTTATGAATAGGTCATTGTCCCACATAATTTCTGAAGAAGACTAGCTTGGCCATGTTGCCCTTTGTCTTCCACAGCATACATATTGGACGAGGAGATCGCCGTATAAGGGAGAAAGCACACCACCACACTAAACATCGATTCTTTCACCCTGACTTTCCCAGCTTCCCCATATTTGCCCTTTGAAAAGTATCTAATTACCAAAACTTTGTCATGTCGCTGCGTGACTGGATGGGCACCTTAAGGGCGGATGTGAAGTATTCCCCTTGGGTGTATGGGGGATCCAGGAAGTGTGGGAGAAGACAGGGAACTGGAGACATACTGGACCAGAACTTTTTTGTTGTTGTTAGGAAGCACATGCATGGAAAGTCTCAGGTTCACCATAAGTCATTTTATTCAAGATATCGTGATTCAGTAAATCTCTAACCCAAATATGCCCTGGCAATGAAAACAGAACTCAATTAATATGAATACATGCTGTACGCCTAGATTGGGCAGATCTACCGCTACACTACCATCTTCCACATCTATGAGACCCCTTAGAACTCGAGGTTTCTCCAGGCCCTGTGCTTCTGCTCTGCTTTTCTTCTTCTTCCTCCTCCCCATCTGCGTCCTCTCCCTCTCCCATTTTCTCCTTCTCCCTCCTAACCTTCTGCTCCACCTTCCCTCTCTCTGCCCAATCATCAGCTCTCCTTTACTTGACAAATTAAGGTGGGAAGCAGGTTTATAGGAAATCACCTGAGTGCTGACTCATTCCTTGTTCGCAGCCCCTCACAGGAGAATGGAATTAACATCAAATATAATTAGCCCCAGGGCTATCCACAACACTATTGCAATAGCTGTCATTTTGTACAGGGAAATAGATGGATTTCATTCATCTTTCTGTTCATAGCTATTGATTAAAAGCTTGGGGTCTCAAATGTCCTCAAATCTGTAGTCTTTGCCAGTTCTCTTAGAATCACTTGCTTCTTCGTCTTCTTCTTTTTTTAGAGCTACAGGGAAGCAAACTATTGTAATACTGTATGCAAATGTTGTGTCATATTACATATAAATCACTGTTTAATCATGAATATGTCTATACCATATGAAATATTATGGAATTCTTATTGTCTGTCATTTTCTCAGGCCGACCTGGTTTTAGTTCTAGCTTTAATTTTTTTTTTTATAATGTAGATTTTCTGGTTCATTGGCACAGATTGTATGCACAGATTTCAGCTAATTTTTAGCTGAAGAAATCCTACTCCAAAGAGACTATGACTTATCTGGTAAAGAACTTAAAATTTTCTTCTTAAAGGGGTAAGACTCATACCCTTTCTTTTCTATTGAACTTTTAGTTCCTCACACACCCAGCCTTATATGGAGGCTTCTTGTGCATGTCTATGCATGTACACGGACTTCAAGTGGTATACCAGTTTTTTTTTTTGTGCCTATGAAGATTTCTTTTTAAACTTTTGGTGAAACAACCCAAGTTCTTCAAAGTACTTTCTACCCTGAAAAGTGTGCAATTTTGGCCTGAGATGACAGCACCATAATATTGATAAAGTATCAAAGTACTTGTAGCTCAAGGAAAACCAAACTTATGAAAACATTTATACATTTAAATAGTATTTCTGTAACTATCTTATTTCTGAACTGCTTTCTGTATAAAAGTGCAAGGGTATGGTATCAGGATATTACACAGAGCAACCTGATATGACTTCCCTGAATTCAACCTACAAATACTCAGAGTCTTCACATTAAAGAGAAGGTACTGTGTAACGCTGTAGGTACATACTGATTAGAAAAGAAAAAGAAATAAAACAAACCTTCATGAAATATACAGCTTAGTTTGTAAAGAGACTATAAACAAGCAATTAAATAGACAGAATATTGAAACAAAAAATGTTACATATGAGAATATAATTTGGAAAAGGGATGAACTTGGGATGGAACAAGGACAGCTCAGACTGCAATTGGAAATTTGGTTTCTGAGTTCTTACTGTGATTATTATGTGAAGAAAATCACAGAAGGAGATTTTCGCAGGAGAAGCATGGCCCTGTATCATCAAGGGGCATGAAGAAAGAGGTTGTGGGGGTGAAGCTGTAAGGGGAGGGGGGCTGTGATCAAAATGTAATGTGAATAAATACATAAACTAATGAAAAAATAATGACCCTGTGGGTATATGGAGAAAGACTGGTTTAAATTGCAGAAGCAGTCCATGGTAAGGGCCCAAGGAAGCATGGAGTACAGAAGGTTCTAGAATTTCAAACAGACAAACTGTGCCTGGAACAGATATATCAAGGGGAGAAGTAAAAGATTGCAGGAACAGATTTTTGCTGAAATGTAGGGAACTTTGGTTGTTTACCAAGTGGGGACAATTTCAGTTTATTGAGAGTAATCTCATTTGTGGTTGGATTCTTATTTGGATTTTTAACTGTGTTGCGAGAGGCAGTATATGGAACAGCACACTTCTGGGAATAAGGAAGACAGCTTGAGAGGGATATTCATTGAGGTGAGCACATGTCCCCTCTGGGAAGACTAAGTGCTCATGCTATAGGTTCCCTTGCAGTTCTAAATAACTATGCACTGACACAAATCTCGGAATTGATGGAAATGGCCTGGTATCTGGAGCTACACAGGTCCTGGCAAGCAGCCACTGGGATCAGCAGGTTTTGCATTAGGGTTTTCCTACAATGGAGGGAATTGAATACAGCTTTTACATATTTTTTTAGATGATTCACTTTTCATAAATCATATTTCACATTTTATGGTAACACTTATGCAATAGATTATGCTTCTTGTATTTTACTTCTACTGTTCAATTCTTAAAAACTTTGGAGTAAATAATTTTGCCCCTGCTTTCAAATTCTTTCATTAAAAGAGAGAATATGAGAAGAGGAAAGATGGTGTCTCTCATAAGTTTATTCATTCTCAGTCTCATTTTTGAGCACATTAGTTATGCTATCTGCAAATTGGAAGACTGTGTTAATTTATACTATCGAATAATGCTAACATTAACTATTAAATAATTTGGACTCACCGAGAAACACAAGGATCTTTTATGAAGGGACCAAAACGATGTTTTGCTGTTCCAAGATTGAAACCAGACAGACAGCATTATGTACTTAGGAAAAAGCTCCCGTCTTAGCCCTTCCGGAGGGCTCAAGAGCACCTGGGTTGTATCAATTGTTTGAGAAAGACCAGGCAACACTGAACAGAGGTCGGAGGGTAGCTGGAGTTAAAGGTCCTATGGATGGTTCAGTCGGGATTAGTTAAGGGTGTCTCTGATTTTTGTCCTTTGGTTTAATTACTATTCCACGTGTCCTCCAGAGACATGCCAAACCCTGCCCGTGTAATACCCAGCTTGGTTTTAAAACTCATTTTGCTACAAGCATATTCTTCTTACGTTGTAAGGCCAGAAGATGAGTAGATTATTTAAGAGTGGCACAGACTAAGATTTTTAAGCAAAACTGATTTGCCAATCTATCAGTCTTTTAAAGAGAAAAAAATATTTTCTATTAAGCTGCAGCCATGGTGATTTTTCTATATATGTATGGATGGAGATGGTCTTAGTGTAAAGAAGCAGGCTGATAGATTCTTCTTCATATTGGTTTAACTCTAAAATGCTTAGCACATCTTGCCAATAAAGAAAATAAATCTCAAGCAGTAAAGACAACTTCACCCGATACTGTTTAAATCTCCTACATGTCACAGTAATAAATTCTAAATATTCTGCACCACCCATTGTACCTTTTAGAGCCTTCTGCTTCTGAGGTGACAACAGTATGTCCACAGGGTGGCAGGAAACTTCTGTGGGGTACCTTTGGTTTCCACTTTCCTCACAGTACACTCTTGATGTAGTCCTTTGGCACTCTGCTGGCTCCTGTTGGAAGTTGTTCAGTCCACAGGTTTTGTGGTCTCTGTTACTGTTTGAATCGTCATCACTGGCTAGTGTCTTATCAATAAGAAACAGCTTTTCTGTAGTGTGTCCTACAG
Source organism: Mus musculus (assembly GCF_000001635.26). Lineage (NCBI taxonomy): Eukaryota > Metazoa > Chordata > Mammalia > Rodentia > Muridae > Mus > Mus musculus. Next base: position 58,973,191 of record NC_000083.6, read on the forward strand.
AGGTGGACTCAGAGGAATTTTGCAGAAAGTCCATTTGAGAACAGATTTCATTTTGATTCTCTCTAGTTAAGTCTTCAAAATTTCTGTGGCACATATTCTTCACCACTGGTAGTGCCTGGCTTGCGTCATCTCCAACATTTTCCAGATAGCTGGTCGACTCTCTAGGGTTTCTTATTGCCATGGGAGAGTTAGAATCAACTGTGCTTTCTTTGTAGTTTTGAGTAGCGAGGCTCTGCTCTAACTCATTAGTTATGGAGGCCATGACTGGCACTTCCATTCTGCTGAGGCCTGCCCTCTCTGCATGATTTGCATGGTCCTCTGTTTGATTCCATTCCACAGAGCTGTGAATATTGCCATGAAGTGGGCTCTTCGGAACTAGAATGCTGCAGGATGCAATCGTGACAGCTGGACTCTGTGGGTCCTTCCTTTCTAATGGTTGTATGTTAGAAGAGGAGTCGTTATGTAAACTAGCCTTGTTAATAAGTCTGTAATGTACTTTCTCTTGCTCTCTCTCAACCCCAATATATTGACTAAAGGAAAATGTGTTCCCAGTAGTCTCTACAGGTTCTGAACATCTGCTGACCCTGTGGGACGGACTGAGTAAAGGAGAAGGTTTTGCAGCTTGTTCACTGACAGGAAACAATAGGGAATTTGAGCTCTCATGTCCTTCTCCTGGTAGAGTTTCCTCACCTCTGCAGCCCATGTTGTCTGCTTTTGCTCCCAAGAGCTGCAAGGTTAAAAAAGACAAAGGAGAAAACTCAGAGCCTGAGGCATCTTGAATGGGAATTATGCTATTCACAGCACTTAGGGGACCATTTGTTCCTGCTGTGCATGGCTGTACTTGGGAATCTGGGGTGATATTTTCCCTGACATCAGAACTGTTTTTTCTCTCTTCATCCACATCCCTAGAATCCTCCAAAGACATTTTACTTAAATCCACATTATTTAAACTCGTGGTCCTTAAGGTTTCAGATGAGGTAGGAAGGCAAGAGTCAGCTGTGAAGCAATGCTGCTCTAGGGGCTTGTCTTGAGTAATTTGTAAGACCTTCTGCGGAGAGGTAGCAGACTCTCCCTCTTCAGAGTCATCTGGGGCTGAAGGCAGTGTGTTGGGTTTCTCTTTCTCTCTCCTGGGAGGTGAGCTTAGGGAAACCACAATTGTGTCTGAATTCTCTTTCTGGACAGCATTAACACTACAGGGAGCATCATGAAAAGCATCTGAACTCTGGTGCTGATTTTCAAGCCTCTGATTTTCAGGGTGATTTATGCCAGGCTGTGAAGCAGACTCACAGGGTTCATCCGTGGTGTGTTTCAAGGGGCCTCTTCTATGTTTTGTCAATTTTCCTATGCTATTAGGATGACATATATTGATGAATGTATTCTGTTTTTTACTTATGTATTCAACCATAATTTCTTTTCCTACAATGCTTATGTTCACTGAAGGTACCTCACTTCTAGAAACCCCTCTTCTGTATGTAGATGGAACCCTACGTTTAAATTCTTCTGCCAGTACAGTCCTGTGTTTAGAGAAGTGACCCCGAGATTTGGAGCCTCTCCATACTTGCTGGACAGAATAATGTTGGTGACATGTTGGACATCTCCTTTTTGTGAGGTTCTGTGCTCCTGTTTTACAGAAAATGCTTTTTGTGGTTTCCACGTGTACATTGAAAGCACCACATTTGACTTCTCTAATAAATTTGCCTTTGGCTGGCTTTAAGACTTCTACAGTGTTTGGGAAATCCTCTGTTGTAATTTTCCCTGGTAACGATTTTTCACGGTCATTAAACATGGCCACTGGTAAGACTTCCTCTAGTTGAGGAGAGATGGCCGGAGGAGTGTAACCATTCTCCATACTCTTGTGTATGGTGCTGTCAGATGGAGCTTGTTTCTCATTTTTGACAAGAAAAGAGGAATTCTGTTTTCCATTTATAGAAGCAGTTATATTCTCATCTCCATTTTCCTTCAATTTCCCTAATGTCCTAGTCTGATGAAACACAGTCTCAGAAGTGTGTCCCTTGATGTCCTCTTCTAAATCTTTTACATTTTGGGGGCATACTTGACCAGATGTCTGAGATGTACCTAAAAACAAAGGAGAGAGGAAAGAGAAATGTTTTATGTCCACTTAAAGAACAGATGTTCCAAATCACAGGATGAATACAGGAATATCATCTGTGACTATTTTGGGTAATAGTTTCCATTGGTTTCCATGAAAGTTCCGTCCAAATAAATGTCTTATTTCATATGAATTATCCTAGGGTGCAGAATAACTTGGTAGTTTAGAAAATAAGCTTTAGACAACTTCTTATATTGAGTTAAATTAAAAAGAAATGGATGCAACTAATTTTTAAATGCAACTTCTCGATAAGAAGCTAAGTGACATGCCCTGAAAGAATGTAGAGCATTTTTTTTTTTTTTTATGTAGAGCATTCTTACACAGGCTGTGTCTAACTCCATGTAATGCCAGGCTTAAAGATTCTGGGACAGTGGGCATAGGAGAGCTCAGAATGGCCTGGAGACCACCTTTAAAATATAGCACACGGATTCATTTCACTGCCTTAAACTTTGTGTAGGGTATCTTCACCAATTCGAATGCCCATGGTATCGAGACCATGTTAACAAATAAAGTAGGCTTGATACCCACATTTATCTCTAGCTAGTAGTTGCTAGGGGTGGGGGTGGAGATCACTTACTATATAGTCACCCATTTCCCAAGAGAACACTTACAGTCTCTCTTCATTTACTTTGAAATCACCTTGTTATTGAGGACTGGCTCACATTGTTAAAGCTCTTTCTAAAGTTGAAGGTCAATGCATGAAGTCACCATGTACGACCCAAGGATTGTCGGCAGACATCTTGTATTCATCGTATTTTACTATTTACTAAAATTAAATATTTTACTTTTACTTTATGAAGTTTGGTAACGTGGATGTGAGGCACCTGCTCTTGTATAAAAATACTGTGAACAAGACATGTTGTATATCAAATAATATATGAGGAGATTGTTAATGAAAACAGAAGAGTGATAATAGCGACTAGTACTATGGCAATCAATGAAGCAGATGTTCCAACACATAGTTTAAATATCTTTTGCCCTTATTTAATTATGTATGCTCATGCATGTACACACACACACACACACACGTGTGTGTGTGTGTGTGTGTCTGTGTGTGTGTAAGTGTGCACCATGACATACATGTAGCAGTCAGAAGACAATTTGAGTGAGTCAGTTTGCTCCAGACATTGAACTCAAGTCACACAATTTGGTGACAAACATTCTGAATCATCTTACTGGCTCATCAAAATGGATGTCTTTAAACAATTAAGTTAAAAATTGCTAATAACTTTTTTATAAATTCATTTTAAATGTTACAAAGTTACTTCTGGTCTGGACCACTGCCCGGGACAGACCTTGGGCCCTGAACAGACCTTGGGCACAAACTTCGTAGCCAGTCCCACAACACCCAGAGGAAGCTCCACTCCCAGGTGCTCTAACATGCCCAGGACCACAGGCTCACAAGATTCTAGGGTTTCAGGAGCTTGGTCACACCAGATCTCAGGGTCCCAGAGGGAATTGACTCCTAGGAGCTCTAAAACACCCAGGGTCTCAGGATCCCAGGATCCCAGAATCACAGGATCACTGAGTCAGCTGAACTCTGAAGAGTTCTGACACAACCAAGATCACAGGAAGGTCAGGCTCCAGTCACATAGCGAGGGCAGGAAGCACTAGAGATAATCATATGGTGGGAGGCAAGCATAAGAACAGAAGCAACAGAAACCAAGGTTGCTTGGCATCCTCAGAACCCAATCCTCCCACAATAGCAACTCCTGGATACACCATCACACTGGAAAAGCAAGATTCGGATCTAAATGTTACAAATTTAAACATAATATACATATATTCATGTAGAATATACATTAGTTGCATGGATCCCTAGGCAAGAAAAGGAGGAAAAGTATACTAGAGTACTTGGGAGACTCTGACCACACCCTTTTGCCCCTCTTCAGCCCTGACGGAAGAGCTACACTTGTCAGGTACTAGGATAATTTCTGTAAGCCTGCTGACAATTGGAGAACTGTCATGTGGATGGCACAGAAGATGAGACATGGAGAAAAATCACTCTAAAGGCCATTTACTTTCCAGCGTGGCCACAATAACAGTGTACAGATGGAAAGACTTCCTTCCAGAACTAAAGATTATCATTGATTTTTAAAAGACTGCATGCCAAGGCAGTTCAGTATACAGCCCATACTATTTTATATTTTTATGCTTGTAATAACTTTTAGTTGACTGTGGCAGATAAATTGAGAAAGTTATGTAGCAAGGTGGGAGCTTAATTGACTATGTTGAAATGAGCAAACATTCTATTTAAAAGGTTTTAGCCTACAGTACATCTAAATAATAACTGATGTGGAAATATATTTACAGTAGTCAAACCCTGTAGGGTTTGAATAAGAATGGTCCTGTAGACTCAGTATGTTTGGATGCTTATTCATAAGGAGTGACACTATTAGAAGGTATGGCCTTTTTGGAGTAGGTGTGGTACTGATGGAGGAAAACTGTCACTGGAGGCTGGCTTTGAGGTCTGAAGCACTCAAGCCAGGCCTCGTGGATCACTGTCTCTTCCTGCTGCCTGTGGATCCAGATGTAGAACTCTCCAGTACCGTGACTGCCTGCATGCTACCGTAATGTTAATAGACAAAATCTCTCAACTCTAGGTCAGCACCAAGGAGATGTTTTCCCTTATAACAGTTGTGGAGGTCATGGTATCTCTTCACAGCAACACAACCCTAAGACAAAAATCATTAAACTATTCTATAGCATTTCTTAATACATCTCTTCCTTTTTTATACAGATATTTCTGTGATAATGAACAAAGAACACAGATGTAGTTAATCTGTACATCCCTTCCACCGCAACAATTGAACTGGACTTACATACAGTAGTATTCAAGACTTTCCTTTTTTTGTATGCTTTTCTTTTTCTCCCTCTCATTTTTGAGAGCTGTGGATCCTCCTCAGTTAACTCTACCTTTTGAAAGTACCAAACTTGAAACTATTTTCAGTCATAATTTAGATTTCATCTAATTACAAATGAGCTCATTTATTAACTTGTCAGCACCATGTCTTCCTCTGTAGTATTTTACTTTGACTATATGTTATTGTCCTAAAAATATTTTATCTTCTTATTTAGTTGTTCTTCAACAATTTGTTGGGATAAGCTATACAATATGAAAATTCAAAGATATGTAAAACACACACATATAAGCACACACACAGGTTTTTAGGCATTTAGGATGAAACTTGTAAAATTACCATTATTTAATGGATTTTCTAACCTTTAATTACTATATTTCACATGCATAGTGTTTTTCAGTATGTATATGAACCACATAAATGCCCAGTGTCTGCAGAGGCCAGCAGAGGGTTTCAGTTCTCTAAGAATTAGAGTGATAGACAGTTTTTAGTCACCATGTGGGCGTTGGGAATCAAACCAACATCCTCAACAAGAGGACAATCCATCTTATCAGCCACTGTTTAATTGATTTTTTTGTACTCCATTTTTACACTAATAAAATAATGTAACTTTTGTGATTTTTTAAGTTAAAAGTCATTAAAATTTTAGCCTCATTGAACTAGTAGGAGGATGTTTTACCTCCACTACAGTATCATCTGACATACTATCTTTAAATATTATGAAACTGGAGACACACATTCTCAGTGTTGGCAGTTCTTCCTAGAAGACAAAATCCTTTATCTCTGTTGTAAACCAGTTATATCCCTGTCGATGATGTCTGAAGTCACAGCATGTATTGGGAAGCGGTATTTGGGAGAATGTATTCTCCTAACTACTCAGGTAGTGTTGTCAGGAGGCATCTGCTTTTGCATATAGCCTATGTGATCTGCAAAACCCAGGTAAAGTAGCTTGAATGGATAGGAACATGGCAATTTTATGTGCAGTTCTGAGCAAGTTCTGACTATGGATTAATCAAATAAGATGCTTATTTCTCCAACTTAAATGGAGCTGGCTCATGTGCTAAAGATGTACTTAAATTTTTCTCAACTAATTTTCCTCCTTATCCCTCACATTATGGTATCTAATGATTCCCAATTCTACTTATCCCTCAAACTCTGGGAACATTATGCTTTTCTGCATATTTCTCTTCCTTAGAGCACCTTAGTCGCTGGAAAAAGTGACATCCATTGGCACTTCCAGCTTTCATTTCTATTCTCTCTCCCAATAAGTATGAATAAGTCATTTTACAGCTGATAAAACAAGCAATAATATTCTCTTCTTAGAAAGAAAATGTGGGAATTTGATTGTGTGCAGATTAAAAATACATAATTTAACATCTTTAATTTGTTATCATTGTTTTATATGGATATTGGGTTTTCAAATTTTGAAACTTCTTTAAAAGGACTTATAAACTATTTCTTTATGTTCATGTACAGTGGGAGTAGAAATTGTGGCTGTCCCACTGTATTCAGTGGCGAACACTATGGATGTAGACTCAGGGGATCTGGGTTTACAATCTCTGAGGCTATATTCTTCACCTCTGAGATAAATGAGAATACATTTTTTTTTTCATGAGGGCGTTGTCTCTAAGAAACACAATAGAAAATCCTACAATTCATTCCATTCAGATGACACCGGTTACTCTTTATGTACACATACTTTATATGCACATTTAATGAACTACATCAATTATTATCACTGTACACTGACTACAAATTCATTTCATACAGGGCTGATGAGAAACTGAAACTCAAACTGAACCTGCACCCAGGCTTCTAAGAAGTAGGTGAACTTTCTTTTTATGCGTGGTTGAGACACCCTGGATCGCTCCTTCTCATACCAGAAAATGTTATACCTGATTTGTATTTTAGCTATGAGAGAGCACAACTTTGTTCTAGAAAATTTATTGTACTGTTCAGTGTATACCTAGTATTTTCCATAGTGCTCACACACACATATGCATGAATAAATGCATTTCATGGGCTGTGCCAACATATACCTAATCATGTTTTACAATAGTTTCCTTCCATGTTTCTCAATATATTTTCTATGCATTTGATTTCTTGATAGCTAATAAAGTTCCATTTTTATATCAAAAATATTGAAAATCTCCCCTATAAGATATCTCCCTTCTTTTCTATTTCTATGAGAGGCACCAACATGAGCTCTTGGAAGTGCCCAGAATCATTGGTATATATGAGTATATATATATATGTGGTATATATGAGTCATATGAGCAGAATGAAGGGTTATACAGTAACCTCCTATACAGTAATGAGAGTAAAGTGCCTCTCTATTTGTGTAGCACAGTGTGCTGCAATCACAGGGTCTATTGCACCCTAGTAAAGTAAGGGGTTAAAGGAGTTGCCCCTTAGCATCCCTGACTCCTGTTTCTATACTTTTGTCCCACATGATCCCTTCTTCACGACATTCAATCATTTAGTGTTCTTGGAAAACAGAAAAACCTTTAACAAATGCATCTTTGAGTCCCCAAAGAGCACAATTAAGGCAGAGGAAGGATGTTCTTACAACATTAAGGAATTGGACCCCTTCAAGAAGTTTTAGTATTGTTGTTACTAGAAAACAATTAGAATAAAACCCTCATACCTACTTCAAAGTTTTTAGTTTTTAATTTCATACGGAGATTCCATTGTCATCCTGAAAGTTTCCCACAAAAAATTAATAACGTTTCCTTCCTTCCTATCTCTTTCTTTTTATTGGTTATTTTATTTATTTACAATTCAACTGTTATCCCCTTTCCCATTTTCCTGTCCACAGACCCCCTATCTCACACCTCCCTCTGCTTCTATGAGACTGACCCCACCCTGTGCCCTCCTCACATCCCTAGCATTCCCCTATGCTGGGGTATTAAGTCTTCACAGAACCAAGGGCCCCCCCTCTCATTGATGCCAGATAAGACCATCCTCTGAGATGTATGCAGCTGGAGCCACGGGTCCCTCCATGTATACTCTTTGGTTATTGGTTTAGTCCCTGGGAGCTATGAAGGTCTGGTAGGCTTATATTATTGTTCTTCCTATGGGGTTGCAAACCCTTTCAGCTCCTTTGGTCCCTCCTCTAACTCTTCCAGTGGGTCCTTGTGCTCAGTGTGAAGGTTGGCTGCAAGCATCCACGTCTGTATCCATTAGACTCTGGCAGAGCCTCTCAGGACACATAAATATGAGGTTCCTATCAGAAAGCACTTCTTGGCATCAGCAATAGTGCCTGGGTTTGGTGGCTGCATAAGGGATGGATCCCCAGGTGGGGCAGTCTCTGGATGGCCTTTCCTTCGGTCTCTGCTCCACTCTTTGTTCCTGTATTTCCTTTAGACAGGAGCAATTCTGGGTTAAAACTTTGAGAAAGAGGGTGGTCCCATCCCTCAACCAGGGGCTGTGCCTAACCTCTGGATATGCTCTCTACAGGTTCTCTCTCCCCATTGTTGGGTATTTCAGCTAATATCATCCTCATTGGGTCCTGGGAGCTGGAAAAAAAAAACCTAGGTGTCTCTCAACAGAGGAATGGATACAGAAAATGTGTTACATTTACACAATGGAGCACTTCTTAGCCATTAAAAACAATGACTTTATGAAATTCACAGGTAAATGGTTGGATGGAACTCAAAATAGCATCTTGAGTGAGGTAATACAGTCACAAAAGAACACACATGGTATGTACTCACTGATAAGTGGATATTAGGAAAAAAGCTCAGAATACCCATGATACAATTTACAGACCATATGAAGTTCAAGAAGAAGGAAGTTCAAAGTGTGGAAGCTTCAGTCCTACTTAGAAAGGGGAACAAAATAATCACAGGAGGTAGAGGGTGAGAGGGACTTGGGAAGAAGAGAGGAGGGAGAGAGGACAAAATGATGGGCAGGATCAGGTGTGGGAGGAGACAGGTGAGGGGAGGCAATGTACAGAGGATCAGGAAATTGAACAGAGGTGTGTAGAAATGGGGGATGGGGAAGTGGGGATAGCCAGCATAAATACCCAGATGCCAGGCAAGCAAGAGGCTTTCCTATCTCTTAAAGCAATTATTTTTCCTTCCTTTTCGGCCCCCTGCCACCCTTTTTCCTACCTGTGGGAAGATGACCTTGCCACTCAGTCCATACTAAAATGAAGCTGACTCAGTGTCCCTCTCCTTTCCAACCAACATGACAAATTTCTCTGAATTTGTATCATACTCTATCCAAGTCCTTATTTTGTGGATAATTTAAGCATTTCTTGACGCTGTTTCCCCGGACCATTTTCTTGCAATTATTATCTCCTGCCCCTCAGTCTTCATTTCCCTCTGCACCTTTACTTCTCCATCAACTGTCACATGCCTTTACAACAACACACAGTCAACAACTCGGTGCCACACGCTTCAACTTTCATCATTTTCTCAAGTTTGCTCCGAGCAACCTATTATCCCCTCAGACTCCACTGACAGGACTCTGGTCCAGGTCGCAACTGACATCAGGATGCTACAACTCAGTCACGTCTTGGTTTTTAGTGTATTCACACTCTGAGCACTATTTCACACAGAAAAGAAGCACGCCACACTGTCTTCACATTGCAATGGCCCATTGATCCTTTGTCAGACACATTGTCTGATCACTGCTCGCTCCGTTCTTCAAAAACTCTCTTTCTGAGAAATCTTCTTTTTGGTGTTTTTACCACTGTCCTTCCAAATGTAGAGTTGATAGCTTAGTTAATGAAACTCTCAATTTCATGTAGATAGAAGTTTCAGGATGAAACATGTGATTGTTAAATAGATGCATCCTCCTGAAAATTAAGCTAGAATTTTACTCAAGCTAGTGACCCCTCCCGAGTCTGTGAAGACCTATGGTTTTTCAGATCTTTCTCCTATGATGCTGCCTCATCTCTGTCAGCAGCATCTCGATCCACTCAGTTACAAGCCTCTCCCTATCATCTCATAATCTTCCCTTTAACTTCCTTCCAACTCACCAGCAAAATTGTCTTATTCTGTCTCCAAGTGCACACACAGTATATGTATTATATATAGACATATGTTAAAAATCTGGACTATTGCAGTAGCTTTTTGGTTTTTGTTTTTTTTTTTTTTTTTTTTTTGGTTTTGTTTTGGTTTTGGTTTTGGTTTTGGTTTTGGTTTTGGTTTTGGTTTTGGTTTTGGTTTTGGTTTGGTTTGTTGTTTTTTGAGACAGGGTTTCTCTGTATAGCCCTGGCTGTCCTGGAACTCACTTTGTAGACCAGGCTGACCTCGAAATCAGAAATCCACCTGCCTTTGCCTCCCAAGTTCTGGATTAAAGACATGCTCCACCACTGCCCGGCTGCAGTAGCTTTTTAAATCCTTTTCTTCCAAATTCATATTCTTTTATGATTTACTGAGAAGCCAGACTGAGTTTTTAAAAATGGAAACTAAATCATGTCACTTCTCTGCCTAGCAAAAGGTCTCCCATTTCATATTTTAAAAAGCCTAAACAGTTTGATTTTGCATACACGTACCCAGAATTTAATTCTATTTCAAATAAAGTGCATCACTACTAGGCCTTTGGATATATATTGAGTAATCTATGCTGTTACAAATTTCCCGGGTTTGTACTGCTTAATTGTTCTGTTGCAAGTCAACAATAAGGATGCACGGATTGTTGTTGAGTAAGCTGAGTCCCACCATATCTGGTGTCTTTGTGCTGTACCTTCTAGGCTGCTTTCTCGATGTGGCTTAGACTCATTGCTGTTATTCACAAAGCCATAAGGCAAGGTATAAACAGAAAGCGCTAGCACTGTGTATCTACTGTGGGACCGAGCCATGATACCAGCATGCTCAGAAAACAGAAAGGATTGTTACATTTTCTCACTGGTGTAAGAGTTCTGGCAAATTGCTTAACATTCTTCTATTTTATTGCCGAGCTGAAACATTTTATTTCCTTGAAACCCTGAAACATAATACTATATTACCAAGAAAGGTGGAAAAGTTCACAAAGGGTAGACAATTCTCACTATTAAAATTCTAGAAGACTAAATTATAGAATAAATTCATATATTAAATGCTCAAATTCCATGGCAGGATGTCATCTAATTCCCCTTATGAAGCCCATTGGCTTCTGTTTCTATGAATTCAGTAAGAAATCATTTTTTTTGTTTATATTATTTTCTAGATCTTAACACAAAGTTTGTAACGGAAAGACTGTGAGTGTGTGTGTGTTTGTGTGAGTGTGCATGTGCAAGTGCACACACAGACATGAGGAGAGGCCAGAGGCAGATACTATTCATTTTCTTCAGTTGTTATCTATACTGGCTTGTTTTATGTTGACTCAACATAATCTTCAGTAATTTTGGAAGAGGGCATCTCAGCCAAAACATATTCCCATCAGAGTCTGTGGTGCATATTTTTGACTGATGTTTAGTTCTCTGTGGGTGGTGCCACCCCTGGGCTGGAGGTCCTGGGTTGTCTAAGGAAGCCGAATGAGCCACCCATGGAGAACAATATAGTGAGCAGCACTCTTCCATGGCTTCTGCTTCAGTTCTTAACTCCAGGTTCCCGCCCTGAGATCCTTGGATGACAAACCACAATCTTAAGAGAAAACAAACCCCTTATTCCCAAATTGCTTCTGGTCACAGTGTTTTATCATGGCAATAGAAACCCAAACTAAGAGACTCTCCATCTTAATATCTTGGTGAACCCAGCGCTCATCAATCTGACTTGGCTGCAAGTATCTTGAAGAACCCAGAGCTCATCTATCTGGAAGGCCAAAGAGCTCCAGGAATTCTAGTTCCCATTTCCCCTGTGCTAGACGAAAAGACACACAGTTTGTCACTCCTGGGGCTTCCATGGGAATCCAAGCTAAATTTCTCATAGGATTGTAAAAAGCACTTTCCTGACTGAGCTGTTTCTCCAAGACCCTGCACATTTGTTAAACAATCTTTATCAATGAAACAAATTCTGAAAAGTCTAAGTTTAAAAAGGCTAATATTCACATTCACTTTTGCAAATATGCTCCAAGTATAAAATCCCGACTTTAAACATAGTGCATGACTTGGGGTGGCATGGGAGTTAAAACTATACTCTTTTTTTTTCTGTAATTTATAAAAATACATAAGAAAGGGAAAAGAATTTGTAGGAATAAAACTATAACAGTAATACCCACAAGTCATTTCACACCTGCATTCAATGAGCAAACTGTGGTGAGGATTAAAGCTTCCCAATGTGGGATGTGTGGTGGGTAATTCTTGCTGAATAGTCTGCTAGTGTCTTGGAATTAAGCATCCTTAATGAATATCATTTGAGGAAATGTCAGTGCACTTTGAAACTTGTTGTTTACACCATTGCTTCCTTGACCTTGTCAAAGTGGGACTATTTATATTTTTACTTATGCACATTTACATGCATAAAAATCTTTGAACATGTTTAGTTGAAATTGAAGCAACCAAATTTCATAACTAGGACAACTGATTTTCCTTTCTTTACATTTTTTACCATTAAGTTTTTTGATTTTCCTTTCTCCAAACATCTTACAGTTAAGTTCTGGAGGCACCCAAAGGTAGTGATGTCAACCCACTAATGAGAGCTCTGGTGTTCCCTGGTACATGAATCACGTAAGGCGCTGAGTTCTGAGAACTAGGTACGAAAGAGTCCTAACATGAACACAAATGTCACCATCCCCTTTGACCCATAGTAGACCAAATGTAACTACATGGATGAAGTTAATTCTTGACAAGTAGAAAAGTCGACCCCATTTATACTAAATTGCTACATCCACTCCAGGAGTGACAAGCACAACAGGTCCTGAAAACCTGGGTGCTGTCCCGAGGCGAAAAGTTCACGGAAACGTAGTATAGTCTCCTGGAATCGTGGCTTCCTGTATAAAGAATGCTCCATTGTCCTTGCTTTAGTTGGTAAACGGATCTGTGTGCTTTCCCTTAATATTGCTTTATTACAAGTGCTCCTAAGGATTGATATTTTGACATATAGCTAAGTTAGATTCTAGGCAGTCCTAGATCTGACCATGGGCGTGGATCGCTAAATCACTGCCCTACACAGGAATTTACCATTATCTAGGAAGAAGGAAGTTTGTTACCTAAAGAGGAACCAGAGTAGATACTTAGAACTATAGGTAGCTGAGTTACACCCATACACATGAATTTACAATGGCCTAGGGGGAAGGTGGACTATACAATAGACTAGAGTAGGAACTTACTCTAGTAAGCTTCTAAGATTAAGTGGACCTTAGGTGGAACTGTTTTTGATCCCAGTTGTTAACATTGAATTTTATCCCAGCTGGTTCCTTCCAGTTCTTCCGTGTTTGCATTCCTGTTTTGTGTAAGAATCCAGTAACTTCTTTGTACCTTGCGGGTGTGTCACCCAACTTCCCTATTTTCTTCTGTATAAAAAGTTTGATACTCGATTTGACAAATTACATTCAGATCCACACTCCCTTGGGTCGAGTCTGTCTGTCAATTCCCATCGACTCTATGCCCACCTGTCCGAACCCCTGATTCCCACGGGTTGAGGGGGCCCGATTAGGCCAGGTCCATGGCACTAAATCATAGTGTTCCCTAGAGTCTAAAGGGATGAATTGCAGATAGGAAAGGATACTGGCTAGTATAATTTGTTATTGTTTATTATTATTGGTGTATTAATGTACTGGGAGTCAGAATTATACTAGCAAACCGAGGAAAATGAATTCCACATGTAGTAAAGATTGATACATTAGGTGACACCAGGGAGGAAAGGTTGAAAGAAAATAAGAATCCTTTATAGTTTATTCTAAGTGCCCATCATGTGTTTGAGGATATCCTCTACTCCACCATTTCTTATCAGAGGAAATAAGAAGGTTGCAAAGTATCCAAGGAAATGATGCACAGAGGAGCTACACTTTCCTTTTCACCATGCCGGTCCCTAAAAGCCAAGGATGCTTTTACTTGATGGGTTTTAAGATTCTCACTGCTTTGCTCTGTTAAATACAGGGCATTTTCTCTCACATCATGGGGTACTTTAGTCTTCTACTTTTTTAGAGGATGACTTCAGTGAAGGAAGTCTAATTAGAAAAGAGAAAACCCAGTATGCTTGTAAGAGGCAATCTTTAACTTTAGTACATTGAGCTAGGGGCTGGGCTGTAAGATAGACTTGATATAAAAATGTAAATATGATGCAAATTTCAAGGGCTTTACAGCATAGCATAGGGATTCTCCAATTTGAATTCATTTGAGATGAGAAACATAATAAATATGTAGATTTAGAGCTCCATCTTCAAGACTTAAGATCCAAACATAAGCATTTTTAATACATACCCATTCTTTTCTTCTGCATGAACCAAGTGCTTTTGACTCAGAAACTTCCATTCAAAAAGAGGCAGAATTGGACAGCGTGAATGAAAATTCATCCAGAGGATCTTGGTAACTTTAATGCGTCAGGGTCTGGAAGTCCAGAGGAAAATTGCTATGAGTTCAGCTTGCCTTTGGTCTACACTATTTCCTTCACCTGCCTATCCTTGCACACTAAATCTTATGTATTTTTCAATGTTGTCTTGGTGTAAGAGCAGATTCTATTTCTTTCTGTATCAACAAGTTCCTAGGAAGAAGGCTCAGTAACAGACAATTAAATTTTCCCCCCCTCAGCTCTGTGAATGTTCACAGGCTGTACCCAAACTGTGTTCTAATCTCAGGTGTTAGCTCCCCAATATCCTTTCATCTCCTGCTAACCATGACTTGTGACAGAAAAATCTCGCAAGTCAGATTAGCAGGCCAGGAGTGTTGAAGTAAGAAGACAAATCATGTTGACTTTTTGATTGCTTGCCTTTCCTGTGACATTGTGTTGACATTCAGCTTCACAGAGTCAAAGGGTTCCCGTGCTCTGAACCTAAGTGTGCGTATGAGCTGAAATTGCTGGGGAGTACATCAGGGGATTACAGTGCAATGAAAGTGTTTGGATTGCTCAGTGCAGGACCCCTGAAGTATCTTTCTTGCTTTTTTTCCTGAGACTCACGGTATACTGATTTATAACCACACTGATCAATTGTGGACGGTAATAAAACTCTCACATGCTACTAATAAATACCAATCTTTATCCCCTAAACAAAGCACTGCTTTGCTCATTGGGGGCTAAGACATGCCTTTGACTAAATTCTACACCTTCAAGTCTTTCAGATGAAAATGGTCAATGTGTTATTTAAAATGTTTTAATCTCAATCTTATTGCATGGTATATATTGAGCCAAATACTTTCAGCATTATTTAGAGTACTGTGAGCAATATCAACCTCATCGCTTTTTCCTAATTTTCATGTTAGGTACCTTGAAATTTTGTTACACTAGAATAATTTGGTGACAGTATTTATGTCAGTGATATAAGAGTGCTCCAAAGGGGCTTGGACTAAGATTTCATAGAAACATTTCTGAAAAGTTCAGAATTTGCAACTTAAGCTATTTTCCATGTTCACTTTATTCGTTAAGTAACTTTCTGTAGATCATAAAAACTAATGAATTTGTTTGCAAGCAAGAAGGTGTTAAAAGTGCCATATGCTTGTCATTTTTGGCATATCTTTTATTGTTTGAAGACTGGACCAGCAGAATGGCTCAGTGTGTAAAGGGTGGGCCTCTATAGAGCCTCATGATCTGAGTTTGGGTCCCTGAGAGCTCACATGGCAGAATTAGAGAACAAATTCCTAAACACACACACATACACACACACACACAGTCACAAAGACACACACAGACACACACTGAAACACATACATACATATACACACACACAGAGAGACAAATACACTCAAAGACACAAACAAACAAACACCCATACACATTTTGCAAATTGCCGTCTTGTCATTGGTGAAGGGAAAATGGAAAGTTGTTTAGAATTAATTAGTAATCAGCTTAACTTGATTACTTTCGGACTATGGTTATGTTAGACAGATAATCAGTGCTAACATACCATCGTAGATTCACTGAGGTCTGCTAGGTCTTGTAAGAATAGCACTTTTAGGAGCACAATTGCATTTCCCAAGTGAGATCACATCCAGACCTTTTATCCTGCACTTTGTAAGAAGCAGACCATGTAAGAAGCACATTCTAGGAAGGAGTTTAACGGCAAACTCCAGCAAAGTCACATTCCTTTAGTACCATTAAAAAAATGCGAACTTGATCATTATACAGTTTTCCACCAGAAGAGAAAGAAGCCAAGACTATTTTATGAACACTCTAATTGTAAGTTAATTCACACGGTTACTAAAAACTTCTTTGAATGGTTAAATGGCTTTATATTAAATTTAATATAAGTGTGAACTGCTAGCAAGAGAGACAAACAAGGGCAGGTGGCAGAGATTTTCTTTTTAGCTTTATTTCCAAATGAAGGATTTAGTCTACTTATTTGGTGTTATAAATTTATACTAAGAGGAATGAGTTAAAATTCTCAGAGAGGAAAAAAAATGAAAAAGTATCTAATAGTTAAATTCATAATGAGGAAAAATTAAAATCTTTCTGAATTATTTTTTTTCTTTCTAAATTCTAAATGATGAAAGAAACTTTGTCATAAAAGTCTTGTGGCATATAAGAAACCTATAGCTAAGCATCTCAGAGAGTCTTGTAGAAGAGTTGGGAATAGAATTAAGTGAGCCAGAGGGGTCAAGGACACCACAAGAATAACAATGGTAATAACAATGATTTATTTATTTATTTATTTATTTATTTATTTATTTATTTATTTTATTTTACATCCCTATTGCAGTCCCCCTCCCATCTTTCCTCCCAGTTTACCCCTCTCCTATTTCTCAGAGAAAGGGAAGCCCCTCGTGGGTACTACCCTGCCATGGGACATCTAGTCCCAGCAGGATTAAGCATCTCCTCTCCCACTGAGGGCCAACTAAATAATCTAGGTAGGGGAAGGGGATCCAACGATAGGCAACAGAATCAGAGACAGACCTTCCTCCTCCTGAGCTGCTCCAATTGTTGGGGAACTGACAAGCCTCACATCTTCTACAAATGTGAGAGGGGTCCAGCCCTTGCATGCTCTTTGGTTGGTGGTTTCTCTGTGAACCACCATAGGCCCAGGTTAGTAGACTCTGGAGGTCTTCTTGTGGTGTCCTTGACCCCTCTGGCCCCCTTAATTCTATTCCCAACTCTTCTACAAGACTCTCTGAGATGCTTGGCTATAGGTTTCTGTATCTGTTTCCATCAGCTGCTAGATGAAGCCTCTTGGTGATGCACGCCTAAAGTCCCAGCTACTCCAGAGGCTGAGGCAGGAGGAAAGCTTGAGACTAGGAGTTCTGGCTGTAGTGTGTAATGCTGATCAGATGTCCTCACTAACTTTAGCATCAATATGGGGACCTCTTGGGAATGGGGAAACACTAGGTTGCCTAAGGGAGGTGTGAACCAGTCCAGGTTGGAAACATTGGTTTATTTTAGGAAGATCTAATTAGAGATAATTTATCCCAAACACAGTGGTCAGAGTATTTTGCTGTGACCCCAAACACCATGTCAGAATAAAGTTGGTATAAATCAATTAGCAATTGAAATTGTTATTAAAAATGCAATGTCCTTAAGTTATATTGTTTTCTTGAGCGCAGGTTAATGTTTTAGATAATTAATACAAGGCACAAATGACCATCCAAGTAATATTAACTATAAAATGAAGAAACATCCTATCAACATAGAGGAAGTCATTTTTATGTTTAATTTTGCAATAGAAACCAGGCAGTGTAAGAATTCAAAACAAGGTCTACAGCTTAGAAATGAAACTGACCCTTCCTACATTCAGAGTGAATTTCAATTATGCTGAGAAGCCTGGCTTGTCAACTGCATTTTACTTGCTTTCCAAATGCACATTTTGTTTGGAATAACCAAATTAGGATATGGATAATGCCCCTTCAAACGAAGAATATGTGATGTCTTTCTTAGCATAAATAACAACAGCTTAAATACATTGTATAGGCTACTTTTCTGGATGTCTTCATCTTATTTGTTAACAGAGTTAAGTTACAAACAACTGTTGGATAGCTTCATACATAACATCCAAGCCATTTTTCTTGGCTATTTTCTTTTGTCACACAAGCATTTCAGACCAGCAAATATTAAAATAGACACCATTCCAATTCTGAAATATACACATACATACAATCATACATACATATAATCAGCTTACCTGGGTAAAGCCTTCGCGAATTGCTCAGCTCTGAAAGAAACATTGATAAAATGCAAATGCGTAGTTTGAAAGGCAAGAAGATAAAGTAGGATTTGGGTGACTCGTCTTGTTCTATTTTGGTTTTATCTGGGTTTTCTAGGTCCCAAATCTGATTAGCATATTTAATCTTATGCAATGTCAGGAATGGTTTACTGTCCCTTAATCAGTCTATTATTAGCCGTCTTAATTGGTCCTAATAACTTATTTTTAAACACACCATTAGTATATAATGATGCATTGTGGGATTTTTATGGTTTAGAATTTTGATGGGGGGAGGTGTATGAGAAACATTGGCGTGGTATTCACAGGGTAAAAAAGAAGAAACCTGTGCCAAAATGAAAATGTTAATGATGTAATTCACTGCTCATATGAGTTGGGCTAGTTAATAAGAGATGGACATAACTTCACGTTGCTGTTCTGGGTGAAAGCAGCCTATTGAGTTAGACCTGAGGGAGATTTTGCTTTGGAAGGCTAGACCTCAAGTCCCATTTTCATATTTGGTGATAGAGAATATTTGAAATGTTGACAGGAGTGGCATTGTTTAGAATTTTTAAACGAGGGTGGGGGGCATCCACGTGGAGATGGGGGTGGGGTGGGAAGGAGGTGTGGGATGTGGAGCAATCAGAGGGTGGAAGGGGGTTGGGAAATGGAATATGGAGTGTAAAAAATAAATTAACTAAAAACGAATTTTTAAATAAATAAAACTATTTCTACTTGTACTCTAATGTTAGAGAAGGGAAGGAGGAAGGAGGAAGAGAATTAGAAGAGGAGATGGATTATTCAGAGGCAGCTTAAATAACTTTCAAACACTAATGCTTCAGCAACCCTCAAATTGCCTGTCATACTAGAAATTAAAATGAATCCGTAAGAATCTCAGAATCCTAGACTGGCTACAAAATGAAGGGCCCAACTATTGGCAGTTAATACAGTGGGCAGCTTCCTCCTGGTCCAAAGCAAAGGAAAACTGAACAGTGAGTCCAGGTAACAAGTGAGACTAACCACCTCCTGTCAAATACCCATCCCAGAGTTTGGGGCTGCACACCACAGCCTTTAATTGGAGGCAATGCTAAAGCTAACGGTAATAGGATATGGGTAATTAATACTTTATTGGTTGGGAGTAGAATGTTTTTCTTGTGCATGTGTCTGAGATGCCTCTTGCCCCAGGCAGTACAGTGGTCATTCCTACACCTGTAGTAGCCTGTACTAAACTCTGGGGCTCATTATCATGCGCTTCCTCTACTGTCCTCATCTGACCTTCCATGGAGAATGTCCCGACTTAGACTTTATTAAAAGCTACCTTGACCTGTCTTCTGTACTTGTGTTTATTCCTTGAAAAGATGTCATTGAGGGCAGGTGTTCTTAACCTTAGATTGCGTCACCCGAACACCAAGGTGATGATGCCCCAGTTCTCCAGGAAGAGTAGCATATGATATTGATCATAATTACTAAAGTTATCTTTTTAAAAAAGCAAAAATCTGAAAAAAAAAACTGAGATCTAGGATTTTTTTAAACTCAAAGCATGTTAAGAAGCCTCCGATACCCAAAGGCAGGGATTATAGCCTGCATCATCATCATCTTTAAGGAATGTTACTAATACATAAAAATTAGCAGTTTTATATCATTATTTAAAGATTTTCAATTATGACTCATGAGTTTCAAAGTAAATAGTGAGTTAAAACGAGGGAGCTGAACTATACTAAAGAACAGTGTTCTTTCTTTTTCCCAAAGAGGCTTCTTTTAGAAGTCTTTAAAAAAAAGATTTATTTTATTTTATTTTTACTGTGAACACGTGGATATGGATGTGGGATGAATATGTGGGTACAGGTGCTGTGATCCCTTGGAGCTGAAGTTACAGGCTGGTCAAGTCCCTGACATGCGGTGCTGGCAAATGAGTTTGGGTCCTCTAAAAGATACATACTCTCAACCACTGGGCCTCTCTTCAGTCCCTTGAAGTTTTCAGGAAGAACAAAGGATGAGATTAATTCCCTAGAAGATCTCTTTGTTTGTATGATAAAGAATGGATTTAGAATAAAACTGAATGTAGGGGAAGGTGATGTAGAAACCAGATGAATTGAGGGAAATGATGGTAGCCATGAATGAAGAGCAACAGGGAGGACAATGAAATGGGAGAAAGAGAAGAGGAAGGAGGAGAGGGAGGACAGAAATGAAGAATGGGGGAGGAGGAGGCAGAGGAAAGTGTAGTTGTGGAAGAAAGGTACTTATTGATGTTCAAGTACTAAGGAGAAAAGGGGGCAGAGCTCCAAGATATTTATGTAAAGAAGTTACAATCCATGATGCCCAACTTCCATGTTGGACAAGACTGGCTGGGCAGTGGTGGCACATGCCTTTAATCCTAGCAATTGGGAGGCTGAGGCAGGCAGATTTCTGAGTTCGAGGCCAGCCTGATCTACAGAGTGAGTTCCAGGACAGCCAGTGCTACCCAGAGAAACCCTGTCTGGGGGTGGGGTGGGGGGAAAGACTGCTGACAAGGGATAGGGAAACAGAAATTTTCTGGGGAAGAAAAGGTGACATAAAGACAAAGCATTCAGGAGGCTCAGTGACACCTGAGGAGGTGTGTTTGATGTTGAAGACCAGTTACATAAAATAAAACAGATTTCCTTTTGATGACAATGTAGAACTCTCAGCTCCTTGTGCACCATGCCTGCCTGGACGCTGCCATACTCCCACCTTGATGATAATGGATTGAACCTCTGAATCTGTAAGCCAGCCCCAATTAACTGTTGTTATTCTTGGTGATGGTGTCTGTTCACAGCAGCAAAACCCCTACTAAGAAGTTTGTACCAGGGACTGGGGTATTGCCATAATAGGCCTGACCATGATTTTATTTGGAGGAATGTGGATTTGGGACTTTGGAAAGCAGTGGAATGCTTTAAGTGTGGCTTAATGGGCTGTCCTAATAGATATAGAAGACTTTGTTACTGAGGGTGATTTGAACTGTAGAATCCTAGCTATACAGGTTTCAAAGGAAAAGAGTATTAGTATGTGGCTGAAAGTCTGTTCTTGAGATAATTTGGTAAAGAATGTGGCTGCTTTTTGCCCTTGTCTGAAAAGCCTGTCTAAGGCTAAGGTGAATAGAGTCCAATTAATTACACTGACAAAGGAGGTCTCAAAAGAACCCAGTTTAGACTCTGTGGTGTGGTTTAGTCTTGTGAAAAACATTTTGATTAAGTGTAGCAAACTTAAAAAGAAAAAATTCAAAATATACGGTTCAAGTAATAAAGGGGCACTGGGAAGTAGAATGGAGCTGAATCTTATGTTTTATGAGATAGACAAATTAAGGGAGTGGTGACCTGCCACAGATCAAGTTCCAAGTCCAGGTATGGCTGTACACAAATTTAACTCCAGCATTCAAGAGACAGGGCCATCCAGACTTCTGAATTCAAGGTCAATCTACAGAACAAGTTTCAGCTCAGCCAAGCTTAGACGGTGAAGGAATTGAGAAACAAAAAACTGGTGACAATGTAATAGAACAAGGGAGACATGTCCAGCTCCAGGAAGTGGTAGAACCCAGCAGCTTCAACCATGTGGCTCAAGAATAGAAGGAGACTATTGGGACTGACACTGGTTAGCTGGAGCTAACAAATTAGAGGTGATTAAGAGAGACCAGCATCACTAAGGTGAACACTTCTGGGAAGTGTTTTCTGAGAACACAAAGAAGCTGTGTTCCACGGATAGCCAAGGTTGGTACCTCCTGCTTCATCTAGACTTCATAATGTGTAAGAATGACCCAGATTCTCTGGATGTCCAGGGTCCATCATCTTTAGCTGATATCCAGTGCCAGCCATGCATTACCTGACTCTTACTGGAAATTCATATCAACATCATAGTGTAAGATTCAAAAGGCTCCAGTGGCCCTCTGCTTTTTACAGTTCTGTGTTTATTTTTCGCGTTGCTGCAACACAATACCTGACAGAGTCGACATTAGGCAAGTTGTATTTTATTTTGTGCCAGAGCAGCACGGTAGGGGAAGGTGTGGCAGCAGAGGTGTGAGACTGTGGGTCACATTCACAGCCGGGCAGAGAGAAGGCCAGTGGTACTTCACTGCATCCTCCTCCTCTGTCTGGAATTTCAGCCCATAGAATGGTGCCACCCTTACGGGTCTTTGTTGAGGACTTGTTCAGAAGTTTGTTTTGTAGGTGATTCTAGATCCTGTCAACCTTACAGTAACACGCATAACAGATTACTTAAGGGTAAAACTATTGGTACACTGACTAAATAATATCCTGTATAAGTCTTACTATGAGAATAAGGCGATCAGAGAGCTCTGTCCTTAGTAGCTAGTATAATAGGGTGTGAAATGCTATCCACAGGCTCAGGTGTCTATAGACTTGTTCCCCAGATGATGGTATTATTTGGGAACTACATGGCTCATTAAGTGAGAGAGCCTTGCTGGAGGAAGTATGGCGCTGAGGAAAGGCCAGGAAGTTTTCTGGCTGGATCCCTTCCCTTGCTTCCTGACTTTAGATCAAATGAGGCTACTAGCCTCCCATGTCTGGTTCCTAAGTGGCTAAGAACTTAAGAGATCAGTATGGCAAACTGAATAATACGTACAAAACAAATTCAGGGTCTCACTGGAAGTAATTATTAC
Source organism: Mus musculus (assembly GCF_000001635.26). Lineage (NCBI taxonomy): Eukaryota > Metazoa > Chordata > Mammalia > Rodentia > Muridae > Mus > Mus musculus. Next base: position 58,995,944 of record NC_000083.6, read on the forward strand.
ATACCATGAGAGCCATGGTAACTTCAAGGTATCCAGATGTATTTTCTCATCATCAGAGAGCAATTTCCTACTGCCTTCACATTTATGGTTACCTTTCCAGCAGAGCCCTTATCCATGAAGCAGAGACAGTGGTCAGGACCAATCAAACGCCTGAGGTCTCAATTTGAACATGTCTTTGTGGCATCTTTAAAAATGATGTTCATAATATTAAAACAAAAAACAAAAACAAAAGCAAACAAACAAACAAAAATCATCCCACCAAAAACTGGCACCAACCAGAATTCCAGAATCTTTGAACCCATTCTACAAACAGAGGAAACCTAAGATACACACTAGCTTCAGTAAAGCTGCTGTGTAAATGGCATTTAAAATCACTGTTATCACCACTGACAGAGATGACGTCAGCTCTTTGCCACCTGAGTAAATAAACATTTATAAGGTGCTGTAAGTCTGAAGAATGTCACACTGCTCCAATAGACTTCATTTTCAGGCAAGAGTGAAATAGGCAACCACAAGAACCCCGTCACCACATTTGATGAGTTGTCCATTCTCTTCTCTAATACAGGTAAGAGTGCTATTTTCAATTTCTACTCTTGGGTGGAAAGTCATCCTGAAATTGAAGCCACTTCACCGTCTAAGTGGCTAGGAGAAAGTTAATCTATCAGGACTGAGGGAGTAAGTTGGACAAGTATTGTTCCCTTGAGCAAACAGGGAAAGCCAGGACACTTTTTCATTCCTTCAGCTGCAGTTTTTCTATCAGGCTTCTAGTTAGAAGAAAAAAGAAACCCATTAACAGACTGGTTTTTTGTTGTTGTTGTTGTTGTTGTTGTGGTGGTGGTGGTGGTGGTGGTTTGTTTATTTGTTTGTTTGTTAACTTACAGTTTATGATAAAATTTCATAGCCACCTCCACTATTCTGGGGAGCATTCCTATCGTGGGAACTGTGAAAAAAAGAGAAATGCCTATTGATGGTTGCTTCGGGTGTGCTAAACAATAAAAACCTGTGGGATACTGTCACGAAGGACTAGGAAAAGTCACAGTGCTTCTTGTGCCAATAGGTGGCTGTAGGTGGATTGCTGAGGACCAGCCTCAGCTTGAGAGAGAGTCCTGAGGAAGGGGTGTTAGAGACTGGTTGATAAAGGACTCAGAGTCAGTGAGGAATGCAAGCTGACAGTGTTGTGCTCTGCTGGAGATCAATCTCTCTTACTGACCAAAGCCAAGTCTTTATTTTGCGTAAGCTACTTCCTTAGGAATTACTTATCAGTTCAGGGATTTAATCCCAAATTCCTATTTTGAATATCCCACAAATCAACATTTTATGACCTTAGACCCTTGGCTCTGAAGATAGAGCCGCATGACCAGAAGCAGCCAGTTCTGCTCCTTTGGAGCTGGAAAATGGCCCCATTGTTCTATTAGATTATCACTAGCCTTCTGTTTCCCAACTCTTTGTGCCTAAGCTTGGCTTTTCTGGAACTTTCTCTGTAGACAGACTTTGGACCCTGAGATTTCCCTGGCTCTGTCTTCTGAATGCTGGGATTAAAGATATGTGCCACCACACTTAGACCTAAGCTTTTCTTTACCTAGAACATGCTCTGTTCCAGGCTGGCATTGAACTTAGAAATCTGCTTGCCTTTGTCTCTTGGGATTAAAAGAGTGTACCACTGTTCATGGGCCTAAGATTTTTATGGCTACTATTCCTCAAGTTCCAGATCAAAAGCCTGTGTTTTCCAGCCTCAAGATCTGGATCATAAGTATGCCCTCCATTCCTGGATCGTGATTCAGTCCAGTTAAACTACAAGTTCAAACCATTCCTTGTTCAACTGCTGTGCAAACACAATAAGCTTAGCTTAGTGGAATCTTGCCCTGAGAACAATACTCCCTAAAATCTCTTTATCTCTTTCCTTAATATCTTTCTGACAAAGCTGACTCATTAGTGCAGATGCCTCTGTGGTTTCAGGTCCATGAAGACCCTCATGCAATTCATATTTCATCTTTATATTTTTGCAGAGTTGAGAAGTTCTATAAAGAACAGTTCTTACATTGATTTATATATTCTTGAACTCATGTTTTCAGAGTTTTTCCCCCACAGTCTTAAGGGCTATCCTGAAGAACACTGTATTGACCATTTTGCTGAGAAACACCAGACACATTCTTGATTCCTGGAATTGTGCTGTTTCTGATTATCATGGAGTAGAGAAACAATCCAAGATAAAACTTGGGAGGGAGAATATTTCCCGAAGGAGGAACATAAAATGTATATATTATACAAATAAGCCAAACACCTACAGCAAATGTCAGCACTGGAGAAGACCCACACCCTGCTAGCTCTGCTCCAGCGGTAGGCACATTGTCATACTGTCCCTTCCTTGACCATGCTGAGCCTGGTAAGTGGATATCCCTTCAATTAAACAGAGTAAGTCACCTCCATCCTAGTTCAGTTCCCCTGTCTAGATGCTTATTCTGCAGCTGAAAATAAATGCTTTCCAACAAGAATTTAGGTTGATGATTGCACATTTCCTCATGCCATCTTTGACAATTTTTATTTAAATAACAACAAAGAATTATTTGGAAATCTGCTATATAAGACAAAATTCTGCACAAAATTTAACCAACACATCAGCACAGATGGGGAGAGAGCCAGGAATACTCACTTCTGCCTGAGAGACTATTGCCAATTAATGTTTGCTTGGGATTGGGGCCGGTGGGTAGGGTCAGGTGTGTGTGTGTGTGTGTGTGTGTGTGTGTGTGTGTGTGTGTGATTTTCTTCAGTTGTGTAATCACTGATATGTTGCCTATCCTCCAGTAAATAACCCCACATTCAAGATCATGCAAGCAACTTCAATTAAACTCATAGCTCACACCCAACAGGACAAAAGAAGATTTGTAACAAGATGAGGCAGGGTGATGAATGAGAGAAACAGGGATGGGAAATAGTTATAATTCATTATATACATCCATGTATGAAACCATAAAATGAATGTAAAACAAAATCAAACAAATTAATGTTTCTTGTTTGATTTCTACCCTAGTCTTTGGAGAAGGGAGAGAATGAAGAATGGTATAGGAGAGGGAAGCATTTGTTTTTGGTATTTATTTTCACAATTACTTTCTGCAGTTCTTGTCTATTTTAGAACTCTGGGAAAATACAGGCATTTGCCAACACTACACACAAGCTTTGCCTTCTCAAAGCAGCCCTAGCTCCCATAGTCCCTTGTGGCATCAAAGCTTGTACTTCCTCCTTCTGTATTGTGGTCCACATTTTTCCATTTTGTTTTCTCTTTATCGACATCTCTATATGTATTTTTAACAGGCTAATTTTCACAACAATGTATGTTTTTAGTGCTGTGAAAGTATGTGTATGGTATTGTGGATTGAATCACATGAACTGTGAATGTTCTATCTTTGAGCAATATCCTTATCTTGTTTCTTATTTCTTATTTTACAAAGGATCTCACTAAGTTGTTCAGTGTGGTTTCACAGTCACTCTGTAATTAGGCAGGTCTTGACTTTACAATCCTCCAGCCTTCAGCTTGATTAGCAGCAATTACAGGCTTGCTTTGCCAGGTCAGCCTATGGAATTTCGATTCATCATAAACTATAAGCACGTGAATATTTCAAAGTGCAAATATTGACCACAGTAGACAAGTAATTAAGGCAGAATGTGCTACATATATAGCTTTAAACCTGAAGACTTTAATTATTCACAACATAAGATCACACAAGCCTATTTATTGACACATTTTACCCCAAACTACAAATCTTATGATTTAAAATAGGCATTTAAAAAAATGCTTGTGTTTAAACTGAGTACCTTGGAGGCATTACAGAAGTAAATTACCAGTGGGCTACATTTGTGCACCAAATCAAAATTTTAATTCTTTCACCAGATATGGTGGAGCCCATGTGTAATCCAAGAACTATATAGGTTGGGCTATAGTGAGACTGCAGCTCAGAGAGAGAGAGAGAGAGAGAGAGAGAGAGAGAGAGAGAGAGAGAGAGAGGTAGAGGTAGAGACAGAGACAGAGGTAGAGGTAGAGGTAGAGGTAGAGGTAGAGGTGTATATTTGCTTATGAACATCATTAATAAGCAGATACTGGCTAAAATGTACACTTGTGTCAAAAAATTCATCAAAACATTTAAAAAACACACAATACACAAACAAAATACATTTTAATTAGTTGTTATGTTGATTTTTATTGAATACTTGTGTGACACTTGCCCCTTGCTAACTGGTTAACGATTTATATTTACAGTATATCCTCACCTCTCCAATGTCAAAACTTAGGAATGATCATTAAAAACAGCAATTTACTCACGAATTTAACCAAGTACAGTAGGAATTTGAAACTAAATTTGTACATTTTTAACACGTGCATTTTATTTTGCTATTGAACGTTAACAACATGGGAGTTTATAATGCAATTCAGGAATGGACAAATATTAAAAGCATATTTGAAGCAAAGATGAACTTCAGCTAACCATATTTCATAACACTCAAAATATATTCTTTTAATATAATTATATAGGTCCAATTTACCATATATATAAATGTCCTGTGTAGGTTTTATTTTGGTCAAAGCTCTGATTTTAGTAAGCCTTCATTAACTGCTGAGCAATAGTATTCATTAGTAGAAAAAAAATAAAAGAAAGTTACATTATTTAGGTTAAATAAATTTTAAGTATTATACTTACATTTTGAATTAAAAACATTTGATAAGCTAAGTTAATTCTTCTTAGCATCACTCTGTTTTACCTAGTGTGTGTGTGTGTGTGTGTGTGTGTGTGTGTGTGTGTGTGTAGAACAGAGATAGAAGTCAGGTGTGTACCTCGATCATTCTAGTTATGTGTCTGTGTCAGAGACGCCTGCAGAGGCCAGAAGGGGGTGTTGGATCCCTGAAGTTGTAGTTGCATGTGGTTGTGGCCTACCTGAGGAGGATCTTGGGAATTAAACTCTGGTCCTCCACAGGAACAAAAGGTGCTCTTCACCTCTGGTCCCTCTCCAGCTTTCCGCCTTGTGTGCTGAGACAAGGCCTGTTATTGCGCTCAGTGACTCACCAGACTGTCTGGCCAACAAGCCCCCAGGATCCTCATACCTCTGCTTCTTTAGGGCTGGGCTTAGAGTTCAATATTACTAAACACAGCTGCTGAAAGGGTTGCAGAGGATCGGAACTCAAGTACTCATGCTTGCACAGCAAGCACCTTAATGACAGAGCCATTTTCTGGCTCCTTATTCTATAGACACTTTTAGTAATACAATAATCTACATGGGAAAACTGTGAAAATCTGCAATAGCTTTCTCTAGAGCTTAGTGACCACATTCTAAGGTGTACTACTTAAGGATCTGAGCATATGACAAAAAAGGCCAATGCGAAGATATTGTATTTTGATACAGTCAGTATTGACATCAGTTCCTATATTATTTTGCCAAAACAAATATATCCCTCATACAAAATTAAATACAGTTAGTGCTTTATTTAATATGTAAATTACTATTGGCTTGGTATGTAGTTTCTGACCTTCAGAAATTCCTTTCTAAAATGTTAAGAGTCAGGTGAAGAATTGGATAGTCATCACGTGTCTTAATAGCAATTTTAAGTAAAACAGAGAGATGTAGGAGTTGGCTTGGGATGTAACTGTGCCGTCCCAGATACAATGGTGTGCACCTGTTCTTTAGTTCTCTACCCATGGGTACAGGATTCTGAGATCAGTAATGGGTAAAGTGTTAAAATAACAATCATTGCCAACACTGCTCAGATGACACTAGGAGTGACACTGCAACAGTACGACCACTGGAACAGAAAGTCAGGAGAATGATAATTGGATCACTAAAGATACACAAAAGCTCAAAATTCATCCGAGTTCTTTTGACTCCTATCTCCCACAAGGAATCCGCTCTTTCCATGAGATGAACTAAGGTTTATCTCGTTTATGGAGCACACTTCATCCCAACATGGTCTTTCTTGGTAGAAATACAGTTAGTTTTCTGAGATAAAATTGGGAAACACAACAAAAATGTTCACAGGCAGCCTCCAAATTTACGAAAATCTCGAGGCATCGCTCCAGTTTATGAAACTATGAATTCTGTTGTTAATAATAGAAAGAACACTTACAATATTTTTGAAGCTCCCAAGTTTTATGTTATAAGATTCTAAAGATCAATAAATATATCTACTCTTTCTTGAGAAATAAGTAGTGTTAAAAATTCAGTAGTACTCCAACAGAGGCTAGTATTTTTCATTTAGAGATTGGGGTTCATTCCCACCCAGTGTTTGATTAACTGATGTGCGATAGCTCGGCTTGGTGGCACAAAGAATGCTTGCTGCTTCCCTTTGGTAAGAACGTCCACAACCTGAAACACAACCATGATAGAACACATTAGAGGGCCAGCTAATGTAGCATTTCCAGTTGGTTTAGCGAATCACAGTTTCAATTTTCAAATGTTTCAGAAAGGCAGATGAAAACAAGGCTATGCAGAAAAGCAAAATGTATGTCCTGCTTTCAACGTCAAAGTGAAGACAACCTTTTGGTATAGGTTCCTTCTCCTTCAATTCTGAAATAATAATCTGATTTCTCTTGTGAATATAAGATAAAAATTAATTTCATATGGATAAAGCCATGAGTGATTCTCCATTTTTAAAATATTTTATGTCCACTTTTTTCTATACAATTTTTTGGCTAAAAACAGTTCAATAATTTATCATTATTACTTAGAGGTATAATTTTTTAAAGCTCTTATGAATATATATTATGACATATATATTTATGTAGTGACATATCTTTCTTGCCCTTCAGTATATTTCTTTTTCTTTGTACTATGTATATATTATTTATATGCAATATATAATAAATAAAATATATAACATATATTTTAATAATATATATTATTATAAAGATGGAGCCTCACTATGGAGTCTAGGATGGCCTGACACTCACCATGTATTGCACTCAAACTCTCGATAATTCATATGCTTTAGCACTGTCTTTCAAAATACACAAAAACTTCAAAGCCTCAAACATTTTACTGACCTTTTTGAAAGCTATTGGCTTTAACGTAAATGTCTAAGATTACTATTTGTGATGTCTGAACTAATACAAAGACTTTAAGTTCACCGAAAGGGGTTTTCATTCATTCATCAGCAGATCCAACATGTGAAATCTGATATGGCACACCATCATCACTCTAGGAGAATCTCACAGAATGACACAGGGGAAACGTCAACAACGCCCATTTTCTCTACAGAATTATCAGTTACATTCTAATCCATTCATAATGAGAGGGCTGCTGCCATCCGTTCAACTTGCTGAAAATATACTTCCATGCTGCATGCCCAAACCAATACTATCATGGAACAATCAATACAACAAGGAAATTAAATTGAACTTTACCTGTTCTCTAGTGAACCATCGGGCATCCTCTATTTCATTCTTGTCAACTTTAATTTCTGTAGACACTGCCACAGCTAAACAGCCAATCATTAACGAGGAGGGCATTGGCCATGGTTGACAAGAGACATACTGAACATGGCCAACTTTGACTCCACTTTCCTCTTCCACCTCTCTCCGCACAGCATCTTCTATTGTCTCCCCTAATCAGATGAGGCACAAGAACAAGTGGCGTCAGCATGACTTGGACATTGGCAGCTCCAAACAGTTCAAACATTTTTGAAACCCCTCTGGAAAGAGCCCCCATTCAATGAACGCTCACTCATTCTAGACTGGAAGCAAAGAAAAGTATTACATTTGCAAGTATGTGGCCATAAATGGAGGATCAAAATGCCTCAGGCAACTTTCATTTCTTAAAAGCTACAATTTGGCAGTTCCATAAAAGAAACAATTCTAATTTCTGCAACTATCATGTAGCATTGAGTAAATATTATTAAACATTTTATTATCTCATGTATCATCATTCCTATGACATTATTTTATGAGTTTATAAATGGCTAGTTTTTTCCTCCATTAAAAATCTGTTTTATTTTGAGATAGGGTCTTATATAGCTTATGTTGGCTTTGAACTTGCTATATAGCCAAGGCTATTCTTCATCCTGATTTTTGTACCTCCACTTCTCAATATTGGGGTTACAGACAAACATGCATGCCCTATGACATCCACCTTTCCTTGAAACCTTAAAACTTGAAATCACAGTGAAGTATTTCTAAACATTGTTTTACTTGTGAATGAATGTTCTGAGTTTGTTGGAATTCCAAATAATAAAAAGATTTTAAGTAAAATGTATTTGGGTGCTTAAAAATTTTTAAATTTATTAACAGTACTTAATGAGACATTTTTAAATATACATTTATTTCAAACAGATTGATGCTTCCCCTATACACAGGTTGTTGTGTTTACTCTAAGGAGTACACCGTGAAAAGAAGTCCTAGACTAGTGGAAGAGATTTGTCAAGGCACAATAACAGTACATGCCAACATCCAATGTTAACACAGGCTAAAATGACGGAACAAAATAGACAAGGGACACAAATATCTACAAGGAAAAGAACAGGATCACTGGATGTGTGATGGGCGTTTTACAATGATGTTCCATCAGAAGAGCAATGAACCTCATGCAGAAACAGCACCCTCTCTCTTACCTCTCTGAGCACAAAGTACAAAGTCTGGTAACTGAAAGCCCCATGCTGGGCCTGGTGGCCTTGCCTATAATAATCGCAGCACTTGGGCAGCCATGGCGCGAGGGTCGTAGAAAGCCAGAAGCTCATCTAGGTTACTAACAGATGAAAGACTCAGTCGAATGCCAAAGGGTGAAAATTCCAGGGTGGTAAAAGCTACGGAATAATGTACCATTCACGTGCTGCTGCTGCTGCTGCTGGTGGGAGCTAGGGGAACACCTCAGAGAGGCACTTGCAACATTTAGTAAAGTTTAATGTGCTAATCTATGCAGTGACAACTCTATCTACTTAAATAACACTTGCAAACATTCATAAAGAGATGAACAAAAATACTCATTACAGTGCTCTTTTCAATAGCCAAAATTTTGATATAAAATATCCACAGCAGAACACATGAATATATATATACATATCTCTGTGTGTACATATATATACATATATATATGTGTATATATATATATGTATATATATGGGAATTTGAGTGAAATACAACTTAGTTGTTTTAAAATGACTTATATTTTTAAATGTTTTATTTATTTTCTTTCACATGTCATGTTTTGATTTCATTTCTTTCTCCCAATTCTTCTAAGACCCTCTCAATCTCTGTACCTATCTGACTTCATGTTCATTTTCTTTCAAAAAACAAAATATTAATGAGATCAAAACAGAGAGAGAGACAGAGAAGGAAGAAGCAGAAGAATAGAATAATGATGATGATAATGTTAATAATATCAATAAAGCAAAACAAAACAAAGTACAAAAATCCACCAAGTCCCTTTGTGTTGGTCAACTACTCCTGCAAATGGAACTTGTCCTGGCAAGTGGCTGATACACTCAGTGACACTCCCCTGGAGAAAAAAGTGATTTTCCCTTTCACAGAAGGCATCAATTGCTCATGACCTCTTCATTAAAGGTACTGCTTTGTGTCCACCTCTCCTTCTCAGGACAACATGGTGACTGAGAGCAAGGACTAAGAAGTGACTGCCTGGGTTTGAGTCCCTTCTCTGTCACCCGTGATTTGGGGCAAGGCATGCAGTCCTTGCGCCACAGTGACCTCACCTGTCAAAGTGCTGTAACAGTACCCACTTTGCAAGGCTGTAAGAGGATCACGTGATTTAATGCAGGCAAGCGTCCGACTGAGGGCCAGGTGATACGTGTTTACTCCTATCACTACCTAAGAGTGAAGATTTGCATTGTTGAGATGAAACATTACTGATCCAGACAAGTTCACTCACCTGCTCTGGGATACCGACTAAAATCCTACTGCAGGTCAAGTACGGGCTCTAACTGGCTTAGAAAAATGGATGAAAGAGATCATTTTATCTCCGAGAACCGGCATGCCATAAAATAATAATAATCAATATATATGTCAATAATCTATACATATGTATTATAAGGTGGTGTTGATTAGGGAGAGTCAGGCAGGATGCCTGATATTGTGAATGCAGGTATGAACCCTAATGACTCTATAGGGGATAATAATGTAATCCTTAGAAAGGGTGACGCTGATGGTCTAGCACAGAAGAGAAATGTAAGCCACCCGAATGGCTTGGTAAAAAGCAATGTGTAACAGAGCAAATACTCAACTTTCAATAAACAAATGAACTTACCTGTAAAAATCTAAAAGTGACACACTGCTTAAATTACAGGATTAAAATACCGCTGAAAATAGTTTGGGATGGGCAAGATGGTTCAGCAGGTAGGCACTTGCCGCCAGGCTTGGTGGCTTACAGCTGGCATTCACATGGTTTAAGGAGCAAACTGACCAAGTTATTCTCTGACTTCAACAGTGCACCTCTTCATACATACGTGTACACACACGAAAGACCGCAGTATAAAATTAATTTATTTTTCTGCTTTATGCCACGGTACTTACTGAATTGTATGTCTCATATGCTGCCTTTTAAAATTCTAAAAACCAGTCAGTATGGGCTTACCGGGCTCTATAAATCCAGCAAGACATGTGAACATGCCCGGGGGGAATCGCTTTTGCCTGCCTAGAAGACATTTGGTTCCATCTGGATGGATGACCTGCATAATTACGACTGGATCTGTTTAAAAAAGAAAAACAGACAACACAGACACGCAAGTAACAGTAAATATAGTTAGACTCATCATGCAGCAATAACAGGCAGGTATAAACTCCTGGTTATACGACAGACCTCCTTTCTGCTCCCATGTGCCCGATAAATATCTGAGAAATTGCAGACTGTCTTTAGTAAGTGAAAGGAAGGTGATTTTTGCCGTCCTTACTTCCAATCTTAGCAACATTTACCCTGTGCTTCCGGTGTCCTAGACACAAGTGTGTGTGGATGACAGACAGATGTTGAAATGGATGTTTACTAAATAACACACTGTTTGATTTCTCCTTTCACCCAGTCCTCAAGAAACGGCTTTAAAAGTGAGTGTGCCTCTTCAGTAGGCTTTGAATCACCTAAATAATAACGCTTAGGTATCAGCTCATCTCTCCAGACGCCATGAACCTAGAAACTCCTCCTCAGGAGACCATGAGCGGGAGAGCAAGGGACTCAGTCATCAAGTGCTCCACTCGTCCCTGGTGACCACTCCAGAGACTGCTGATCAGTCTGCTTCTCTCAGGGCGTAAGGGCCAGATTATGGCTTTCTCTAGCTAGAGAAGAAATATGGTGGCAACCAGGAGGAAAGAGGTGTAGAGGAAATGAACCCGGATAAAAAACTAGCTTCAGACCCCAAGGCTGGGTAATGTCTCCAACGGGCACTGGATCACTGGAGACTTCATTACCACTGCATAGGAAATCTGGACTCGCTTTGAAATGCTGCCCAGACAGGTCAGTGGTGAAGAGTGCTTGCAGCTCTTACAGAGGACCTGGTCGTAATCTAGCATCCACACTGGTCAGTTCTCAGCGAACTGTGACTGGACCTCAATGGTATGACACACATAACATCTGCACACATGTATTCACACCTGTATGCACACATATATCCATATGTATATGCAAACACACACAGAGGATGAATGCACACGCACGCATGCACACACACACACACACACACACTTTAAAGAAAGAAAAGCCTTACCAACTCTCGGGTAAGATGTGTTGTGGACGCCTTGGAGACTAGGGCAAGTCTCTCGTACACACACTCTTTTGTAGCCTCCTTCCTCAATTTTAGTCGCACTGCCACAGGTTGGGCAGAACTTGTATCGACTATGCCAGGCAAGCACTGATCTTGCTTGAGCTACCACCCCTTTAGAAGGAAGAACAAAAAGTTTCATTTCCACAAGAAGCTGGGGTAATATGTAGGTACTGTGTTTTAAAGCTACAGCAGGCACGTACATTGTTTTCTGAATCACTGCTTGGTCAGTGGCTTTAGTAATTATCTTTATGATGTATCATTCTCATTCAATTTTATATTTTAGATTTTAATCACTTTACTGTAATGATTACATGGATAAAAGTATCACAAAGCTAGATTAGTGTAGCCACTCAAATAAGATATTTTTCCTTTCAATTTAATTTTCTCTATGACAAGTAAGAATCAGAATTAATTTTAATTTGAATAGAACGGGTGAACCGATAGATCAGGCTTCTGCTATTGGTACTTAAGATCTGTATATACATGATATGAATAGACAGTGAGTTTACAGATACTTTATAATAGAGATTATGAAATCTTAAATTGGGCTGCAGGTGTAGTTGGGTGGATACTCTTTTAGTGTTTGAGGATCCTTAGACTTTGTTTGTAGTTCTGAAAAAAAGAAAAGAAAAACTCCCCAACAATCCATTTTCTTTACATTTATTATATTAGACTTGGACTTGGAGAAATATGACTTGCAAATCATTGGGAGCTATCTCTATCCTCCTCAGTGTATTAAGCCACTGGCCATCCCACTACTGTGGGACATGACTGGTTCTTAGTTCCTGCACATAACATTGAGCATATAGCACATAGAATATAGCATTTAACATATAGCCTTTATTTATAGTTATCTCCACTAACCATGCCCAATGGAATTTCTCTTAGGATATCTATACTCTGGTTCAGGCTTTTACACTGCTTCTTCCAGGACATCATGACCTCACAGGACCTGTACAATTAAGGTCATTAGACTAGGGACATTTCAGAGGCCTGGTGAGCTTACTTTCCTTAAAATACAATGAAACAACATTTAAAGTGGGAAATTTATTCACTAATAAAAAGTATATCACTTATCGAAAGAACCTCTGGTATCATTAACTATTTGCCTGTTACCTTAGGATTTATAGCCTAATTTATACCATAGTATTTACTATCAGAATCTACAAATATATGTATTTAATATTTGATATGCACCATACACAATACTATATATACAGAGAGAGAAGTGGAAGGTCATCTACTAAAGTAGTTATCACTATTTCCTCACTAGTACAATAAGAAAGTAGTGTGTTCATTTAGAAGATGAACTTATCATAAAGTTATGCATATGGATCTAAATGTGACTTTTGATATCTATGTCCATTATGTCCTCCCCTTTCTGTCTCTGCTCTTACTTTAATCTGCCCACCAGCCATGGCTCTACCATCTTACCTCTGTAGTCCCTCACACTATCCCTTACTCTCCATCTTTATTAGCACCATTCTAACCTGCTGTCTCTCTCCTCAGCCACTGCAGTAACTAATTCACTCGTAATAAGGCTCCTGACCTCCGCTCTTCCTATATACCTACGAGTCATGCTTTATGAAGTAGCCAGCATTAACTTTGTTCTTTAACATACAGACATGAGCGCGCACATTCACTCACACACACACACACACACACGCACACACGCACACACACACACATGGGCATTTCAAATAAAACTCTCTCTCCCTTCCTTCTTTTCCTTTCCTTTCTTTTCCTTTCCTTCCCTTCCCTTCCCTTCCCTTCCCTTCCTTCCTCTCTTTCACTCTCTCCCTTGATTGCTTTCCTCCCCTCCTCCCCTCCTTTTCTTTCTTTCTTTTTTTTAAAGATATATTAAAAAGCCCAACAACAGAAACAAAACAGCCTAGGTCTTTGGCATCATGATCAAAGCACAGTAGGGACTCAAACATTATCCACAGAAGTATCCAATGAAACGACCACACATGGACGTTAACTCCAAGGAAACAAACTGTGGCTGACTGAAGCTGCTGCCAGGACTCTAGGAGCACCCTGGAATGAAACCCTGAGGGGCTTCTCATGTTTCCTGAGCACTGGCATGTGGCACCCAGATGCTACACAAACCCACAGCTCCAAATTGTTACCTACACAGGCAAGCATATTCATTCATTCATTCATTCATTCCTCACCAGCCTCCTTTTCTTTCAACTGCAGAAGAGCTGGCATTGGCGGGTGGAGAAAATAACAATTTTCATGTCTTTGCTTAAACTCCTCAGCAGCACCGGGTTCAATACCGAGGGCAAACCAAGCAACCAAACCGTCCTCCTCTTCCTCTGGGACTCCTCCCGCCTGGGCGGGTGAGCCTTTCCTCATCTCAAGCTCGACTCCAAGGAACACCAAGGTGATCTTCTCAGGCTGAGCCAAGTAACCCTTTACATCCGGGTAGTTCAGCTGGCAAAGCCGGACTTCCGGCTGCTGCGAGCTTTCTTTATTACCACCTAGGGTAACCAGGGGGTTCAAGTCTGAGAAAAGGAGATAAACTGTGGTGGGGTGGCTCTCTTTAGCTTGCAGCCAGTCAGAATTATTTCTTTTGTCACTCCTCCGGTCCAGTAGTGTTCTGCTAAAATAATTCTCACACTCGTCTACTTCATTGGTTAGGAACCAGGGCTTCTTCCCACCTTTTGCATTTGCTAACAAGTTAGCTATATGCCTATAACCCCAAAATGCAGCAATATCCAGGGCGGTTTGCCTCGCTTTATTGACAAGTGATCTGTCACATCTAGAAAAATGGGGAGAAAAAAATATAAATTAAGTAAAAGGTTTCTCTTGTATTTATTTTACTATAATATACACATAGCCCCATTATTTATTTTTTTCCCTTTTTTGTCACTTGGTTCATAGTTCACTACTGAAAGTTAAAAGAATCCTGTAACAATGGTAAGAAATAGAAGATTAATGATAGTACACTTTTAAATAAGATGAAAAAGTATCTCTCTGTGTCACAAAGAAATGCAAACATTCTATATTATGGTATAATGAGATGCATATTGTTTATTTAAAAGAGGGGAATTAAACTCTCCCTGGGCATTGTTTTCAACAAAGTACCAAGGGTTAACATCTCAAATAAGAAAGTTGTCTCTTAAATGTAGCTTAGAGTTAGAGAACTTGCCTGATAGGCACAAGGCCTTGGGCTTACTTAATCCCTAACACTGACAAAAAACAAAAAAATTGCTTTAGTGACAAATCAGGCCCCCTTTCATATAATAAACTGGACAGTGAGCTATTTCCTAGCCCACTGATATAAATATGTCTACAGGAAACTGTGAAAAGACAAGATCCCAGATGTATCTTAGGTAGTACAGGTCCAAGATGTTTACCCTTTCTCAAGCAGAAACTGGACCACATCGGGATGCCCGTTCCTGGCGGCGTACATTAAAGCAGTCCATCCATTTTCAGAAGTCTCATTGAGAAGAGATGGAGAATGGCTGAGTATTCCTGCTAACTTTGCGACATTTCCCTCTGCGGCTGAACTGTGGAGTTCAGAAATCATCTCCTTTTTGGGATTTCTTTTAACAGAAGACATTTCTTCCTTTAAAAAAAAAATGAGATAGAAGTGAGAAAGACCTTATTGACAATTGCTCTTCGCACGAATGGATGAACATTATTTAGATGCTGATCTTGGAAAGGCAGCATGTTTCCAAACCAGTACACCTGTCAAAAGATAATTCATAGTCAACTGCTACTGCAGTAGAGAAGGGGGACCGAGCCGGGGCACAGAGTGGAGGGGGTTAAAGCAGAGAGAATTAGAGGCCAATGCTTATGGAGATGGTAAGTAGTACTCTGATTCTATACTATGCTATAGATGTCATGCCTCAAAGAAATTATGGTTGCACAGTTATTGAAGAGCTTTTAAAGCTTCACGTAAAAAAAAAATTACTGGTTAACCTTAACATAATTAATTTTGTGATCCATATGGTACTGAGTTTTGTTCATTGTGTGAGGTAGACTAGGTCAGGATTTATTTTAATTCACGGATAATTCCTGACTCAGCACCTTTCTTGACATTATCTGTGTCTGGCGGCCCGGCCATCGTTGTCACGAATTAGATGACAAGGCACTTCTGTATCGAGTGTTGGATGAAGGTTCTGTTGGCCTCTCTATTGTCCTTGAGGCGCTTTTAAGAATTACTAATGTTGTTGTCTGCCCTGTCATGCTGTTTGGTTGTTAACAAAGCAAAGCCACGTTTCTTAATGAATGCTATGTAGTCCATAATTCTGCTAAAAACCAAACAAAAAACAGATAAAAAAATATTTTCTGTTTCAAGCGTTAACTTCAAAATATTCTTGTCTCTTAGTACTGCAGGTTCAACCCAGAGCCTTGTCTCCTGGATTTTGAAACAGCAATGTGGCTAGTCAAATCCACAGCCTAGTCTGCATAAAGTTCAGGAAAACAATGGATCCAAGATTAACTTTCTGATTTGGCATGCGCTTTCCTGTTTGTGTCTTCTGTTTAACAATAATTTAAAACTGCTTAAGGCAATCCAAGAAACCCGCTGGAAAAAATCGGTTCAACAATGAAATGAGGAGTAACCTCTACATATCTCAATTTACTTTCATTTAGTGTGTTTTACTTATTTCCCACTTTTATCATATTGAAATCTTAAAATTCTTTAAAATATTGTAGTCCCCGTTGCGATATTCCAGGGCTTTATTTAAAAGTCTCTTCCTAACTCCTTTTCTTTGGTTAGAGTTTCTCCAGCGAGGTTCACTTTTAACACCTCACTGTTCCCTGTTCAGAGGTCACGGTTTCAGAGGTCATGGTTAGTCCCTGACTGCTCTCACTGATCACCCTTCAGCATTGCACATCCAAACATGCTGCGTCATACAGCACCCCCAAGGCAATAGTTGTGCATAAAACATTCTCTGGACTACGAAGTGAAAGGATAAGCCCCTTTCTCTTTAGCTTTCCCAATATCAATACTACCTGTTAATCATTTATTGGCAGGTTCTGTGGAAGGTGAGAATGAGAAGGTAGTATAAACCGTCGCCCCTATTTTCCAAGGCTATTCGGAGAGGTCGGTAAGAAGAGACTTGGATTTTAAAGGAACTATATTTTAACCAAACCAACATCCATTTTTACTAATTACTGACTTCATGCCCAAGGGCTGCCCAGCATGGCTTCAGCAGGCTACAATAAGCCCTCATAGTGGACCTGCCAATTAGCCCACCCACCATTGTTTAAAATATTCCCCTCGCTGGGGCTGCCCAGACCGATTTAACCCATTACGTGCATCCCACGCAAGCACGGTCTCTCCCAATGGCCACATGCCTTGAAGAGTTATTTTTCTCCTATTGTAAGATTTCTCCTTTCAAGGAGGGACACCTCCGACGTAGTTTGTTTTACCCCATCCAAAACTTGGCTGGCAATTTTAGCAGCCACCTGCCTGCAGGCAGCCGCAGGTCTGAGTCCCGCGCCTGGGGGCACGGCAAGCCGGGAGGGACGCCCTGGACGACTCGTCCTCGAACATACCCGGGCCAACTAGCGCTACTAACCCAAGGGATTATGAAGGAAAGAAACCAGGATTGCGACGGAAGACTCCTCGGCAAACTTAGTTGTCAGTTTTCCCGGCGTTGGAGTCAGCCTTCCGGACTTCCGGCAGAGGGCCACTGCCCTCGCATACCTTTATGGGAGATGTAGTTTACAGGCCATCGCCAGGTCCAGGAGGCAGGTTAAAGTGCAGGTCGGGTAGGGGTGGGGACTGGACTTCCGGACTTCAGGTGCTGGGAAAGATCACTAATCCTTCCCCAAAATGGAAGTGTGTGGAACTAAATGCTGCCATTATGATAACGAGGTCTGTGATTTTTTTTTTTTTTTTTTTTTTTTTTTTACTATTTCTCATCCAGCTCCCCAACTTTCCTTCAGACAAAGTTCATAGTTCAAATACATAGTTCAGTGACATTGAGTTTTCTATAGTGTCATGAAAATGTTAACGTCTGATCACACATTAAATTAGGATCAGCCTCTACATACGATTTGATTGGTCTTTTTTATATTGAAGTTTTAAAGTAATTTAAAATATTAAAACAAAACTGTGATCTTTCAGGACTTTTTCTTCCAACCTGCCTTTTCTTAAATGACTTAGCTGCACAGTTTCTCCAGTGAAATTTACTTAGATTCACAAGTCACTTAGATATGTGGCCTTAAGCAGGTCTCTCATCTCTGAAAAAAGCCCCACTTCACATTTTATAAAATGCCACTATAGAGTCTGCCTACCCTATTAAGTAATCCATATAAAGGTATGTTTGGAGATTCCATAATCCCTCCTCCACTGTAGGGTTACAGAAGATGCGTGAAAAACTCTTGGGACTAGAGTTGATACCTACAACACAATATTCTTGCTTTTATCAATTTAGTTTCCTACGATTTCATTCTCCAAAGTCTACAGAAATTATGTGACTCTTGGAATAACTTGGTCTTTAGTGGTCTTCTAATCCCCAAACCAGGGAATGGTACTTGTCTGTCAGCAACAACTTCAGGAGTGTTTTAAGACTGGCCATTGCATTCTGTACCTTCCAGGTCCTTTCTCATACTGAGGTTGCATATATATGTTGACAGTGTAATGCTTGAACTGGGAATTGAACCCAGAGCCTCTTGAGTGCATGATAAATGTTGTATTATAGTCAACCTACTAGCCAATTATACTTCCATGACTGCTTCTCAAAGTTTGTGCTATGTTCCTTCCTGTGGGCAGTTGTGTTGATTGGAAAAGAAAGATTGGCCTTCACAGGGTCAATGCATTGGAGTACCTGATCCTCAGTTGGTAGAATTCCTTAGGAAGGATTAGGAGCAGTGGCTTTGTTGGACTAGGTGTGTTAATTGGGAGTGGGACTTGAAGTTCCAAAAGCCCATGCCGTTCCCCATTAGTGTCCTTTGTCCGGACACCTGCCTCCTACTTGCAGATAAGTCTGTGAGCCCTCAGCTATGGCTTCATCACCATACCTGTCTGTCTGCCTGTCACCACACTCTACCATGATGCTCATGGGTCTCTCTGCTGAAGCTGTAAGCTTCCCCCATCAACCCTTCATTTATTTGTCCTCAGCATGGTGTTTTGTCACTGCAGTAGAGAAGTAAGTAAAGCAGAAATAATTACCAGACACATCAGAGATATGGCTACTAGATATTTCCCAAACTCACACTTTATTCTCCCTGCTCCACCTTATTTTGGGGACAGCATCTTTCTTGTAGTGCTAGCAGGAGCCTTGCTCCTCGACTAGGGCCACCCTTTAGGCTCCCCTGTAGGTCCCACTCTCAGTTCCTTTACTGGATCCATGGATATAGGCCTTGAAGATACCCTAAGTGGCTGTTCCAAACTTCAGGAAAATACAAGCATATCCTAATTTCAACATTATCATGGGGGATGGGCCTAGCCACTTTTCCTTCATAGGTTTCTCTCTTGACCTTTAACAACCAGTGTTGTTTGCAGCAGTGAGATCATCCTCTAAGATTTTTTTTAAAATAGTGTACACAAGACTTTGTTTAAACAATTGGTAAGGGTAGATAATTCTTCCCCTTTTATTCCCCTTAAATTATTGTTTGGAACATCCAAGGAATAGATCTTCAGTAGTTTGTCCCTTTGGGTTGTATGGAATGCCTGTGTCATGAACTATTTTGTGCAGGGTACAGAAGTTTTGAAATGCAGAAGAGGTAAAGCAGGAACATTATCTGTCTTGAGGGGCTGTGCACAGCCCAGCACTAGGTGCATTGCTTAACCATTTGTCTAGCCTGTTCTAAAGAGATGGGAAATTCCTCGCAGAAAAAAAGAGGCATTTTGATGGTATGGAAAACTCATGACTGTCATGAGCTTGTATTATGGTGGGGTGCATAGTAGCAGGGAAATAGAATAAGGACCTCAAGACCATGGCATTGTCTTGAATATTACTGTTGGCAGAGTTGTCAAGGAGATATGAGTGTAATTTAATATGAGCAACATAGTGAGAACTCTGGTGGTATTGCAATATTTCCCAAGTCCTATGGAAAAGATGGTACCACTGTTCATCCTAACCAATATAGACTGTCTCCAAGGCTTACATTACTTCTGTTACATAGGTTCAGTCACTGTAATTATTGATAGGGCAAAAGGCAACATTCTCTAAAATGGTGTAAGCTGCAAAGAGTTGTGCTCATTGAGCTTAGGTGTGGGATGTGCATTGTCCTTTAGGACCCAATGAAGAGTGCTGAGCAACTACACAGTTGCCAGAAGTATAGACAGTGTTAGCTAAAGCAAGGGCTTGAGATCACAAGACATGAGTGGATGTGAAGTGCAGTATGTTACATAGTGGAAGATGAGAATCAAGCTGAGCAGGTTAATCAGTCAAAGGGTATTGCCAGGCAGTGGACTATTAGCAGAGTCAGTATTATTGTACCTAGCATTTCTAATGCATTTGTGTCCCTTTGATATAAAGTTTGCCACTACATCCTAGTAAGAGTTAAGTACCATGGAGGGAGAATGTCCCCAAATGCCCTGCTGTTGCAGAGTATCTCATTAAGGATCCCTGGCAATTCTAGGATTGCTAATGAAAGAGGAAAGGCAAGTCCTATCTCTGTACTTGACTATGGGACATAGCCACTTCCATTGCAGTTAGAGTCATCCGAGCCTTGGAACTAAGATGGTGTGGAGAAAAGGATTGGGCTTCTAAAGTTTGGAAAAGAGGAGAAAGTTCCTGTGTGGTGAGGTTAAGTGAGGGTCTGAGACAATATCATCCAACAGTTTTTGATAATCATGAAGAGTTTTGAGAGAATCCTTGTGAATTGCTAGCTTTTGAGAGCAACCTGTGCACTCCTCTGTAATTTTTACCCTTGACCCTTTCCTGAAGTAAAGGACTTTCCTAAAAGACATTTTTTTGTGACCAAGATTTCTGCCAATTAAAAAGGAATCAAGACAGCTGATTAAAATATCATCTGTATCATTGATTGTTATAAGTAAGCCTGTACTAGTCAGGCTGTGATGCAATGCCATAACCAATTTGGGGAGGAAAAGGTTTATTTCACTTACACTTCCATATCATGGTCCATCACTGAAAGAAGTTGGGCAGGAACTCAAACAGCTCGGGAACCTGGAGGCAGGAGCTGATGAGGCCATGGAGGAGTGCTGCGTATGGACTTGTTCATCATGATTTTCTCAGCCTACTTTCTCATAGAACCCAGAACCACCAGCTCAGGAGCTACCACCCCCATGGATCCAGCTCTCTTGAATTCACCATTAGTTAAGAAAATGGCCTACAGCTTGATCTTATGGGGGGGCATTTTCTCAATTGAAGTTTGTCCCTCTCTGCTGGCTGACAAGAACTTGTATTTAAGTTATATAAAAGAAGCTAGCACACAGCCATAGGGTTTTGGTAATAAATGGGTTTAATAATCTCAGCAACAAATTCCTGGCACTCCATTGCATACCACGGGGGAAGGATTTTCTATTTGAGAGCACTGTGCTGGTAGATTAGGATTAGATGAAAGAGGGTTAAAGGAAAATTTTTGTCATTACCAGTAGTTAGCAGATAGGTGAATGTCCTAGTCACTGTCCTATAAGGAGACACCATGACCAAGGCAACTCTTATAAAAGAATGGTTTTAACTGACGGTTGGCTTACATTTCCAGGCTTTAGTTCATTATCATCATGGCAGCACGGATGGTGCTGGAGCAGTAGCTGAGAGTTATATCCTCATCCACGGGACCAGACAGACACTAGTCCTGGAATGGAATTTGGAAGCCTCAAAGTCTACCCCAACATGGCCACACCTCCTAATCCTTCTAATCCTATCGAAGACTTCCACTACCTGGTAACTAAACATTCAAATATATAAGCTCATGGGAGCCATGCTTATTTAAACCATCTTAGTGGAAACAAACAAACAAACAAACAAATAACAACAAAACAACCATTTAACTATAATTAATTGAGAATAAGGCTATGCCAGTCTTAACTAAGGAAACACCATTGCTTGCATGACTTTGTAGCTCTTGAATCCTGTAACAGCCTCCATTTGCCTGCTTTCTTTTCTTTCTTTCTTTTTTTTTATAACAAAGTTAGAGATGTACGAAGGACTCTTATACCATTCTGTGTGCCCAGTCTGTAATTCTCCTCCAAAACATTGGCAGCAGTCTATTTACCACTCCCAAGTGCCTACTATGCCTGGCAACTAGGGCTCATATACCCCAGTAGGGATGGCTTGGGTCCCCAGGTTAGGGGTTGCAGTAAATTGGTTGGTAGAGCTGAGGTCTAACCCCCACTGCCTGATGTTGCTTGATAGAGCTGATGGATGATGCATTTTGGTGACTGGGCATCACGTGTCTGCCCTGTTGGTTGTGGAGCTCTCCAGGGTGATATCCCCTACTGATTCATCAGCCAGAGCAGGCCATGGAGGCTGTTTCCCCAGCTCTCCAGGGGCTGGCTGTTGAGTATTCATTTGTGAACAACTTTCATTATCTCAGTAGATCCTCTGGCATCTCAGACATAGGGCTGTGGAGACCTTCTAGGGGATGGCTCTGCTTCTTTTTAAATTTGGTGCTCCTGCGGTGGTCTCATTGGCAGAATGTCCCATTTCTTCATGTGCATAGCAGACATCTCTTGTTCTCTCTGGGCACACAACTTCCTTAAAGGAAGACAAGAGCCTTGAAGGTGGCTAGGGCCTATATTAATACACAATCTAATCATAGTTTGTATATTCAAGCATTTGTGGAAACCCCTGAGGGCCTCCTTGTAAGTCTTGTTAGCGTTTTCAAAAGTCAATTCCTTTATAAGCACCATTTCTACTTCAGGATAATTTATATAGAGCTTTGCAGTGTGTAAGAGCTGGGCCATAATATCTGTATACAACTATTCCAGGACCTGGTGAATATCAGTCAGAGAGGAGGCTTTACCCCCTTGGTGGCTAACTGTCTCCGTGCCCTTAAGGCAGCTATACTAATTTGTTGGTAGACCTCTGTAATTTGTAATTTGCTGGCAGGCTTCTGTGATAATTGGTTGTCAGTCCCTTCACAAGGCCAGGTACCTCGAAACATGTCTGCGGCTAAAGAAATTCCATAGTTTCAAAATTACGCTGCTTGTGGTCCTGACATAATTCTACAAGTCTAGTTTTAATTAACAGGCAACTGCCTGGATGGATGCCAAAATTTTGCCATGCTTACCTAATCAGAGGGAGGAGAGGAACTGTTGCTGAGGATCCAAGTCCTTGGTTATATAGAGCGGTAAACCCAGAAAGCATATGGCTTGTTTGATCTTAAGGATTTGAAAGGCAGAGTCTCATGGTGCTGTGGCATTTGCCTGAGGTTATTTAGTTCAGGTTCCTCCAATATGGGTAAGCTGTCCAATTATTGATGTCTTTCCCCTAACCTGTTTTCTAACCTTGGCCTGCTGAAAGGATGAAACCTTCTCCCTTGCATCTCTTCATGGCCCAGATTCGAGGAAACATAGTGTCATGGGCCTTAGTGGAAGTGTTTGTGACATCTGGCAATTTGGGGCAAGCTTGACCCACAGATCTCCATCACTGGCTGTTTCTCCGGGAGAAGGGGTAGGTCCTTGGTAATCTGAGAGGAAAGACCTATGAGGCCAGACTTCTCTCCATCTATCCGGAAGAAGCCTGCCTTCTGTGAGGTGGGGACTGTGCATCCACGGAATCACAGTATTAGGCCCATAAACTAAAAGTATAAACGGCACTGTGTTTAGGTCCATTATCCCTGGGTATAATCTCCAGCTTTTTTTTCCTATTCTTTCTCAAGAAGCCTAAGGTGCTCTCTTTTCCTGGAAAGCAGCATGCCTCCTGAACAGACTCTAAGAATTGCTTGACTTGTGATGTTTTTGCTCTACATCCATAATTTCTCAGTCTGACATATGATTGCCTAGATCTACATTCTACTTGCCTCATATTTCTTACACCCACTAACTGAAATTTGCTTCTATATCCCTTTATTTGGCTGGCTGGCTTGCTTACTTGTTTCTCTCTCTCGCTCTCTCTCTCTCTCTCTTCCTCTCTCCCTCCCTCCCTCCCTCTCTCCCTCCCTCCCTCCCTCTATCCTTCCCTCCCTCCCTTCCTCTCTTCCTTCCTTTCTTACTCTACCTTGGTTTCTTCTTTTTCCTGTCTAAGAGCACTTCTCTTGGGAGTTCTTCCTGTCTAGTTGATGAGAACTCTCCATAGCCAGGCTCCACATCCTTGTCTCTGTTTGGGTATCACTTGCTGTATTCAGTGTAGCTCCAGGGATGGACTGAGTGGATCAATGTAGGATGAAGAAAAGACAAACACACAGAGACACAAGAAACACACAGAAAAGCTGGGATCAGATGGACTGGGCTTCCTGATGGAGCAACACAGAATCGGAGAGTTCAGTGTGTATTACATTCAGTTAAACGGGCTCATGCTGTTAATGCCTACAGCTGAACAAAGTGGCAGGGTTAGCTCATCTCTGTAGGAGCAGTCTCTGTATGGGAGCAGCCTCAAAGTCATCAATATCCGGGGGAGGAAAGCTATGGTGGACATTTTCTGCACACATTATCAACATCTGCACCTGGACCACAGGAAGACTTCCCCATCCCTCTGAGCCTCAGAGAAGGCTTTGCTATTTTTCCCATGAATCCGAGGATAGAGTTCATGATGGGACAAGCTCATGCCAACAAAAGACATTAACTCAGCCCCTGACATACTTAATGGTTCCTTCATGCTCAGTATTATCTTTAACTCTCTATATGGTCCTTAATACAAGATACTTTGACATGTTACTTCAAAGGAAGGAGCTTCTATTTTTCCTAACTTGTATCAACATAGGTACCTATAGGAAAGGGGAGCTACTACAAACTGAGAAATATACATATTACAATTTGGAATATACTAGGTTGGCCCTGCCCTTGGAATCTTGGATTTAGCAATTTTCTTCTCTTGTAATAATCTTCCCCTAGATTGTTAATTATAAGACCCTTCTTGCCATTCATGTTCAAGTTGAGATGTTCTTTGAAGTCTTCCCTGGAAGCCCAGTTTACAGTAGGTTCCAATTGCTAATAATTGTTTCCTCCACAGTCTCTAGAACCATTTGGGAAACAGGTCCTTGTGCATTTGTGTGGAAAATTACCCGTCCTGTATTAATGGTGGTGGCAATGTCCACTCCCTGTGGTTGGCAATATTCTCTTGTTGGAATCCTGAATGGTTTAAATGGACAAAGGAAGCCGAGCAGAAACTTTAAATGTTGTCCCAACTGTGAATGGCTTGTGATCGAAACCGTAAAGTGTCTTCTGCTTTGACTTCTGTGCCCTGACAGTTCACCCTTGCACTGTGAGCCTGAATAGAGTCTTTCTCCTTAAAGTAGTCTTTGTCAATGTATTTAGTCACAGAAATAAGGAAGAGAAACTAAAATAATCGCCTATTGTTATTTTCTTTTCCTTCATATTTCCTGTTTTTGGGTATTTATACAGTACACTTCCCAGTTTGAATGTGGCTACTACATAAGACTACCCTCATCGTCCTCACTAACTGTTGCTTGGGTCTGCAATGTCCACTTGGCGTATCAAAGGCATTCAGTGAATATGTATTGATGTTGAACAAATGACTGTCTTCGTATTCAAACTGGCAAATTTGGAATATTGCTACCACACACTCTCAAATAACATTTGTCAAGTGTTCATTTGCTGTTTCAGGGTTATGTTTACCTTATGCTTATAGAAGTTAGGTAGTGAAATATGATTTTGTTTGTTTGTATTATCGTTCCTTGTATAATGAAGTAATTTACTGGACAAACAAGTGCTCAACTGTAATAAAGGTGATACAACATTTTGCATACAGAGTATAGATATGCAGGTATGGGTCAGAAAAGGTATAGTTAGGGGCTTTGTGCTTACCTCTGCCCCAGTCTACCTAGAAGGATCTTCTGCAAAGAAAGTATGACTCAAGCTCCTTGCATCTAAGCATGGCCTTAGGATTTGATAATTTCTTTTTCTTTATTTTATTTTATTATTTATTTTCTTTATTTACATTTCAAATGCTATCCCGAAAGTTCCCTATACCCTCCCTCCGCCCTGCTCCCCTACCCATCCACTCCCACTTCATGGCCCTGGCATTCCCCTGTACTGGGGCATATAAAGTTTGCAAGACCTAGGGGCCTCTCTTCCCAATGATGGACAACTAGGCCATCTTCTGCTAAATATGCAGCTAGAGACAGGAGCTCTGGGGATACTGGTAAGTTTATATTGTTGTTCCACCTATAGGATTGCAGACCCCTTCAGCTCCTTGGGTACTTTCTCTAGCTCCTCGATTGGAGGCCCTGTGTTCCATCCTATAGATGACTGTGAGCATCCACTTCTGTATTTGCCAGGCACTGGCATAGCCTCATCTGAGACAGCTATATCAGGATCCCTTCAGCAAAATCTTGCTGGCATATGCAATAGTGTCTGGGTTTGGTGGCTGATTATGGGATGGATCCCCGGGTGGGGTAGTCTCTGGATAGTCCATCCTTCCGTCTTAGCTCCAAACTTTGTCTCTGTTAACTCCTTTCATGGGTATTTTGTTCATTATTCTAAGGAGGAATGGAGTATCCATAAGTTGGTCTTCCTTCTTCTTGATTTTCTTGTGTTTTACAAATTGTATCATGGGTATTCTAAGTTTCTGGGTTAATACCCACTTATCAGTGAGTGCATATCTAGTGACTTCTTTTGTGATTGGGTTGCCTCACTAAGGTTGATATCTTCCAGACACATCCATTTGCCCAATAATTTCATAAATTCATTGTTTGTAATAGCTGAGTAGTACTCCATTGTGTAAATGTACCACATTTTCTGTATCCATTCCTCTGTTGAGGGGCATCTGGGTTCTTTCCAGCTTCTGGCTATTATAAATAAGGCTGCTATGAACATAGTGGAGCATGTGTCCTTATTACCAATTGGAACTTCTGGGTCTATTGGGATTTAATAATTTCTAGTTAATTCCCTACAACAGAACTGGTGACCTTCTGGCTGAAGCAGTTAAGAGGCAGTCCATAACCCACAGATCTTTATCACCCTGTTATTGCAACCTGGAAGCATAGTAAGATAAAGTTGAAAGGAGACAGGACTGGAGTTCACCCTTGGAAGACAGGTGTCAGGGAATGCTGGCATGCCTTTGTGGGCCTGAGTATCAGAGGCTTTCCATGGAGATCTTTGGCCAGGCCTGGTGCGAGGGTTCTGGCGAAGGGAACCGAGTGCCGGTGGCAGGGAGGGGAAGTTGCTGCAGTGGTTGGCTCCTCCTTTGTCTCTGCCATACCTTCATGGTTACTCTGTAATTCCATGCCACCCAGGTCGGGCTGGACTGACAAGATGACTAGCCCGTGAGGACTGAGGCAGAGCCTTAGGCAGCCCATTGGGAGAGCTGATCTCTCCCCAAGTATTACCGCTCTTAGGACAAAAGGCTCGGACAAGTAGTTCTGCCACCTCTTTTATTCCCTGGATAGGAATTATATACAGTTTTCAGAATGATTCATGGTTTGACAGCAGGTACTTCTCATTGGCTTGGACTGAGAGCTTGGGAAACCTTATTTGCATGTGGGAGGGCTTGGTGCAGCTACAATGTTATTGATGCCACATATCTCTCTGCAGGGGGGATGTGGGAGGCTGTAGCTACAGGACAGGATCCAGGTGCCCAGGAGGCGTGGCTGAACTCCTTCCATCCCATGCAGGTGGAAATCTTTGCACACCTGGGCTCCGGGGTTCCAGACCTTTGCTGGACTGGGGACCAGGCTGTCTGTGCACAGCCCACCACCCCACAGACCTTCAAGAGATTTGTATGAGCAAGAAGTAAACCTGTGTGTGATAAACTAGGAAGTCAGGCTTGAGCTAGCCCCTTGCCACAGCAGGGTATTTTTAGCAGTACAGAACACAGCAAGATGACCTCCAAACTGAGATCCGGAGGGCCAGTCACAGTGAAATCGTATAGGGGGGGATTCTTTGCCAAAAGTTTTTCCTTATTCAGTAGAACTCTGTCAGGGCCCACTCTGCATTTCCCAACTTGTCAGCACGATGGCCTTTCTTGCTCGCTCTGTTTCTGCAAACACCCCCCCCCTCCTTAAACATGACAGCACCAAATACCAGAATGCAGAGATGACCAGAATAAAGTATGTCACCCTTTGCATGGTGTCCATTCAGGACACCCCTTTATCTTCCAACATACTCCTTTATGCTTTTTTATGGATACCAAGATGCTTCTGTTCACTCTAGTGCTGATTTCATCTGTCTTCTAATTCTTCTTCTTCTTCTTCTTCTTTTTTTTTTTTCAAAACAATTTTCCATTTTCCCCTCTTGGAAGTCCATGGAAATGACTGTCCCGCCCCCCCCCCCCCACACACACATCAATTTACTTTATGCATTTAGTTCCCAAACATCAGTTTATTCTTCTTTACAGATCATTTCTCCACTTTGGCTGTTAGGAGTTAATGTTTTATGAAGCAGCAGCCATGAGGCGAGGAGGAGTTTGACTGATCAGGGACAGGATTAACACTGCTTGAGAGAGCAGCATTCTCTCTGTGTACTCGAGTTAATTGGTGCGGTGATTTAATCACCAAGCTGCCATTCACATCTCCTGTGTATTTTCTGTAAGTCACTTACACTTCATTTTTTTTTTCTTTTTTAGAATGTCTAGGTTGATGAGCATTTAAATGGATTGGTAGCATTTTAAAATGTCCTCAAAGCTGACTGTAGCGTGACATCCATCAGATTCCGTATTCAGTTTTAGTTTAGTTATTTTTGAAGCTTTCAGATGAAAAAAAAAATCTACATTTAATATTCTGCAACAGGTTGTCCCATCACCTTGCCAAAGCCCAGAGGAGTGCAACATATTTTTTTTCCTTCTGAATTTCACTATTCTTTTTTTTTTCCTCAGGATATTTTTGACCCTAGATACTTTTTCCTTTAAATTTGATGGAGCTGTGATCATGCCTCTGACCTCTAGCCTTGAAAGAAGACGAGTTATGCCTCTCAGGAGTGATGCCTCAGGCACTTTGCAAGTCGGCTGGCAGGATTATTTCCCAGGCTGTGAAGTGATGACCTTCTACCGAGAGTGAATGTCTGCAGCGCACGTAAATTCTACCAGCCATGATTGAGAGCCTTAGCTTTGTTACCTGCTCTATGAATCAGAGTCCATTCTTTCTCTACAGCGGATTGGTAATTTAGTGCTGTATTTAAAGCCACATGTTAACACATGTGCACATGTGGGTTAATTTACTGTTGCCCATGATTACATTCTGCTTTCGTGCCTGACATAAGGTCACTTCAGAGGTAAATCTAGAATTTTGGAATAAATGGTTGGAATGAAGCGCCTGGTGACCCGAGGACACCTTACTTATTATTTCTAAACAAAGTGCTCTGTCCTGCCCTTCCCACTGCCCACAACTCTGATTTTAGTATCTCAAAGAGGATTTCTGTTGCTTCCTCAGCTGCCATTACAACAATAATATGTTGCTGATTGCTAAGATATTTTCAGAATACATTAAAAAGAGGAATAACATTTAGAGTGATTAGTGAACACTGTTTGAATCTGCAAGAGAACACTTGTTTTTATTCTCTGAACAGAACTGTCAATCTGAACTCAGTGTATTTACAGACTTTTGAAAAAGATTTAATATTCTATTTCATTTTCTAAGGCATATAATCTTTCTAAAAGCCATGAATATGTATGTATTTATTATATCTATATATCTATATATACACAGATGATAGATAAAATGGATTTTCAGCATTTTCTAATGACTTTTACTGTTGGGGTCAAATGCTTTACCTATTTTAAGTTTTCATGGATGATTCTTGAAAATCTATTTATTGTCAATATACTGTGTATCAAGTTCCAATATAAATTTGACTGACAGGATTGTGGGAAGGCAAGCGTTGTTACTGAAGGTCATGTGACATTCTTGGAAAGCCAGGATGAAGAATGATTGCCTGTTTTAAAAAGAGCTGGTGGTCATATCACATTTCATTTTTGTCTTAGCTCAAAAGTTGTCTGTTGTTGGTAAAAAAAAAAAAATACCTTCAACTTAAAACACACAGAGCTCAACTGGCAGCAAGACTCCAATGTGATACAGCCTATGAATGATCAGGCACCTTGACCTGCAATATTCTTTAAACTATAACTCATTTATTTATTCAAACAACCTGTAAGGAGTTCTTAAAATGTTGGTGGGTAGAACCTGAAGGTCTAACTGGATCATATTCTGTTACCAAATCTTTCCCTTTTCCAGAGTTGAAACTTAGGTGGAGATCAGTTATACAAAATATCTCTAAGTTGTTAAAAACAAATATTTAATCTCCACTAGAGTTATCTACATTGTTTTTTTCACTATTTTTTTTTTTTTTTGCTTATTTTCTTATTTCCTTAGCAAAGGAAATTTGATACATTTGGATACAATTTATTGGCAAACCCTTGGCCTCTGGAACCAGCCAGGCACAGAGAAAAAGTCCCACCTTTGCTCATCCACTAGGATGATGCTGGGACTAATTCAATGCTGGATTTTATTGTATGCTGGCCAGTAGCATCTGCTTCACCTCTACCTGCCCTCCGTCTGCCTCTCATGCTTCATGACAAGTTTTAATTCCACTTAGTTGGGAAAGATTTAAAAAAAAAAAAAACCTATCATAAAATGGTAAGGGAGTGATTACATTTATTTTAAAAAATGCTATCATGAAATCATAGCGTAATTTTATCATTGTGTTTTTGTGATCTCAAATAGGATCGTATATTATAGCTTGATTTGTAAGCCTACTTTTTGGAAGGACATGGAATTATGTAGGGCCAGAATGTAATGGATGATGAAAGTCACCCTGATTTATAGTTTATAAACTCCAGTAATCAGTCTCGGCCTTGCCCTTGGCATTTTGACTAGACCAAAATCATCATTAAGGACTTTCCCCTGGGACTGTTATACTGGCTTTGTAATGGGTCATCTGCCCCCTCCCAGTATGTGTTTACATTTACCTGGTGGAACAGAGCCAAGTGGTCTTTTGAAATCTGCTTGTTCTTCAGTTTTCTAAGCTGTTTAATTACTATTCATTGAATTCAAGAGAGCATGTAGAAGGTCCTTCCTTTTTTAACTGCAATGCCACTAATTAAAATATATTTATATATTCATTTACTTATGTAGTATATATGCATGCACACACACATATATGTGTGTATATATATATATGTATATATATATAATGTTTAAAGCTAAGGTCGTGTATATATATTCTATTCTGTTTATGGAATTAAAAAGTGAAGTGGTAAGTATTTTAACAATATTATTTTATTTTATTATTTAGTTAACAGTAATTATTTTAACAATAAATATTTCTTTTCACATATGTATTTCTGTTGTGAACTCCTAGTCCCATTTATCCACAATTTTAGCAAACTCCACCAGTCCCACTTGCTGTGGATATTAGAGAAATAATTATGTAATTAAAGAGGCAATGATATCTCCACTTACACTTCTTTTGCTAGAAATACCTAACTCTACTGTCTCTCCTCTTACCTGTACATGATCTTGTATACAGCTCACTTTATATCCAAGACTAAGCCATGTGTTTGTTAGCATCTCAGGGAAACAAGTGCATCCTACTGTACATTTCCACCAATGTATTAAAAACTAACATTTCTTCATAGCATACATATTTTCCCATACATTTAAAAAATTTCTTTGAGAGTATTGTAGAATGTGTTTCTATCATATATAGCACTCTTGCCCTACTTTCTCAAGATCTCTTTTTCCTTTCCACATAACTTTGTGTTTTAATTTTTTTTAACTGCCAAGACCAATTTGTGCTAAGTATTCTGTCTTTGTGTGGTCTTCCAGTGGAGTATAGTCAGCTTGCTAGACATTAGAAGCTAAACATTGACAATAGCACCATGTCTAGGGATCAACTTTGTATTCAATTCCCGTCTCTACATAGAAGCTATCTTTTCTGTGGTATCAGTAAGATTAGGAATTCCTTTAAGAAACAGCTATCTTTTCATCTTTACATTTTAAGATGTGTCTAACACTTGTCGTATCCTACACAGTATGTCAGGTTGTAAGGGAAAAAAGAGGAAGGGGGAGGAAGGGGAGGGGAATTTAATAGGTACCTTGTTAAGGGGTAGTAGACAGGGCCCAGGGCTCAATGCTTAAAGGTGCTTGCTGCCAAGGCTGATGACCTGAATTTAATCCTTAGGATTCACGTGTTGGAAGAGAAGAACCTATTTCTACCAGTTGGGCTTTTACCTTTACATATGCACTGTGTCATGTATACTCTCTACCCCCCAAAAAGGAACATACTTAACAAGAAATATAATATAGGCATTTACTGGTAGAAGTGTGATTTTTAATCTACATCTTTGTGGTTCTTGCATGATCAATGGTAAATATTCCAGGAAGGAAACTTCATTAATTACTTACCAGTACTAATCGTTATGTAAATATTTCTTTCTCTTGGCTTAAAAAATTCTTTTTGTATTGACAGCTTCATTGTCGTTATTTAAAAATAGTATTTTTCTCTCATCATACACTTCTGTGCTCTACCCAGCTCCTTGGCCAACAGTTTATGTATATAGATCCAGGCTGTTCTCAGTCCTGGTTAAAGAGGCTTGCTCTTGTGATGGGCCACAGTTAGTAGAGGGAAGCAAAATTGGTCCAAATGCCAAGAAAAAGGAACTGAGTTCTCTGTCTTAAGTGAGGCCCAGACATTCAGTCCCTCTCCCGGGGCTCAAGGAGCACTACAGAGGAGGAGGCTGGAAGAGTGGAAGAGCTGGAGAGTGGGAAGGAATGGTGTGAAATGCTTTCTTCTCAACATGACATGGGTATCAAATACAGGGACTAGCTTTAGTAACCTGCACAGGACCTACACATTGTCAAGTCGGTCTCCTTGCCCCTCCCCCACACCTGCTGAGGACATATTGTCAGCATATAGTTGCTGGATGAGAGAAAATTATTATTGATGATGATGATGATGATATGGCCACTAGTAGCCCATGGTCTAGCGATGGCCTCATACTCATGAAAATACCTGCTGTACTAGCTGGCCTTATAGGCTATGAAAATAATACATGAAACTGGGAGAAAGGAATGTTGTGTATGGAGTTATGTGAAGAGATGGAGGTGGGGGGAGGAGAGGATAGGTATGACTGTATTTTGTTGTATACATATATAGACTTCTCAAACATAAAGGAAAATTAAGGATATTTTCTTTTAGTTTCATATAATACCACAGGACTAGCATATCCTCAAAGTTCTTTTCCAAATGTGTGAGGATAGCCTGGATCATGGGAAATGTATTACGGGTAAGGATAATGTATTCTGATGATATTCAAATTCATTCAGCAAAGTCTAAATAAGTCAGAGCAGATTTGCTGGTTCATCAGTTGTGCTGCCTCTGCATTCTTAGGAGTAAACTGTAACACATTTTACAAAGACTCAATTTCCCCCCACAGGTCACAGATCTAGGTTAAGCCCAAAGAGTGAGTTTCATAATAGATCACTTATTGAAAGTGGAGTGAAGCAATTATGATAGCTCTCTGAAGAAGTATATTGGCTACATGAAACAGTGCATGATGGCGGATTTCTTATTTAATACGTTAGATTTCATTGAAACTTATAGACATCCTCCTGAACTTATACACAGTATTAGAAATAGATACGTGATGGGAAAAATAATCATCAAGGCTCTTAAAAATTAAAATGTAGCATCTTCCAATTATTATTATTTTTTTGATAAGGAATCTTGTTTTGGGGATTTACAGAAACAGATATTTAGCCATTTAAGTCATGAGAGTAATTGTTATTCAGTAGCATATTGATACAACCCATTTTCCATTCTTTTGATAGTTTGATTCTGGGCAAATTTAGTTATAAAGTATATGGGATACTTTTTTTTTTATAGGTAGCACATCTGAAATTTTTCTCATTCTAATGTACTTTTTTATTTAAAAAATTTTATTGGTTATTTTATTTATTTACATTTCAAATGTTATCCCCTTTCCCAGTTTCCCCTCCACAAGCCCCCTATCCGCTCCTCCCTCCCCCTGCCTCTATGAGAGTACTCTACCTGCCCACCCACTCCTGCCTCAGCAGCCTAGCCTACCTCTATCCTGGGTCATCAAGATTCCACAGGACCAAGGGTCTCCCCTCCCAGTGATGCCAGATAAGGCAATCCTTTGCTACATATCCAGCTGGAGCATAGATAGCCCCTGTGTATTCTTTGGTTGGTGACTTAGTCCCTGGGAGCTTTGGGGTGTCTGGTTGGTTGATGTTGCTGTTTTTCCTATGAGGTTACAAATCACTTCAGCTCCTACAGTCCTTGCTTTAACTTTCCCTTTGGGGTCCCCACATTCAGTCCAATGTTTGGCTGTGTATATCTGCATCGGTATTGGTTAGGCTCTGGCAGAGCTTCTCTGGGGACAGCTGTATCAGGCTCCTGTCAGTAAGCACTTCTTGGCATCAGCAATAGTGTCTGGGTTTGGTGTCTAGAATCCCTATGTTGGGCAGACATTGGATGGCCTTTCCATCAGTTTCTGCTCCACTCTTTGTCCCTGCATTTCCTTTTGACAGGAGGAATTCTGGATTAATATTTTTTGAGGTGGGTGATTGGCTCAACTGGGGGCTGTGATTATCCACTGGTTGTGGTTTCTACAGGTTCCAACTCCCCTTTGTTGGGTATTTCAGCTTACGTCCTCCCTGTTGGGTCCTGAGGACCTCTTGGGTCCCTGGCATCTGGGACTTTCTAGTGGCTACCCCTAGTTTCTCCTACCACACTGATACATACCTACTTTCAAACTTCTGACCCTCTGTACTTTTCCCCCATCTCCTTCTATAATGGAATAGAATTGAAGACCCAGAAAAGGACCCACACACCTATGGTCACTTGAGTTTTGACAAAGGAGCTAAAACCATCCAGTGGAAAAAAAGACAACATTTTCAACAAATGGTGCTGGTTCAACTGGTGGTTATCATGTAGAAGAATGTGAATTGATCCATTCCTATCTCCTTGTACAAAGTTCAAGTCCAAGTAGATCAAGGACCTGCACATAAAACCAGATACCATGAATCTAATAGAGGAGAAAGTGGGAGAGAACCTCTAACACATTGGCACAGGGGAAACATTCCTTAATAAAATACCAATGCCTTGTGCTCTAAGATCAAGAGTTCACAAATGGGACCTCATAAAATTGAAAAGCTTCTGTAAGGCGAAGGACACTGTAAATAGGAAAAAAAAAGAATGTCAATTCACAGATTTGGAAAAGATCTTTACCAACCATACATCAGAGAGAGGGCTAATATCCAAAATATACAAAGAACTCAGGAAAGACTCCAGAGAGCCAAATACCCTTATTAAAAACAGGGTACAGAGCGAAACAGAATTCTCAATTTAGGAATCTCAAATGATCCTGAGAAGCACCTAAAGAAATGTTCAACATCCTTAGTCATGAGGGAAACGCAAATCAAAACTACCCTGAGATTCCACCTCACACCAGTGAGAATGACTAAGATCAAAACCTCAGGTGACAGCAGATGCTGGTGAGGATGTGGAGAAAGAGAAACACTCCTTCATTGCTGGTTGGATTGCAAGCTGGTAAATCCCTTTGGAAATCAGTCTGGTATTTCCTCAGAAAATTGGAAATGGTTCTACCTGAGAACCCAGCTATACCACTCCTGGGCATATACCCAAAAGATGCTCCCACAAATAACAAGAACACATGGTCCACTATGTTCATAGAAGCCTTATTTATAATAGCCAGAAGCTGGAAAGAACCCAGATATCTCTCAAAAGAGAAATGGATACAGAAATGTGATACCTTTACACAACAGAGTACTACTCAGCTATTAAAAACAATGATTTAATGAAATTTGCAGGCAAATGGATGGAACTTGAAAATATTCTGAATGAAGTAACCCACTCACAAAAGAAAATACATGGTAGGTACACACTGATAAGTGGATAATAGCTAAAAAGAAGCTCGGAATACCCATCACACAACTCACAGACCCATATGAAACTCAAGAAGAAAGAAGATCACACCAAAGTGTGGATGCTGCAGTCCTACTCAGTAGGGGGAATAGAATTATCTCTGGGAAGTAGAGGGAGAGAGGGATCTGAGAAGGAGAGAGGAGGGGAATGGGAAAAGAGGGGCAGTTCAAATTTCCTTTAAAAAAAGTAAGATCTTTTCATATAACCACCAGAATTTCAATTGTGCATAGTTGAAGGAAAATTAGTCCTTTGAAAGAATCTAATAGTCTAATTCTAAGTGATTGGCTCATGCAGGTAATAAAATTTTGTCAACTTTGCTTATATATTCTTTTAAATTTCTTTGAGTGCTAAACTGAAAATTATAAATATATATCAAATTTTAGTTATTTAAATTAAACTATATTTTGTGACTATTTCTTGAAGTTTAAAAATATTCAAACTTGGAAATATTTAGATCTTGTCAACAATGAATGATTTTTCAAGTCACTATAACCTATCTTTTTAACAAAAACAGTAGCTTATGAGAAATTGCCAATGGTGTTCGAATCTTAATCTAAGAATATGTATTTTCACATGGTAGCTATGTATTTACATTGATAATATCATGACTCATTTTGCATTATCATTGCTCTATATTGTAATTGATTAACTAAGTCATTGGTGGTTGCGAGGGTTTGAGGCCAGAGCTTTCGTACATGCCAAGGACACACTGAATTATACCCCATTCCATATTGCATTCATCCATAAAAGGTATGAGAGACATGCACTGTATATATATTCTGAGTGCATTCCTGTGGCATACTGTGCTGCGGCAATGATATGTTCTAGGTACTGTAGCCATTACTTGCTGTTATATATTTACTATACTCTTATGTGTTCCTGGTTTTAACTTTTCTCAGCTATATGTTTTCATTACCATGAACAAAATCTGTTTTATAAGCTCATATTTTCTATCCCCCATCAGCGAAATAAAAAATGGGTTCTTCAAAGGCAACAAAGGAAATACATTATAGCAATTGTTTTAGTTTTCTTTCTGGCTGCTGTGATAAAATGCCCTGCTAAAAGCAACTTAAGGAAGAAAGGGTTTCTTTGGTTTACGAGCCCAGGTTACAGTTCATCATTGTAAGTAAATCAAGGTAGCAGGAACTTGAAGCAGTTAATCAAATCGCATTCACGGTTAAGTGCAAAGAGCAGTGAAATAATGCTTGCATGCTAGTGTGCAACAACTCTCTCCTCCTTTAGCCCAGAGCCCAGTCCTGAAATGGTGCCACATACATTCAGGGTGCTGTCTTCTTATCTTAATTAATACCATTAAGCAAAATCTCTCACAGGCATGTCCATGGACTAGTGTAATCTACACTATTCTTATTGCATTCCCTTTTGAAAACAGCTGACTCTCCTTTGTGCCAAGTGGGTATTCAAAAGGAAGCAACAGTGATGGAAGTAATGGATTCAGATGAAGAACGTATATTGGTTGAATTCTGTCATTTCTGTTCCCCAGCAGTCTGGTTCCATTGTACACATGTAAAGAACATTTGACTGATAAAGACTTTTAAATCTGCCTGCCTGGGTCCAAGCTTCTTTTGCTATTTATAATGTATGCTTTTGAGGCAATTAATTCACCTGTGCCTCAGCTTTCCTTTCATAAATATTAGGATGGTTAATATTACTCTCCTCAGACAATTAGTATATGGTTTAAAGTGTAAACATGTGAAAAGCACTTGGTTATTTCTTTATCTCTTTATTTGTATGGAGAAGAATACAAGTTCTTGCAATGGAGAGTAGTTATCGAGTGTTCAGCGAGACTAGTAAGAGGCGCTGAAGAAGGACGTTCTCTCATGAAGGTGGTTTATGGTGGTTGTCATGATTTGGTTAGTGGAGAGGTACCGATGTTCTTCACCAGAATTTGGTGGCACAAACCAGTAATTGCTATAAGGAACTAATATCAAGGACAGCCAGGCTTACATGGAAAGTCTCAGGCCAGCTAGGGTCACATAGCAAGAGTATCTAAAAGAGGAAATAATATAAAGGAAAAGAGGAAGGTCATAGTTCTTCAGTATTCTGAACTTTGTGCTAAGATTTATGCAGGGTTTTAGGTAACTAAATCTAGCTAGCTGTCAGTTCTTTGGTTTCTCTCATGGCCCATTGGCTCCCTTTTGAAGATTAGGAGCATAGTTATGTGCTAATAGCCTTTGATTTAAACCTTTGGCAGCTACAGTGAGAAGCCCAAGGTGTCTAAGACTGAGCCACAAATAAGTCATTGTGATATCTTTATGAGACCAGAAAACATTGTGATGTTTTCTTCTCTATGCAATAGACAAAACTTACACATTTTTTTTGATGAAATCTTAGAGAGTTAATGTGACTTACCTGGAATCAGACAGCTGATTAAGTGACAGAATATATAGAACTGGTCTCACATTTACTTTTATATCACTTGATAATTTTTATAGTTACAAAAAGGTCTATTAAATATGGCATTGTGAACAATGTAGCATCAGGGGTGGCCCAGGTGGCTTAGTTGGTGAAAGTGCTTGCTACCAATTCTGATACCTGAGCTGGATTCTTGGTATCCATAGAATGGAAGGAGAGAACCAAGTCTTTCTTCAATCCATTCTCTGATCTCCCTATGCACACTGAGGCTTATGTCTCCCTAAACACACTAATAAATCGCTTCTTATAATATGTGCATAACAGTTCTAACTTGGTGAAGCTAGATTTTTATTACATTTAAAGCAATAGTCATAAAACAGCTGAGAGTAAGGCTGGTGTTGATAGTTGGTTTTGTTGCATTTGTTGGAATCGTACTGTTTGAAAGTGTCAGAATCCTTGTTGTTTGATGTTTGCACAATATGCAAGGGAAGTATATTACCTGCCAAGAACTTTTTCTTAAGTTTTGTTTTAAAAAGTAATGTTCAGTTTTTTAGTCAAGACCAGGTGATAAAATTAAATGTCTTTAAAATATATTTTAAGAATTATTGGTTTATTAAGATTCATTTTAGTGTGTGTGTGTGTGTGTGTGTGTGTGTGTGCGCGCACGCAGGTTTATGTCTATGTGTGTGGATTCCATCAGGCCAGAAGAAGGTGTTGGATTCCTGAAGCTGGACTTACAGGTGTTTGTGAGATGTTCAATGTAGGGGCAGGAATCAAATAAGGGTCTTCTGGAAGAGCAGTAAGTGTTCTTAACTGCTGAGCTTTCTCTCCGGTCCCAGAATTAGGACCTTTTGATAAATGGATTGTCAATTTTTAGAAACTTGGATAAGTTTATTATCCTCTAGCAAACACTGTGGGCAAAGAGTTTTAAAATCATTAACAGCATGATTGCTCAAAAACTAAAAGGGTATATTTAAAGTGCAAGCTTATTAGTAATGAGTAAATGAACCTCACAGTGAAATATTCACATTCTTGTGCATTCCCACTTCTCCTAATGAGGTCTATTTGAGACGTGCATAAGTCAGTCTAGCCAGGCTACATTAAGTACTAATCCATCCCCGAATTCCAGTTCTAACAATGGAGGCATATTTCTTGTTCTTTTAATATGTCTATTGGAGGCTGACGTGGAAGATGTTCTTATGTTGTTGTGCTTATGTGATCAAAGAGGAAGAAAGTCACTAAGGAACAGCAGTAGTGCTGGCTGTACTAACTGGAGTCTTAGGACATGTGTTACAGTCATTTCTGATTGTCCCAAATGCTTCAGATGATCAAACCTGGGACAGAGGAGGTAGGCTTACATTTCTTTCCATGAAGGGTTGCTGCAGAGGGAATTCATAGGACACACAGGTAAGCACTTAGAACTAATAATAATACAATCCACTAAAGGTATTTATATGTCCTCGATATGGACCGCACTGACGATAAACATGGTTTTCTGTGAAGGGTGCTTTTTTTCTAAAATTTGATGCCAGGCCTAGATATCTACATTTTTCTGTGCTTTATCACTGGCTAGAATTCTAGTTCTTGTTGTTGTCGTAGAAACTTAGTATACCTGAGATATAAGATACAATTTGCAAAACACATGAAACTGAAGAAGAACGAAGACCAAAGTGTGGACACTTTGCCCCTTCTTAGAATTGGAAACAATCACCCATGGAAGGAGTTACAGAGACAAAGTTTGGAGCTGAGACAAAAGGATGGACCATCTAGAGACTGCCATATCCAGAGATCCATCCCATAATTAGCCCCCAAACGATGACACCATTGCATACACTAGTAAGATTTTGCTGAAAGGACCCAGATATAGCTGTCTCTTGTGAGACTAGGCCTGGGCCTAGCAAACACATAAGTAGATGCTCACAGTCAGCTATTGGATGGAGCACAGCCCCCAATGGAGGAGCTAGAGAAAGTAACCAAGGACCTGAAGGGATCTGCAACCCTACAGGTGAAACAACATTATGAACTAACCAGTACCCCGAGCTCTTGACTCTAGCTGCATATGTAACAAAAGACGGCCTAGTTGGCCATCACTGGAAAGAGAGGCCCATTGGACACGCAAACTTTATATACCCCAGTACAGGGGAATGCCAGGGCCAAAAAATGGGAATGGGTGGGTAGGGAAGTGGGGGGGGGGAGGGTATGGGGGACTTTTGGGATAGCATTCTAAATGTAATTGAGGAAAATACATAATAATAAAAATATTAAAAAAAAACACTTGGTACTTAAAGAACAACAACAACAAAAAGTTTTCCTGCATTTCTGGTGTCAATAAACTGGGGGGGGGGCTCAAAGATTTTGGGGTTAAGAAAGAGAATCCCATACAAAGCTTGTGTTATTGCAATAGACAGGGGTATGTTCGATATAGGGCCTGTCTTTTGGAATCTGCACACAGAAGCAACCATGTGCTCCTAGAGGGCTTAGAAGCTGCTGGCAGTAATTGACCCCCTTTTGGACAGTCTTCTTCTCCCACTCTTATATATATGTTTTTCTTCTTATTACTTATATATGTACATTTCTGCTTATTTCCATCGATTTAGCACTTAATGGCAGCTCCATAGTTTGCCTCTTGCTACTACGAAACACACCAAGACTGAACTTTTGTTTCAGAATCCTCATTTAGAAGTCTCAGAGGAGAGAAGCACCAGCCGGTAGAGTTCATGGCTAGTGGGGATGTGGAATTGAAGTTTCTATGGATAGTGTGATGGTTTGTATATTCTTGGACCAGGGAGTGGCACCATTAGGAGGTGCTGCCTTATTGAAATAGGTGTGACCTGGTTGGAGTAGGTGTGTCACTGTGGGTGTGGGCTTAAGACCCTCATCCTAGTTGCCTGGAAGTCAGTCTTTGCACGAAGACATAGAACTCTCAGCTCTGTCTGCGCCATGCCCGCCTGGATGCTGTCATGTTCCCACCTTGATGATAATGGACTGAACCTCTGAACCTGTAAGCCAGCCCCAATGAAATGTTGTTGTTGTTGTTGTTGTTGTTGTTGTTTTTTAAATAAGACTTGCCTTGGTCACGGTGTCTGTTCACAGCAGAAAAACCCTAACTAAGACGGACAGAGAAAAAGGGAAAATTCACAAGAAGAGGACGGATCAGCCAAAAGCTGTCTGCTACTCAATGGCTAGGTTTCTATTTCAATGAAAGATTTAAAATGACGTTTCATTTTAAATAATAATAATACTAAAATCCTCAATCCTGGTGAAGAACATACTTTGAAAGTTCTTTAGTTTATTTTGTTTCCCTATCTGTTGGGAAACTAAAGTACTTTGATAATATTTTAAAGGCAACTAAACTGACAGCTTTGAAGCTGTTAAATTGTTAAAGAAAAAAAAGCATTGGGCATTCTCAAGTTCTTTTATAGGCTTTGTTCCAGCCTTACCCCAGAGACAGTGTGAGGTCAATGCTCCAACAACACAACTAGGCACCTCCTGAAAGATGCAAGGCTGCTGCTGTAAATCATGCTTCTCTCAAGTAGGGGAGGGGAGAAATCTTTTCTATTGTCGAGAAAAACATTCCTGTCCTTCCCAGACTTCAGAATATGTATGAAGTTTGTCAATGTCACTGTTCCTTCTGGGTCAAAGAAGTTAAACTATATCACCAGGGGATCAGGGTCTCTTCTTGTGGATTCCTAGTCTCATTGATAAAACAGTTTTTTAACAACTTAGAAGGCTGAAAGACCACGAGTTTCAGAGAAAACAATGTAAGCTAGAAACTGCAGGAAGGAAGAGATAGATCATGGAAAGGGAGAGCAGCCATGGATAGAGAAGGAAGTCAGGCCTATTGAACTAGAATGCAAGGAAGAGGGTAGGTTCAGCAATGGAGTTCTGTCAGCAGGTGCGAGTGGGAAGTCCACAAAAGAAGAGGGAGGATGTCTACACCTCGAGGCATGGATATTTAAATAATATTTATTATTAGAAATCCTATGCTGAGGAGTTTTGGCTTAAATTTAAAGAAGAGGAAAGGTTGTGTGTTCTTTTAGTTAGAAGGCAGACAAGTAGACAGGTTTCAAATGTGTTGGAGGCGTCTCTTAGGACAGATAACTACATTATCTCATTATGGACACAATTATTTCTCCCACCTTAGTGTAACTTCGGGTGAATAAGCTTCCCTGAATTGTGATCTCCTGCCCATTTGTCTTCATTAGGGTTTCTGTTGCTTTGTTAAAATACTAAGACTGAAAAAAACAACAACAAAAAAAACCAACTCAACCCAACCCAACTCATCTAACCAACCAACCAACCAACCAACCAACCAACCAAAAAACTGGGCAGAGAAGGATTTATTTTAGCTTCTAGCTCCACAACATAGTTCAACAATGAGGACAATTAGGGCAGGAAGAGAGGCAGAAGCTGGCACAGAAGCCATGGAGGAGTGCTGCTTCCTGGCTTGCTCTTCATGGATTTTTCAGCCTGCTTTCT
The DNA here is from genome assembly GCF_000001635.26 of Mus musculus. Classification (NCBI taxonomy): domain Eukaryota; kingdom Metazoa; phylum Chordata; class Mammalia; order Rodentia; family Muridae; genus Mus; species Mus musculus. The sequence goes on from NC_000083.6 coordinate 59,038,492, forward strand.
CTCTCTCTCCTCTTCTTCTCCCCCCCCCCCCCCACGCCACACACACCTGTATTTCTTTGTGTCTATTTCTGTCTCTCTACTCCCCATGTCTCCCCTTGTCAGATTTCTTATAGTTGCGAGACTATCAGCACAGGGGTGCCATGGCCCAGAGTTAGCTGGGCTTTTCCACATCAATTATCTATCAAGAGAATTCCACAGGCTTTGTCGGGGCATTTTCCCAATAAAAGTTTTCTCCTCCAAAATGACACTAGCCAGTGTCAATTTGACATCAAACTAGATTAACATACTATCCAATTGAGGGAATAGAAGTATCTCACTGTAGTCTTATGTTCTGGGTAGCTTAGAATGTCATGTCTCCACGCTGAGTCTGAAGGAGAACTGAGTTTCTTTCTTTCTTTCTTTCTTTCTTTCTTTCTTTCTTTCTTTCTTTCTTTCTTTCTTTTTTTATTTTTTTAAGATTTATTTATTTATTATATGTAAGCACACTGTAGCTGTCCTCAGATACTCCAGAAGAGGGCATCAGATTTTGTTACGGATGGTTGTGAGCCACCATGTGGTTGCTGGGATTTGAACTCAGGACCTTCGGAAAAGCAGTCGGCGCTCTTAACCACTGAGCCATCTCGCCAGCCCCCTGAGTTTCTAATCTATTTACCAAGAGGAATTAGTTTTTTCATTAAAGGATCTCAACAAAGTTCTGATGCCCACACCCTGATCAATTTTGCGTGGAATCTTAAGTCTATTTCAGGTCAACCCTCATCCTGTAGAGCCCATAGAGCTGCCTCAGGGCTCCAGGTGAAACAATATTTTTCTCTCAACTTCTTTTCTTTAGAAATTTGTCTAAGCCTACAAATATCAGAAGGGCTAGACCAATGAGTTCCCCCATCTTCATCAGCCGGACTCACCGGCATTGGACCAATTGGTTGCGTATCTCCTTGTAGGCTTATATCTCCCTGTGTAGATTAAACATTATTTTCTCAAAAGGAAATTTGTTATTTCTCCCAGAAGAACCTGCTGCCTTCTCTATTGCTGTTCTTCACCTCCTCAGCACTGCTTCTCTCCCCTCCCCCCTTGACTTATTAAAAGATCCTTCATAAAAGAAAATACCCAAATCCAATGTAAATAAGTAGAAAGAGTCAGAACTTTCCATTTCCTGTTTTAGCAGATATATACCCTTACTTGTTGCCAGAAAAAGAAAAAACAAAAAACAAAAACCAATCAGCAGCTTGCAGAGAAAATATCTTTAGTGTCATCCTGATGTTTGTTTTCTAACAATGTACTTGTTTATTTTCCTATTTGGTTTGTTGATCTTTGTTAAAATTTTTCATACGACATATTTTTATTTATTTTTCTCCCTTCAGTTCCTTTCAGATCCTCCCCACCTTCCCACTCATTTTTCTGCTCTCTTAATTCTATTACTAGATGCTAGGAAATTATTTATAGTCGACAGCAGGTGGCAGTGGTAGCTAAGGTTGTGTTTCTTGTACCCATCTTGAAAAGGCGTTAGCTTTCAAACCTTTGTGAGTAATATAGTTAACAACGAATATTTAAATAAAGGTGCCGGTTTGTCTATAATTAAATTCAACTCTAGAATTACCTTAGAAATAAGTTGAAAACTGTGAGACAAATGTTTTGTTTTGTTTTGTTCTGTTTTGTTTTTGTTTTTGTTTGTTTTGTTTTGGTTTGGTTTTTTGAGACAGGGTTTCTCTGTGTAGCCCTGGCTGTCCTGGAACTCACTTTGTATACCAGGCTGGCCTCGAACTCAGAAATCCGCCTGCCTCTGCCTCCCAAGTGCTGGGATTAAAGGTGTGTGCCACCATGCCTGGCTGATACAAATGTATTTTAAATTGATGTTTTAGACACTGAATTTCAATATAATTGTGGCTCAAGTAATAGAGAATATCCATGTTGGTTTTTCTTCTTTCTTGCCCATTCATAACCAGAGAAAAAAGAGAGAAAACTTTCGATTAGAAACATTAGGCATCTCAGATCCTGTTAAAAATTATAGGAGAAATCTCACGGCAACATCATTTAGTTTTATTGATGAGCAGTAGTTGTTTAGGAATTTCATGGCAAAGTTCAGTAAATCTATTTTAAAACAAAACTACTGTGGTTCAACAGGGTAACCATTTTTAGAACATTTAAGTTGCTCTTGACATTTATTGGAGTAAATAAAAAAGTCATTAGTTACAATTTGTTGCATAAAATACAGTTTCTGTTCCTCCTCCTCTTCTTCATTCTCCGGAACCCTGATGAGAAAGACAATTTTATTTCCATTCCTATTTCTATTTCATTTTTTATGATTTTGTTCATTTTACCAGCAGCAAGGAAGACTTTTTGAGGATGGCATCAAAACCTATTTTGTGTTGCTAGGACTTTGATAATTAATTATGTATGGGTTTTAATAACTTGCATGCAACTTAACGAAATTTTCATTTTTGAATATTCGTGTATCACTTAGATATCAAACCTGTGGTTTTAATAGATTGTAGGTTGAGTTCTGCTGTCAATGTGTTTATTTCATTTATAAAGAACTAAGAACAATTAAAATCAGAATAGAACTCTGAAGTTGCACAGTTTAATGGCATTATTGCTCACATGAAGGAACTGAGCTCCAAGAAAGACTGTAGTAAGAAGAGACCAAAGTGAAAGGCTTATTTAGTGCTGTGGACAGACCTCATTGAAATCCTACTTGATATTTTCTGCCGCAGGAAGGAAGCAGATGCAAATTATTGTTAAACGCAATCATGTGTTCAGAACACCAGCTTTCCAGGGACTTGTATTTCTTTTTAGGAAGAAAACAAGTTTGACTGGAGATGTGGCCTGGTTGGTAGAATGCTTGCTTGCCCAGAATATAGGAAGCTGCGGTTTGATATAATGGGTTACCCATTACCAGATATAATGGGCTAGTTGGTACATATTTGTAATCCTGGGACTTGGGGGGTGAGAGCAAGAGAATCAGAAATGTTAGCCCACAGTTGGTTCCAGGACAGCCTGGGATACATGACACTCTGTCGAGAGAGAGAGAGAGAGAGAGAGAGAGAGAGAGAGAATATATATAATGGTATTCTATTTTCTCCAAGAATCATGTGCTAAGTACTTGATTGACCTACCCCTTACATTTGTTTGTTGTGTAATTAAATTTTGGCGAGTCTTTCTGGAAACCCACATTCTGTGCTTTTTAAGAAGTATCCTGTGTTTTAGTTTTTGGGAGCTTTGGGGGGGGTGTCTGGTTGGTTGATACTGCTGTTCTTGCTATAAGCTCCAACTGCATATGTAGTAGAGGATGGCCTTGATGGGCATCAATGGGAGGAGCAGCCCTCGGTCTTGTGAAGGCTTGATGCCCCAGTGTAGGGGAATGCCAGGCGGGGAGGAGGGAGTGGGTGGGTGGGTGGGAAACACCCTCATAGAAGCAGGGTTAGGGAGGATGGGATAGGAGGTTTCTGGGTGGGGAAACTGACAAAGGGGATAACATTTGAAATGTAAGTAAGAAAATACCCAATTAAAAAAACAGAAGTACCCTATGTAGTTGAAATTATTATTGTCTCTACCGTTTAAGAATGTAAATGAAAAACTTGGGAAAAAAACCATCTAAACATTAGTAAAATAAGAGAGCAAGTCATCAGGAGATTTGAGGAGGGCAAAAAACTGTAGGTTAATTATTGAGTCCCATGGAACTCGTCCCCAGCATAAGGACGGAGCCAAACCTTATCTTTTCCTTCAACATTACATTAGAAATAGGAACCGAGACAAAAATACTGTACATATTCTTTGTAGGTTAAATCATTTTCAAATACAAACACAGTTTCTTAATAAGACATCAGTGGTTTATTGAATTGATTAAGTCAAACACACATGTTTTGGGATACCGTCAAATTTACTTATAATTACATTCTTTATCCTTATTCTTTTAAAAACCCACTATTTACATAAAGCAGTGCTTATTAAGGTTAAGAAAAAAAATCACTCTTTCTTGAAAATTCTCAGGTTAAGTGTACAGTCAAATGAAAGTGCTTTAAAAATAGAATTTTATTATTTATCCTGAGTAATCTAGGCGTTAAATTACAGTACAACTCATTCCAAATCAATGCAATGAATTGATTCATAAATGTTTCAGTCAGGACAGCTTTCTTTGGATTTTTGTCTATTGAATGCTCACTGCAGTTAAATCATCTTTTTTTTCTGCATAATTAAGTCTATGTTCTTGGCCTATCACAGAGTTTAAACTGGTCTTAAAAGGCAAAAGTGTATGTTCAAGCAATATTATGCACTCCCATTATTCTTAGTCTTATAAATATTGAAATACAGTTTTTTCTGTATGTGTGTGAGAGAAATTGAAGAGAAAATAAATGTGAATTCCCTTGGCTTTAGTGTCCTTTTCTGAGGACATTTTATTTAAAGTATTTTAATTCTTGAAAAACCTGAACTTAATGCCCCCAAGTGCTTAAATTGTTTGAATACACAGTGACTTTCATTATTTTTACAGCTCTGTTTATGTTTAATTTATAACATGTGACAGAAAGTAAAAAAATATGGTAATGTGAATTTTGAAAATTCTGAAAGCATTTTCAGTTAATGCATAAATGGAAATAGATGCTGTGAAAAATAAGTTCAAGTCATATTTATGGAGCATAGTCATTCCTTCTGTGTATCAGGCACTGGGCTACATATTTCCTGGTGTCTGTAGGATTCCAACATATATTTCATGTTGCTAGGACAATTTACAGCAATGATAAAGAGAAGGGAATTTTTTATATTAAAGAGTAGTACGTTTTTAATTACTCAGTATGAAATATATAATTCTAAATAAGTAAAAGCAATGATACATGGCTGATTTGTAAGGCCTGGAACTCTATGCTATGTAAGTCAGAACTCTGCTTTGGGACAACCTCCACTGGGTTCCTAAAGTGGTTATTAAATGAATATGAGTGTATCTAGTAGTTGTGTAGCTTGAATCTACACTCAAATGATTAAGACTCTGTGTCCCATGAGTTTTAATCCATCAAGTATTTGCACAGTAAACTTGTAATGGAAATATTGACAGGGTACATTTTAATAGTGGTTATTGTCAGTGTGCGCTCAGAGAGTGCATTTCAAGATAAGTTTCAGTGTTCAGTGTGGATGATTGTGGAAGACTGAATACAGGTCAGTGTTGGTGCTGATCCTTTCGCAATTTCATAGGATCCTCAGTGTTCATGATTCAGCAATGTGGGAACCATGAACAATAGCTCGCACGGTTGCTTTGTAAGGCAGGTGCTCCCATCCTCTCTAGGATTTTAGATTTTGGAAGTATAGCTTTTGGAACTTTAACTTAAAAACCTTCATGGTCTTATGTATGTATCTGCTGTGTTTGTATCCAACACACATGGAGCTGTACATTGCCATACTAAGACATGACCTTGATGTCTCTGAGAGCCTTCTAAGTCCTTAAATCCTGTTTTTGACTGATGCTAGTAATAATTACATTTTCAGACGGGCCACTCAGAATTTCCTTTTTTAGAGAAGTTACACACACACACACACACACACACACACACACACACATGAATGAGAGGGTGTGGGTGTGGTAATTGGCCAAGCATGGACTCTGGGAATGAAACTCAGGTGCTCTTAAGCTGAGCCATCTCTTTCAACCCTGATTTAGTTTTAAAATTCACCTGGAATTTAGAAATTAATGAAAACTTTAAATACTTGGCCAGCCATCCTATATAATATCTGATGTCAGCCTGGCACTATTTTGTGTTTTGTCTTTCCAGATGTTACTCTTTTAGATCAGATTGCTCCATTGCAGTGTCCTTTGTGTCCTTAATGACAATAGCTTTAATTTTCATATTTGTTTGTTTGTTTGTTTAGGAGTATATCTCATGTATACTAAGCTGGCTTCTAACACACAATGTAATTAAGCTATGTCTTCATATAGCAAGTTCTCTGATTGCAGATATGTATTACCATACCCAAGTATTATTTCATTTTGAAATCCAAATTATTTCACACATACACTCTGAGTGTGAGAGAGAGACAGAGAATGGGAGGAAGAGAGAAAGAAAGAAGAGAAAGAGGATATAGGATATCAAGTTCTTTTCTGCTAAAAGGGTGACTTTAGTATAATGTAGGGATATAAGATTCAGAGAGGGCTCATGTTGTCCTTCTCCAGTATGTGACATCAGCCCTGAGTGGGGTGTGATAACATGGGAAAGTTTCACTTGTTATAAACATTTCAGACACTGGTTTCTGACAGAATCACGTTTATCAGTTGTTTTCTTTATTAGAAAGTCTGTGTCCTTATCACTATCAACACTATAAACTCAGGAATTTGGCTTGCTATGACATGAGATGGGTTTGAGAGTATATGGAGAACATGTATGTAAAAGAAACAATGAAACAGGGGCCTGATCTGGGGCACAAGTCCCTTCTGCTCGACTCGAGACTCGAGCCCCGGGCTACCTTGCCAGCAGAGTCTTGCCCAACACCCGCAAGGGCCCACAAAGGACTCCCCACGGGACCCTAAGACCTCCGGTGAGTGGAACACAGCACCTGCCCCAATCCAATCGCGCGGAACTTGAGACTGCGGTACATAGGGAAGCAGGCTACCCGGGCCTGATCTGGGGCACAAGTCCCTTCTGCTCGACTCGAGACTCGAGCCCCGGGCTACCTTGCCAGCAGAGTCTTGCCCAACACCCGCAAGGGCCCACACGGGACTCCCCACGGGACCCTGAGACCTCTGGTGAGTGGAACACAGCGCCTGCCCCAATCCAATCGCGCGGAACTTGAGACTGCGGTACATAGGGAAGCAGGCTACCCGGGCCTGATCTGGGGCACAAGTCCCTTCCGCTCGACTCGAGACTCGAGCCCCGGGCTACCTTGCCAGCAGAGTCTTGCCCAACACCCGCAAGGGCCCACACGGGACTCCCCACGGAACCCTGAGACCTCTGGTGAGTGGAACACAGCACCTGCCCCAATCCAATCGCGCGGAACTTGAGACTGCGGTACATAGGGAAGCAGGCTACCCGGGCCTGATCTGGGGCACAAGTCCCTTCTGCTCGACTTGAGACTCGAGCCCCGGGCTACCTTGCCAGCAGAGTCTTGCCCAACACCCGCAAGGGCCCACACGGGACTCCCCACGGGACCCTGAGACCTCTGGTGAGTGGAACACAGCGCCTGCCCCAATCCAATCGCGCGGAACTTGAGACTGCGGTACATAGGGAAGCAGGCTACCCGGGCCTGATCTGGGGCACAAGTCCCTTCCGCTCGACTCGAGACTCGAGCCCCGGGCTACCTTGCCAGCAGAGTCTTGCCCAACACCCGCAAGGGCCCACACGGGACTCCCCACGGGACCCTGAGACCTCTGGTGAGTGGAACACAGCACCTGCCCCAATCCAATCGCGCGGAACTTGAGACTGCGGTACATAGGGAAGCAGGCTACCCGGGCCTGATCTGGGGCACAAGTCCCTTCTGCTCGACTCGAGACTCGAGCCCCGGGCTACCTTGCCAGCAGAGTCTTGCCCAACACCCGCAAGGGCCCACACGGGACTCCCCACGGGACCCTGAGACCTCTGGTGAGTGGAACACAGCGCCTGCCCCAATCCAATCGCGCGGAACTTGAGACTGCGGTACATAGGGAAGCAGGCTACCCGGGCCTGATCTGGGGCACAAGTCCCTTCTGCTCGACTCGAGAGTCGAGCCCCGGGCTACCTTGCCAGCAGAGTCTTGCCCAACACCCGCAAGGGCCCACACGGGACTCCCCACGGGACCCTGAGACCTCTGGTGAGTGGAACACAGCGCCTGCCCCAATCCAATCGCGCGGAACTTGAGACTGCGGTACATAGGGAAGCAGGCTACCCGGGCCTGATCTGGGGCACAAGTCCCTTCCGCTCGACTCGAGCCCCGGGCTTCCATGCCAGCAGAGTCGCCTGACACCCGCAAGGGCCCACACAGGATTCCACACGTGATCCTAAGACCTCTAGTGAGTGGAACACAACTTCTGCCAGGAGTCTGGTTCGAACACCAGATATCTGGGTACCTGCCTTGCAAGAAGAGAGCTTGCCTGCAGAGAATACTCTGCCCACTGAAACTAAGGAGAGTGCTACCCTCCAGGTCTGCTCATAGAGGCTAACAGAGTCACCTGAAGAACAAGCTCTTAACAGTGACAACTAAAACAGCTAGCTTCAGAGATTACCAGATGGCGAAAGGCAAACGTAAGAATCCTACTAACAGAAATCAAGACCACTCACCATCATCAGAACGCAGCACTCCCACCCCACCTAGTCCTGGGCACCCCAACACAACCGAAAATCTAGACCCAGATTTAAAAACATTTCTCATGATGATGATGGAGGACATCAAGAAGGACTTTCATAAGTCACTTAAAGAATTACAGGAGAGCACTGCTAAAGAGTTACAGGCCCTTAAAGAAAAGCAGGAAAACACAGCCAAACAAGTAGAAATCATTAAAGAAAAACAGGAAAACACATCCAAACAGGTGATGGAAATGAACAAAACCATACTAGAACTAAAAGGGGAAGTAGACACAATAAAGAAAACCCAAAGCGAGGCAACGCTGGAGATAGAAACCCTAGGAAAGAGATCTGGAACCATAGATGCGAGCATCAGCAACAGAATACAAGAAATGGAAGAGAGAATCTCAGGTGCAGAAGATTCCATAGAGAACATCGACACAACAGTCAAAGAAAATACAAAATGCAAAAGGATCCTAACTCAAAACATCCAGGTAATCCAGGACACAATGAGAAGACCAAACCTACGGATAATAGGAATTGATGAGAATGAAGATTTTCAACTTAAAGGGACAGCTAATATCTTCAACAAAATAATAGAAGAAAACTTCCCAAACATAAAAAAAGAGATGCCCATGATCATACAAGAAGCCTACAGAACTCCAAATAGACTGGACCAGAAAAGAAATTCCTCCCGACACATAATAATCAGAACAACAAATGCACTAAATAAAGATAGAATATTAAAAGCAGTAAGGGAGAAAGGTCAAGTAACATATAAAGGAAGGCCTATCAGAATTACACCAGACTTTTCACCAGAGACTATGAAAGCCAGAAGAGCCTGGACAGATGTTATACAGACACTAAGAGAACACAAATGCCAGCCCAGGCTACTATACCCGGCCAAACTCTCAATTACCATAGATGGAGAAACCAAAGTATTCCACGACAAAACCAAATTCACACAATATCTTTCCACGAATCCAGCCCTTCAAAGGATAATAACAGAAAAGAAGCAATACAAGGACGGAAATCACGCCCTAGAACAACTAAGAAAGTAATCATTCAACAAACCAAAAAGAAGACAGCCACAAGAACAGAATGCCAAGTCTAACAACAAAAATAAAAGGAAGCAACAATTACTTTTCCTTAATATCTCTTAATATCAATGGACTCAATTCCCCAATAAAAAGACATAGACTAACAGACTGGCTACACAAACAGGACCCAACATTCTGCTGCTTACAGGAAACCCATCTCAGGGAAAAAGACAGACACTACCTCAGAGTGAAAGGCTGGAAAACAATTTTCCAAGCAAATGGACTGAAGAAACAAGCTGGAGTAGCCATTTTAATATCGGATAAAATCGACTTCCAACCCAAAGTTATCAAAAAAGACAAGGAGGGACACTTCATACTCATCAAAGGTAAAATCCTCCAAGAGGAACTCTCAATTCTGAATATCTACGCACCAAATGCAAGGGCAGCCACATTCATTAGAGACACTTTAGTAAAGCTCAAAGCATACATTGCACCTCACACAATAATAGTGGGAGACTTCAACACACCACTTTCTTCAAAGGACAGATCGTGGAAACAGAAACTAAACAGGGACACAGTGAAACTAACAGAAGTTATGAAACAAATGGACCTGACAGATATCTACAGAACATTTTATCCTAAAACAAAAGGATATACCTTCTTCTCAGCACCTCACGGGACCTTCTCCAAAATTGACCATATAATTGGTCACAAAACAGGCCTCAATAGATACAAAAATATTGAAATTGTCCCATGTATCCTATCAGACCACCATGGCCTAAGACTGATCTTCAATAACAACATAAATAATGGAAAGCCAACATTCACGTGGAAACTGAATAACACTCTTCTCAATGATACCTTGGTCAAGGAAGGAATAAAGAAAGAAATTAAAGACTTTTTAGAGTTTAATGAAAATGAAGCCACAACGTACCCAAACCTATGGGACACAATGAAAGCATTTCTAAGAGGGAAACTCATAGCTCTGAGTGCCTCCAAGAAGAAACAGGAGACAGCACATACTAGCAGCTTGACAACACATCTAAAAGCCCTAGAAAAAAAGGAAGCAAATTCACCCAAGAGGAGTAGACGGCAGGAAATAATCAAACTCAGGGGTGAAATCAACCAAGTGGAAACAAGAACTATTCAAAGAATTAACCAAACGAGGAGTTGGTTCTTTGAGAAAATCAACAAGATAGATAAACCATTAGCTAGACTCACTAAAGGGCACAGGGACAAAATCCTAATTAACAAAATCAGAAATGAAAAGGGAGACATAACAACAGATCTTGAAGAAATCCAAAACACCATCAGATCCTTCTACAAAAGGCTATACTCAACAAAACTGGAAAACCTGGATGAAATGGACAAATTTCTGGACAGATACCAGGTACCAAAGTTGAATCAGGATCAAGTTGACCATCTAAACAGTCCCATATCACCTAAAGAAATAGAAGCAGTTATTAATAGTCTCCCAACCAAAAAAAGCCCAGGACCAGATGGGTTTAGTGCAGAGTTCTATCAGACCTTCAAAGAAGATCTAATTCCAATTCTACACAAACTATTTCACAAAATAGAAGTAGAAGGTACTCTACCCAACTCATTTTATGAAGCCACTATTACTCTGATACCTAAACCACAGAAAGATCCAACAAAGATAGAGAACTTCAGACCAATTTCTCTTATGAATATCGATGCAAAAATCCTCAATAAAATTCTCGCTAACCGAATCCAAGAACACATTAAAGCAATCATCCATCCTGACCAAGTAGGTTTTATTCCAGGGATGCAGGGATGGTTTAATATACGAAAATCCATCAATGTAATCCATTATATAAACAAACTCAAAGACAAAAACCACATGATCATCTCGTTAGATGCAGAAAAAGCATTTGACAAGATCCAACACCCATTCATGATAAAAGTTTTGGAAAGATCAGGAATTCAAGGCCCATACCTAAACATGATAAAAGCAATCTACAGCAAACCAGTAGCCAACATCAAAGTAAATGGAGAGAAGCTGGAAGCAATCCCACTAAAATCAGGGACTAGACAAGGCTGCCCACTTTCTCCCTACCTTTTCAACATAGTACTTGAAGTATTAGCCAGAGCAATTCGACAACAAAAGGAGATCAAGGGGATACAAATTGGAAAAGAGGAAGTCAAAATATCACTTTTTGCAGATGATATGATAGTATATATAAGTGACCCTAAAAATTCTACCAGAGAACTCCTAAACCTGATAAACAGCTTCGGTGAAGTAGCTGGATATAAAATAAACTCAAACAAGTCAATGGCCTTTCTCTATACAAAGAATAAACAGGCTGAGAAAGAAATTAGGGAAACAACACCCTTCTCAATAGTCACAAATAATATAAAATATCTTGGCGTGACTCTAACTAAGGAAGTGAAAGATCTGTATGATAAAAACTTCAAATCTCTGAAGAAAGAAATTAAGGAAGATCTCAGAAGATGGAAAGATCTCCCATGCTCATGGATTGGCAGGATCAACATTGTAAAAATGGCTATCTTGCCAAAAGCAATCTACAGATTCAATGCAATCCCCATCAAAATTCCAACTCAATTCTTCAACGAATTGGAAGGAGCAATTTGCAAATTTGTCTGGAATAACAAAAAACCTAGGATAGCAAAAAGTCTTCTCAAGGATAAAAGAACTTCTGGCGGAATCACCATGCCAGACCTAAAGCTTTACTACAGAGCAATTGTGATAAAAACTGCATGGTACTGGTATAGAGACAGACAAGTAGACCAATGGAATAGAATTGAAGACCCAGAAATGAACCCACACACCTATGGTTACTTGATCTTCGACAAGGGAGCTAAAACCATCCAGTGGAAGAAAGACAGCATTTTCAACAATTGGTGCTGGCACAACTGGTTGTTATCGTGTAGAAGAATGCGAATCGATCCATACTTATCTCCTTGTACTAAGGTCAAATCTAAGTGGATCAAGGAACTTCACATAAAACCAGAGACACTGAAACTTATAGAGGAGAAAGTGGGGAAAAGCCTTGAAGATATGGGCACAGGGGAAAAATTCCTGAACAGAACAGCAATGGCTTGTGCTGTAAGATCGAGAATCGACAAATGGGACCTAATGAAACTCCAAAGTTTCTGCAAGGCAAAAGACACCGTCAATAAGACAAAAAGACCACCAACAGATTGGGAAAGGATCTTTACCTATCCTAAATCAGATAGGGGACTAATATCCAACATATATAAAGAACTCAAGAAGGTGGACTTCAGAAAATCAAATAACCCCATTAAAAAATGGGGCTCAGAACTGAACAAAGAATTCTCACCTGAGGAATACCGAATGGCAGAGAAGCACTTGAAAAAATGTTCAACATCTTTAATCATCAGGGAAATGCAAATCAAAACAACCCTGAGATTCCACCTCACACCAGTCAGAATGGCTAAGATCAAAAATTCAGGTGACAGCAGATGCTGGCGTGGATGTGGAGAAAGAGGAACACTTCTCCATTGTTGGTGGGAGTGCAGGCTTGTACAACCACTCTGGAAATCAGTCTGGCGGTTCCTCAGAAAACTGGACATAGTACTACCGGAGGATCCAGCAATACCTCTCCTGGGCATATATCCAGAAGATGCCCCAACAGGTAAGAAGGACGCATGCTCCACTATGTTCATAGCAGCCTTATTTATAATAGCCAGAAGCTGGAAAGAACCTAGATGCCCCTCAACAGAGGAATGGATACAGAAAATGTGGTACATCTACACACTGGAGTACTACTCAGCTATTAAAAAGAATGAATTTATGAAGTTCCTAGCCAAATGGATGGACCTGGAGGGCATCATCCTGAGTGAGGTAACACATTCACAAAGAAACTCACACAATATGTATTCACTGATAAGTGGATATTAGCCCCAAACCTAGGATACCCAAGATATAAGATATAATTTGTTAAACACATGAAACTCAAGAAGAATGAAGACTGAAGTGTGGACACTATGCCCCTCCTTAGATTTGGGAACAAAACACCCATGGAAGGAGTTACAGAGCCAAAGTTTGGAGCTGAGATGAAAGGATGGACCATGTAGAGACTGCCATATCCAGGGATCCACCCCATAATCAGCATCCAAACGCTGACACCATTGCATACACGAGCAAGATTTTATTGAAAGGACCCAGATGTAGCTGTCTCTTGTGAGACTATGCCGGGGCCTAGCAAACTCAGAAGTGGATGCTCACAGTCAGCTAATGGATGGATCATAGGGCTCCCAATGGAGGAGCTAGAGAAAGTAGCCAAGGAGCTAAAGGGATCTGCAACCCTATAGGTGGAACAACATTATGAACTAACCAGTACCCCGGAACTCTTGACTCTAGCTGCATATATATCAAAAGATGGCCTAGTCGGCCATCACTGGAAAGAGAGGCCCATTGGACTTGCAAACTTTATATGCCCCAGTACAGGGGAACACCAGGGCCAAAAAGGGGGAGTGGGTGGGCAGGGGAGTGGGGGTGGGTGGATATGGGGGACTTTTGGTATAGCATTGGAAATGTAAATGAGTTAAATACCTAATAAAAAATGGAAAAAAAAAAAAAAAAAAAGAAAAGGAATCCAGGTTCGCCTAACCATAGAGGACATGGTGGTAGAGAAGGGAGTTCTTTCTCCCTTTATAAGCACAGGACAGCAAAACCCAGCAAGGCCAGTCCTTGCTTACAATTTCCATTTTGACCTAAGGCTGCCATAGACAGAACATGCTTATGAAAGGATCACTTGATTAACTGTCCTCTCACCCTATATCCTGACAAGGTGATGGTCTGTAGACTATTGGTCCCAATTCCAACAGACCAGGCTGTGAGACACAGCCTGGAAACTTCTAAGTTGCTCTGTGTACTGGAAGCCTTGTGGCCATTTTTTAGCTGGGGGAATTTTCTTTTTAATAAAGAATTAAAAAAAAAAAAAAAGAAACAATGAAACAGTACTTGGTATAATGAATATCAGCTAATAAAATGGGGGGAAATCTTCTGACCTAACTTTCTTATTTTCTAAGTATTATGTACACATGAATGTGTAAGTAATTGCAGCAAGGAAGGCAATTTTTATTATCATACAAAATTAAATGTAATAGAAAAGTAATGATTAGTCATTAGATTTATAATGATCTATGGAATAAGAGAGTTTAAGGTTTCTGAGACAGCATATAACTAGTGTGTGTGTGTGTGTGTGTGTGTGTGTGTGTTTGTGTATGTGTGTAGTGTTTAATCTTGCTATTGATAATGAGAAAGTCTCATTTCCATTCTTTTTAGGATACTGTGGGGATGACAGGTCATTGCTATGTCTTGTACAAGTAGGCTCAAATGGATTCTAATGACTTTATCATGCTACTATGTTAGTATCAACAAGTAGGATCTCTGATATCAATTGGAGTTCTTACTGTTGAATTATTTTGTGGCTAGGGGGCAGAATCTCAAAATCCTATTAGCATGTTAATATATCAGAGACAATTGGAAAATATAGAGCATTTTCTAATCATCCTATCCCCAACTCTACATATTTCTATTTCCTCAACCATATGAAGAGGCATGAGCTTCAATTAATGTTTGGGATTATGAAGGTTCTGGATTATGAAGATCTAAATGTGCCAAATGTGTAAATGTCATTATTTTAATAAAAATTCAAATGTACAAGACGAGCCCCTTGAATAGCCTTGAATAACTTGCTCTTAATAAAGAGAATCTGAAACCGGCCATTAGAGGGTGCAGGGGCATTGCAGAAATGAAGGATCCCTTTTCAGAGTGACGCATACTCGGAAGTATATTGTCACCACCAAACACTTAATAGCTCAGAAAACATTCCACCTTTTAAGAGTATGCCCTTGAATGTGATGAGTGTATACCCCTCTGAGGATAATCCCACTTTTATTACTTGATTTCTTCTGTCTGGGCAAATTGTCACCATACTGTTTTTGAAGAGCTTAAATATGGTAAATTTGCAAAGCGGTGTTAAAGGAGGTGGGAGATGCAATCCATTTGCTGCTATTCAAACAGCTTGTCTTCCTTAAGCCACAAATGACCATTTTGGAAAAAAATTTAAACCCTAACTCTTGTTCCTTTTTTTTTTTTTAAATGGACATTTGATTGGGGATAGGAAACTGATTCTTAGGAAAAGGTTTGGGAAATGTTTTGAAAGAGCAAAGTGCTGAAAATCATCTTTCTAAATACAGAATGAAAAATTACCATTTATTTTCAAAATTTGGCATTAAAATTATTTATCAGGTTTGTGGAACAGATCTGTATGTTCACTAATACAATAATTTGTCCTCTGTAACATAGAAAGGCACAAACTTCACCTAAACAAAATATAATGCTTTTATAAATATTAGTAGATGGAAAGAAGAAAAAATGCAAATTGCTTCTAACTGTGCAGTAATGTTTTATACATTTTCACTGTGTGGTCTTAGTTACACAATTAAGTGATGTTAACTTTTAAAAAAATGTAATGGATCATTCTTATTTATTCTGTAATACAAATAGAAAATTTTATTCCCTGTCTCCTATTAGTAATGAGAGGAAACCTAAATATATGATTCTTGAACAGCTTCTTTTAAAGTTATAGCTGAAGGAACTACTTTAGAAACAATCTCTGTGGTCATTTTATGTCAGGTTTTAAAAATAGAATCTAATTTTGAGGTGACTCATAGGAGATAATGAGTCGGTGAACATTTTCCTTGTTCTCATAGGTTGTCATCAACTAAAGGGATGCTCCAAAGCTCACAGAATCCCTTAGTTTTTAACTCTCAGAATCCTTAGGCCACAGGACAACGCAAAGAATCTTCCTTCTTGTTGGATGACCATCATTCATCAGAGCTGAGTCAGGAGAAGGTTGGGTAACCTGGTTCTCCGCATTGGCAAAAACTTGGGAGGCAAACTTACTGAGATTGCTGGTAGAAATGGACAACTAACTTTAGCGCTGGGTTCTAAGAATAGCAGAGCCTTTGATTCACCTCTGTGCAGTTTCATTATAGGGAGATAATTATTGAGAGCTCTGGGGTGGTCAAATACACCATAGAATTATAGATCAAAGTTAGAAGTTATCACTGGGGCTTGTGATACCCAATGGGATACTACTCATCTGACCTTCACACTTATCATTGAAGCTGAGGAAGAAGGTTAGCTTAGAGGATAAATTAATCCTTAATGAATTCTTGAACCTGTATTTTATCTGTGATTTGGAAGACCCAAAGATTCCAGAATTAAAACAAAACAAAACAGCCACTGAAAACCTCTGCTATGTAAAATAAGCTATGGAAGTTATACACATAGGCAATTCTCTTCTGGAATAAAAAAGGAAAACTGTTGCACCAATCCAGATTTCATATCTAAAGGATAGAAAGGTTAGGTATGTTTTAAGGGCTCAGGCAAGCTATCTTTACAAGGCTAGAGTATACACATTTAGTTTTAATCTACCCACTCAACATTAGTTGTTATCTGCTAGGCATTGATCAACCAATTCTTAGCTATCATGTGCATATAGGTAATTTTTAAATTTCTTTCCATGTGGTACATTCTGATCACACTTTCCCTCCCCCCAATTCCTCCCAGATCCTCCCCACCTCCCCACTCACCCAACTCCACACATTCTCTCTTTTTCTCTTTAGAAAACAAACAGGCAAACAGACAAATCAATAATCCTGAATTAAAAGAGAAAAAAATAATGAAACACATATATACACAAAATCTTTAACCACATAAAGAGACCATTATATACAAGTAAAGACCAGTAAGACAAAACTATAAAAATATAATAAATATAAATTTAAAAAATCCTGAAACAAAGCAATATGAGACAAAAAGTGTACAAAAATACCATTAAGCTCCTTTTGTGTCGGCCATCTTCTCCTGGGGATAGGAACTGCCTGTTGTGGTACATCCCCTCCCAAATATGCCCCGGCAATGAAAATATAACTCAGTTATTAAGAATGTATGCTGTGCACTTAGATTGGGCAGATCTACCACTGTACTACCATCTTCCACATCTATGAGACCCCTTAGAACTTGCAGTTTCTCCAGGCCATGTGCTTCTGCTCTGCTTTTCTTTGTCTTCCTCCTCCCCTGCATCCTCTCCCACTTCCATTTTCTCCTTCTTCTCTCTCTGTCTCCTCACTTTCCTTTCCACCTTCCCTTTTACCTGCCCAATCATCAGCTCTCCTTTATTTTACAAATTAAGGTGGGAAGCAGGTTTACAAGAAGTCACCTGAGTGCTGACTCATTCCTTGTTCTGCAGCCACTCACAGGAGAAGGGAATTAACATCAAATTAATTAGCCCCAGGGCTATCCACAGCATTATATAATCAATGAGTCTCCATTGGAGAAGCCAGATTTTTCTTCTGTGAGTAGATATCAGTTGGAAATAGCTTCTTGATGGTGCATAGGAGCCCATGCCCACTTCCCTCTGTCAGTGTTGTCACATGTAATTTTAAGGAGATGAAATGACTTCTTTTTAGATTATGTCCACTCAGAAGACCAGGGTATCTTAGTAGTTATACTAAAATACTCTGTTCACCATGAGTAATTATGGGAAAGATCAGACCCAGATGTGAAGGTAGGATGAAGGGTACTTGCATTTTCTAATCTCTGTGGACTTTGGCTTCATATGGCTCATGATGCTACTTTGGCATAGTGTCTAGTAATAGTCAATTAGTGTTGATTCTTAAATGCACAAAATTTGTGTTACTTTACCCCTAACACCAGAGTGGCAGGGAAATTAATTTTTCAAAAGAGGAAAAACCAATCCTGGAAGTAGAGTTGATGTTTAAAAGGAATAGCTTCATGTTTATACCACGGGCTTATCTTTTTCCCCTTACTCATGACACAGTGAGGGTAGCCAACTCTTAGTTCATTCACAAACATGTATAAAGAATGGAATTCTTCAAGCTCAGATTGACAGCTGGCTTTTTCAAAGGTGTCCAGGGACAGGAAATCTATAAGTTACTTGGTGACTCATCCTACTGTGGAATAACCCTTGTACATTTAGACAAAAAACAGTGAAGAAAATTTAGTATGATGTAAAACTGATTATTTATGATGAGCCTTCCTGAGAGATGGAGGCAATTACATATTTCTTCTACTCCTTATGTAGAAGATCAATGATTTCTGATGGCTTTAACCTGTTCAGTATGTTCTGGCTAACCAAACTTTGATCCTGTGATTGTAAAATGAAAAACTGAAATAACAATAGTTGTTAGGTATAACTTGAGAGAATGAGAAGTTGGGAATATTTCTGACTATCTTCTTTATGCCTGAAAATGAAAACAAAAAGAAGAAGAAGAAGAAGAAGAAGAAGAAGAAGAGGAGGAGGAGGAGGAGGAGGAGGAGGAGGAGGAGGAGGAAGAGGAAGAGGAAGAGGAAGAAGAAGAGAAAACCCTATAGTCTTTGTTTGACAGACACTGGCCACATCTATTTCCTCCCACCCTCTTCTAGTGAACACAACCTTTGATATTAACAAGGTGTGGCACTGTCTCAAATGCAGTGACAGCTGACCTTAAAAGAACTAAACTAAAAGGGTAAGACTGGATTGGCTTAAATTGTTGATGAAGGCCTAGGCTGCAATAGTTAGGTAGTAAGTATAGGAATGACATTCCCAGAAGAATCATAGAGAGTAGACTTGCTTTTAAAGTATCTTATTCCCTGTTCTGAAGCTTTCTTGGGTGGGGGTGGGGTTGATAAAGTCTACCTAAGTAAAAATACAGCCATTATAGCTTCTGGTGTTGTACAGATAGGATTTTTTAAAGTAACAAATTGCCATTCCAGAGAAATTCAGATCTTAATCTTACTCTTCATCTGTAGAGATTATCAGTTGCCCTGGGAGAGGGAACTGATTCTTACAAGACTCTGGGGGTGACCCCTGATCCCATGGCTACAGAAATCACTCTATGGAGATTTGAAGAAAGCAAGATATTGGGGTATATGTGTTTGTTTCTCAGATATAAATCTTGCATTTAAATAAGATGGTAATTTTAACTAATCTCTGTGGAGATGGTTTATTCAAGACTTTTGTGGATACAGCGTCCTTTTAATGAAGCCACCAAGAGAGATGCCTCCTTTTCCTACATAATTAAGCTGTGGTAATGTCTCTATCGTATACTACATCAATGTTCTGTGATCTTCCCTGATTCCAGATGAAATTTAAGGTCTTGGTTATGAATTATAAAGTCCCAAATAATTTAAATATTGGCTACTTAGTCTCTGCTTGATGAGACTTTGCAGTTTCCCGTTCTCCGAACATGGGTGCTGGTAGATTTTGTGTTTCATTGACAGGAACTGGGGATAAAACTTGCCTTTCATGCATCCATCCTTCCTATGGAATGTTGGCCAGCTGTTGTAAATGGGAGGGCCCATCTTCCAAGCATGTAAACATCTGTTGCTACTGTGCTTCAATTGAAATTGAATTTTATTTCAACTCTCGATTAGTTAAAAAATTTCAAGTAACTCCAATGTTTTACATTTCAAATGTTTTGCTTATAAAACCTTGTCCTCTAAGTCGAGTGAAATTTCACTTATACTAAGAAACTGTACATTTTTGGCTTAGAGTTAGAGGTGAAAAGGAGGAAAATGTCAAATATGGAAATATTACTCTTATATTCTTTTATTGAAATGAGTTATTGAACTGTTTAGTTATTTCAATATATCCTTTGCTCTCATGCATCCAGCCTGGTGGCTCTAGAAAGTGGACTTCCCTCTTATGTCATGCTTAGGAGCGTTACCTGTTTCCTATCACCTAGAGAAAAATTTATAAATCTCATACAGATAATTTTCCTTTCCTCTTTACCCATATGCAGATACTTAACAACTCTCATACCTATACTCTTTTTCCACCCATTTGTGCCACAGGCTCTCCCTCTGTTGTCCAGCCTGGCCTCTAAGACATGATCTTCCTACCTCTACCTTCCCAGTGGCTGTAGGCAATGTTGACAGAGGCAGTGTCCAGTGGCCAAATGGATTTCATTCTGCCCTTTTACTCATGTCTACCGCAGTTCAACCCATGGTCATGTCTTACCTTCATGACTCCAGGTCTCATAATTGAAACCCCATTCTCATTCTAGCTGTATTTAAACTAATTTTATTCATTGTGGCCAGCACTTTTACATTTTAATTTTTTTAAAAGAGTGATGGCAGACAAACAGGAAAAAAATTTAAATCCAAATTATGATTTTTTTTAAAAGCTATGAAATGTCTGTATATTAAATGCTTCAAAACACACGTCAATCTGCCAAAAGCAAAATGACTAGGAAAGTAATAACATCAACAACAAAACGTAAAAAGAAAAGGAAAAAAGGAAATGCTAGAGTTGCCAGGAATTGAAGGATAAACAAGGGGAAAATGGGAAAAAGAACCCAGACAACATTTAGAGCACAAAGCTGTTCTGTATGACACAGTCATCATGAATATATGTGTCTGTCAAAAACAAAATAACAAAATTTATGAGCAAAACATGAAGCTTATACATTCCTTCATTCCCTTTTATTTGAGGAAAACAAAAATAGTTGAAAAGGAAACATTATTTTTATAAAGAAGCAGAATTCCCTTTTAGAAAAAAAAAATTGATGAGCATGCCTTTTTTTCTTGTGTCAGGGTTTTTCTACTAGGAATTTGAGTTTTTGAGATTGCCCAAACACTTTTAGGTCTTAAAAAGTTGCTCTCATTTATGTCAGCAAAAGCTGTTTCAGTTGGTGCCGCTGCTCATTTACAGTTTTTCCTTCTCTTTCTCACCTTTACCATTCCAACTCATTTCAACTATGTATTCTTATGGTAAATTATTCCTTCTATTATCATGAGGTTATGGTAATATTTGTTACTATCTTAGTTGAGTTTATAGGGCTGATAGGTGTGCAGACCTGGGGGAACGTACACATGATAAATTAATTCCTGTTGTGCCTTTCCTCAGCATAGGAAGGTTTCCACAAGGAACACTGTCAACAGTGCTGAGTTTCGCCCACCCACTTCCTCAGCCATCTTTTACTTTGAAAACCGAAGAGAATGTCATAAGCCTCCTTATCGTCCAGAATTTCACTTCATTGCCAGTTCGGTGTGTCCAGATGTGCATACCTCCTTATATGCATAGCTTGAGACTAGACCGGTAAGCTCTTGGTTCTTATGGGTCAAGCAACCATTCTTTATTCATTTCATTACTACAACTACCTAGGTGAGCTGTCCTCAAAATAATCACATATTTATCTTTTGAAAGCCATTAGTACCAGTGGCACGGTGTATTATCCCCCTGTTTGCCTAAGTCACCTTAAAAAGGCTGAGAGCATTTGATTTCACATTTTCACCTGGGCTTATGTTGCATAAGCCTGAGTAGGATGGCCCCATCACCAACCTCCACTCAGTCCTCCAAACTTGTCCACTGTGCTCTTACTGGATCATGAAATTTTTAAACCTGTGATGTCTTCAACTTCCTTCTTCCAGGTCCTTTTACCTCTCTGACTAGTCCCTAGCTGTCTCTGAGGACACTCATAACTTTACTTTCTCCCCACTGGAGTCTCCCCACGAGTGTTTTATTTCATTTCCTGGTTTCTGAAAGATCGCCCACGGAAGTCACACACCTGTGAAACATATGCATTCTGGAGTGTCTACCAAATTCTTCTTTGTTTATTGAAGTTTTGAGTACTTAGATGGCCATTAGGGACTTCATTACTGGATGAACCCACACCAGAATTCTGCCCTCGACCTATGCCCCACACTTCCTGATCCTATGTCCATCTATGTTATTCCCAAGACTGTGTATCACCAGAAATTTCATTGAGTTGGATCTGGAATCACCTAACAGATGCATCTCTGAATGGGTCTTGGAAGGTAATTACAGAATGGGTGTACTAAGGGGATTAGACATTTTGCCAAAGTTTGTAGACCATTCAGTGGCAACCTATGTATGAATAACTCCAAGGGAAAGATAATCAGATCAGTGCTTCTTGCTTGCCTGGTCTCACAGTTTGCTGGTGAGTGCATGCACCCTATTATTGATGCCACCCTTCCCAGGCCACTCATTAGCTTCTTGGCTTTCCACTGTAGGATGGGCAGAGATTCTTGAGAAAGTCTCAAGCCTTCTTGCTTGACTGAAACTCCTGAGACACCCAGCTTCATGGACTACAGAGACAAGATTATCAGTCTGTCTATCATGGCAGCTGTTGCTTGACTACATAGCCCTGATTATGCAAGCCAAGTGAATAAGATCATATATTAATACATACATAATAATATATCATATATAATCATCTATGTGATCTGTAGGTATATAAGCATATATATGTATATATATTATAGTTCTGTTCTTCTAGAACACTGTCAAAATACTGAATTTAAAGAGCAGTTATTAGTATTATCTTCCTGTTTAAAAAAACTACCTAAGTTAAATAAAACCATTAAGAAATATTATAGTACAAATCTAAGACACCTAAAATGGGTCTCACAAGCCCAGGAAACAGGTACAATCAGGGATGAGCTGCTTTTTTTTAATAGATAATGTGTTTCCCTAGATGTCTCAGCATCTATACCCATCTGTTTGCTGTGGCTTGTGACCCCCATTCCTTCTTCAAAGCCAGCAGTGTGGCATCTTACCAAGATTTCTCTTTGGCTTTCCCTTGGCTTTCTGATCCTTGTGATCTCCATTGAAAGAATTCAGGCAAGATACACAGAACATAACATAGAAGGTAGACTATATTGTAAGGAGAAAAGTGGGATGTCATAAAGGGATAGGAGTGGGAGAGCGTCAAAGAGTTCATTGTGGAGAAAAATAATCCCACAGAATCAGTGCATAATGGCCCAAGAGACCATTGTGCAGGGAGGTGAGAGGAGCAGTGGCCAAAGGAAACCCTGCGCCAACTTTCATTTCCAGGTTGCTTTTATAATATTTGTTCAAGTCTCTAGAACAGGTAGTTTTACCGAGGGGTCATTTTCCTGTCCACATGACAGGCGGACCAGTTCGAATTAATTCTTAACAGTGATGCGTCTTTCTTTACCTGAGAGTCTCCTGTGACAGAGTGACTTTACAGTCTTTCAGAAACTTCACGTAAAATCTTTAGGAGGAAAAACTGTAGCATTTTCTCCCTTCCTTTGCAGGGAATTTGAAGTTCTAAAGGGGCAGATGTGATATTCATCTGTTTTCCTACCTACCACTGTTTTTCATTTATAGAAGTACTGTGTTAACAGGGAGGTAGGGCTGGGTGTGGATTACGAAGGGCAGGACCATTTATATTCTTAAAAGCTGGCAATTTCTAACTACCCGGTGACCTGTTTCTGATCTAGTTTCTATCGTCACATTTGTTTTATTCTCTTTATATTTTCAAATAAAGGCTCCTTTATGAGCCTTTCTGATTACAGTAAGCCCACTCAGGTGAATCCAAGGAAACTTCACTACATCAGAATCCTTAATTAAATCACATCTGCAAGTTCCCTTTTGCCTTGTAGGCAAGGTAACTTGTTCACAGGTTCTGGGAACCAGGATATAGCCACCCGGAGATGGCTATTATGCTTTCTCTCATTGAATTATCCAGGCCACATACCGAATATCTGTCTCTTCCTTTATTGTGACACTTACTCACTGTTTTAATGGGCTTGTCTTCTCCTTAACCAGTTTCTATCTTATAGATAGTCTGTCAGTGCAATCACTTCCGTCACTTCCCTTCCCGCATCCTCCTCCATTCCCACCTTCTGTAACTCTCAGAATTTTCTGCATCTCTCCTGCTTCCCTCTGTATTAGTCAGGGTTCTCTAGAGTCACAGAACTTATGAATAGTCTCTAGATAGTAAAGGAATTTATTGATGACTTACAGTCGGCAGCCCAATTCCCAACAATTGTTCAGTCGCAGCTGTGAATGGAAGTCCAAGGATCTAGCAGTTACTCAGTCTCACGCAGCAAGCAGGGGAAGGAGCAAGAGCAAGAGCTGGAGCAAGAGCTAGACTCCCTTCTTCCAATGTCCTTATATTGTCGCCAGCAGAAGGTGTAGCCCAGATTAAAGGTGTGTTCCACCACACCTTTAATCCCAAATGAAAGGCGTAGCCCAGATTAAAGGTGTGTTCCTTAAACTCGGAGATTCAATCTTCTGGAATCCATAGCCACTATGGCTCAAGATCTTCAAACCAAGATCCAGATAAGGATCTCCAAGCCTCCAGATAAGGGTCACTGGTGAGCCTTCCAATTCCGGATTGTAGTTCATTCCAAATATTGTCAAGTTGACAACCAGGAATAGCCACTACACCCTCCATGAGGGATATTGGTGAGAGACATTTCCTCTCTCTGTCATCTCACTATCTCTACATTAGGGGATGAGCAGAGACTTTGTTTACTTATGAAACACAAAGGGATTGAGTGGATCTCTTTCTACCCATCTGGGGATTACCTGTCTACAAGAAGCCCTGGCCTCCTCCATACCACTTTTTACTTTGACTCTGCAAGAGGAGCCTGATATGTGGGACACGAGCAGCTTCTAACACTGAGAACAAATAATTTGGTGAAGTCTCCACAGCTTAGGGGTTCCATGTTGAGAAGACATGTCCATGGCTATCGGGTACATTTCACTAAGGCACCATTAAAAGTTATTATCAGGAAAAGTTGTGTCATTTAGTTGCTTATTCATATTTTTCTCAATGAACATATAACTTTTATGCTCTGGTCATTGAGTTTCTTCACCAAATTCTGAGTAATCTGACTAAAATAATTCACTTTCGCTTTCACTCCTGATTACCTTGTCCTTTTCTTTTTCTCTAAATTTCAGAATATTTAACCCACACAAAAACTAGTGCATTCATTTGTTCTCACTGTTAAACACAAGGTTCAAAAGTGCAGGACGCTTTGCATCTATTTCAAGTCCTTGGAATAGTTTTTGGATCTTGCCATATTTTCTGCGTATGCCAAAATATTGTTGAAGGAATAAATCTGGAAATGATTTTAGTATTCACAAAGCATTCAATTTATTAAAACTGCATCACTCTCCATTATCTAGGGAGAAATTAATTGACTTGGAGATAAAAATGGTACAAAGTAAGGATGGATAGTACATGCATATTGTGATTTTAATCAGAAAAGTGCCTATGGAGGTTTATGTGTCTGAATACTTGGTTTTTAGCTGGTGCCACTCTTGCAGAGGCTGCGAAACCTTTTGGGATATGAAGCTCATCCAATAGAAATAATCTGCTGAAAGTGGGCCTTGGAAGGTTCTATCTGCTTTCAGTTCTGCTATGTGATCTGCCAAGATGTGAGCAACTGTGTTGCCAGTTGTTGCCACTACAGATTGAAGGCCAAGCTGCTTTAGGTTCCATTCTTCTCCACCATGATACCCTGAGGCTGGGAACAAATAACCCTCTTCTTCCTCACGGTGTTTCTCCACTGCTACCTTTGCATCAGCTATGAGAGGAGCAATGGATGATATGCTAAAAGTTAAAATAAATGGAAATCACTAAAAAGTCTCCATTCTAGAGTCTTTAAAAAATACTCAAAACATCTATTTATATGCCATGTGTGTGTTTGTGTGTTGGCATGTATATGCCATGGTGCACATGTGAAAGTTGGAGAATCCCCATGTAAGTCCTGGGGATGAAACTCAAATTGTCAGGCTTGGTAGAAGGTACCTTTATCCACTAACCACCTTGCAGGCCTAAAGTTTATACTTTAAGGCTGCCTTTAATAACTGACATGAGAAATCTTCTATTTTCAGTTGAGAACCCTGACCCACATGTCAGCCAGAGAATGATTTGAATATTGGGGATAACTCCAACAAATGATGATTCTATTTTTTTTCCTTATACAAATACATGACTGTTCAAGGTCTTCTACCTACTTGAACAAATTCACAGGACAATACGTATCTAGCCTTCCCTTTCAGGATTGAAACACTTCAAAACAAGACAGTAGGCAGTAGAGCCATGGCCTGGATCGTAACTGTCTTTACCCCTTCATGACTATTTTGATTCCTGTATCTGTAGATCCGTCAAATGAGCTATGAGTTCAGTTCATTTAGACCACTTCTCAGCATGCCACACCACACACACTCAAATTAACATTAAATTGTTGAGAAAGTATAAATACCAGCAATTGCCTTAAAGATCTTCAAAAAAAAAAAAAAAACCAACTGGTACAGGATTAAGGGGTTGGGGGCACAGGCTTCAGTGCAGCTTTTACTATGTCGTGATTTCCTCAGAAAAGAGCCAGAACTAATGTCAAAGCAAAAAGACACTTTGAGACGCACTTCTCTCTAACCCCCTTTTCCTAAAATCCCTTTTTTTTCAATATAGAAAAAGAAGAAGAAGAAGAAGAAGAAGAAGAAGAAGAAGAAGAAGAAGAAGAAGAAGAAGAAGAAGAAGAAGAAGAAGAAGAAGAAGAAGAAGAAGAAGAAGCTGGTCTGCTGGCTCCCAGAATGTCCTCTGGTGAAGTTATCAGTGAGCTTTCATGAATCTGATAAACTCAGAGACCACCCCCTCTAAACTCTACAAAAGCAAGAGGGGCTGTGAATGGATCCTCTATTCCAGCTTCCTCCAGAGATGGCAAGTGTTAGAGTAGATGTGTCTTGCAATTAATCTCAGTGGATCACTTCCTTGATATCGGAAAGAATGGTTCTTATTTCCAACGGTGTCAAGTGTGACATCAGTTCTCTGCCCAGGCTACTGAGATCTGTGTTAAAGCCAAGGCTTCTGCAGAAGGTGATTGGACTGATGTCTACATTTGTCTGGAGAAGATGCTCAGCGCTGAGTGTGACACTGATGTGGCCAACATGAAAATAAGTTCTCCAAAAAGGAATTTTCAGAAATTTAGTTTTCCCCCAACTTCTTTGTATGACAAATCCATGAGTTGATTAATCTTACTTGTTTTAAGAAATTACAAAGACTACCATTATGTATACTGGTTAGAGAGCTTTTTAAAGTTCCCTAGTTTCTTTTTCTTTTTCTTCATGGAAGCATTTTATATGGTGCTCTAACTGATGAAGTTTAAGAAATATAGAATGTCTTATTTATCTTCTATATATTCAATACCTAGAAAACAATATTTCTTCATCAATAACAAGTGGCAGTCTAGATGAAAATGGTTTTAGTTTCTGACTTCAGACATTTTTGTCATTTTTTCTCCTACCATCATATTTTAGTACTGCCAAGAGTCCTCTTCCAGTCTTCCATTTAAATCTCAGTTTAATTCTGAAACATGATAGGAAAATTTAATATAAAGTGTGAGTTTGCTTCTTACTTTATACAGCTATTTATGCTTTAGGGATTAGTATTAGGTTGTAGTTGATATATGTCTTCCTAACTCTTGTTTCATGTGGATTAAGTCTTGCGTAGTCGCCTAGTGATAGTATTGACAACAATTAATTTTGGCCATTCTGGTTTCTCACATGCTATTTTGATTAATCCTCCCTGCACCAGAGTCTCCCTGTGTTCCAGTTTGCCTGAAATAGACTCCTTGATTAGGCTGGACTCCAACGGTGGCAATCCACCTGTCTCTGCCTCCCGAAGCTGGGATGCCAAGAGATCACTACCATACCTGACTCTATAAATTTACCTTTCAAGTCTTATAATGAAACATTCCCAAGTTCTTACATCCAATTATTTTTATGAGAAATAAGAATATCTGTGTATTTCTTTTGATGTGATTTTTCCTCTAATTTTAGCATTTTATGATTTCTTTTGACAATTTCTCAAATAGCATATCAGTTCGCTCTTTCTCTAGCGATCATTTATCAAAATTTCTGCAATGAAATTATCATTTGAAAAATTACTTTCATGGAGTTGATTGCGATAGAAAATTTGAGTGAGATGTCCTGAAATTGTCTTTTAATCATAGAGGGCTGTTGCTTTACTGAGATAGATTTAATGTGGAACTGAAAAATAGAGTCAAATTTTCACAATCTCTTTGGAACCCCCGAATCCTGCTGTGCTTAAAGACAGAGGTTCCAAATTGGTTTCCCAGGGAAGGAAAGTGAGAGGCACAGATTAGCATTCAGGAAATATGCTAGGGAGTGCTTTCTGGGTCAACATCTGGGAAGCCAAGCAAGGGAAGCTGACTTGCCAGCCAGCATATCTCTTCCCATGCCTGGAGTGCCTTAGCTGCCTTGCTCAACACTTTTCCTAGCACCAGGGAACTAAGGGAACAGAATTATAATCACACACACACACACACACACACACACACACATATATGTATATATGTATTATATACATATATAATATATATGTATTATATGCATACATACTTGTAATTCAGGTCTACCAGTCACCAGGACTTTGTCATGACATTTTTTTGTCCTTTCTAGTTCTTCTGCAAGAGCCTTACCAGTCTCTCATTTGTGAACTTTAGCTCTCATTTAACCCTTCTTCGTTTTTGCTATTAAAATAAAATTTAAAAAAATACTCATAAATATGAATGGCTAAGTGTATGTTTTTACTGAATAAAAAATAAACTGTCTGTGGGAGAGTCTTCAAATAGGGCTGGCTCTTGTAGACCATAATGATATGTGTCTCCTTTCTTACTTTGATATCTAAGACTGCATGGAATATCCAGGCAATTCCAATTTTCTCCAAATGACTTGAATTAAAATAGAAGCCCTTCTAACAGGCTTCAGAGGTGACTCCACAGGAATTTTGTACAAAACAGCACAGAACAAGCTGTGCGTATTTCTTCTTCATACACTATCCTATACTTTTAATATAGTTATAGTTTACTGAGTGTTATTCGGCTGTGGATTCTACTGCAAGAAGCAAGAGAAGTAATGCAGATAGGATAATTACTTAAGTAGTTAGAGTTTACTAAAACAATTGTAGAGAAAAGGTCTTGGTGTACTGACGCTTGAGCTGAAACCTACAGTGTAACTGGACCATGTGAAGAATCACAGATAGGCAAATAGTAACATAGAAAATAATCAGAATCTGCAGCTTGGCCTTCCTGTGGGTCCTGAACAACTGGAGAGGGGCTATCCCAAAAGCTGTTGCCTGCACATGGGATAAGTTCTTCTAGTTGGGCTACCTTGTCTGGCCTTAGAGGGAGAGGAAGCACCTAGCATCATAGAGACTTGAAGTGCCAGGGTTGGGGAATACCCAGGAGCTCAGAGGAGAAGGGAAGGGGAATACAGGAAGGATTTTGGGAGGGGTGACCAGGAGGGGGCATTGAGTGGGTTGTAAAGTAAATAAGTAAAAACAAAAGTAAAATTAAATTAAAAAAATTAAACAGTAGAGAAGGGAGAAGCTACAGGCAGGAGGCAAATCATATGCAATGTTACATACAAAAGGAGGACATTTAAACTTTGATTGTAATTACAATATGATTCTATCAGATGCGTTTCAGTAAGGTAACACTATAATTTGATCCCTGATCTGAAATGACTGTTCTAGAACTGAGGGAATACAATATATCATGGACCAAGAAAAATGGCAGAAAGGCTGGTTTGCTAGGGTAAAAATCTGAAAGAGAGATCGTGATCACTTGAGTTTGTGGGCTGTCAGAGAACATGGTGAGCAATGGTTAGAGCTGACATATTCTTGGAAGGTCTGAGCAGAAGGCTAGTGACTGGGATGATGGTTGGGAAAGTGGTAGGGCAGAGAAGAGATACACCAAGGATGACTGCTCTCTGGTTGTCTTCTTTCCTCAAGTATTCTCTTCATTGGATGGTTCCCCAACGTTGCTTCCCCTGTGACTCACCACATAGTGATAATCATGCCCCCCTTGTCATGTTGTCCACAGAAACACTCTCGGGAAGTCAAATCTGTCTTCTGCTCTGCCTACCTCCTTATTGAGAAGAGGACTCCAGAGAGTCTTCATTGACGCCTCTACCCTGACAATATCGTTGTGTTTATCTGCCTCTCTTCTCACTGTTAACTCTCCTTTTCACTGTTCATCTTCTCTCTTTGGTCTTCCCTCCAACCTCCCTCACCTCTACAAAGACTTTTTGTTCTTCAAAGACTGTCTTTTTTTTCAGTGAGTTTCCCTAGTGTAGTGGTTATCACGTTCGCCTCACATGCAAAAGGTCCCTGGTTCGAAACCTGGCGGAAACAGTTTGATATTTATTGTCATTTTTCTTTAGTTTTCTATATGGTCATCAATGGAGTTAGTGGCAGTACTTTCATATCTTTGTACTCCTAGTTCAGTATTTCAGTAGCTATTTTATTATTTTAGTAGACTACCTGATATATTACATCCTTGTTTCTTTTTTTCTTTTTTTCCTTAGTGTAATCTAAGCTACTCAAGAATAAGAGAAACGTGTGGTTTCATCCCTGGATTTCTAACAGAACATGCTTGAACTCTGCTTATCCAGTTAAAGGAACTATATGCATTTTTATGATATTTCCATTCATTTGAGTTGATAACAGCTTAAATAATAACAATATTAAGAGAAGCGTTTAACTATAATCACTTACAAAACAATTTTTTAATGCATTTAATGTTCATTTGAAAGGACCTTGAAAATGTTGCATCGTGTATTTCCAACGTCCAATATCTTTGCTGTACTGGAGTTAACAGATGGCTCAGGAAGTTAAATTTTATGTGTTTAGTGTAGAAGAACAGATGAATATTCATTGGCATCTAGCCCCCTTTTTTTTCCATGAACCCTCTAATACCGATTCTCGCAAGTTTCAGTTTTATGCTACTAGATGAGACCTAGTCAACAGCCCATTTAAAGCCCATTCATTCATGTGAATGTTCCTGAAAGATGGAATATTGAACAACATATAGGCTTCTCTAGAGAATCTGCAAACAGTAAGTACAGAGATGCTGGTGCCGAACTTGATGCCGAGCTCAGCATGAACTGAGATACTTTCATACAGATTTTTCTCCTGAAAATAAGTCCACTTCTTTCAATTAAATAGAGGTATATTTTTTCCTTCTAAATTTGGAAGATAAAGCTTATTTTAAGAAAACATCCCAGAGAAGCAGCTTGATAATTATGGTTAGAAAATGAGAGACAACTGCACATGTCAAATGTTGGCAGGAAGGAGCAGAAAGATAAATGCACCTATCACATTTTCTCAAGGTGATGATCACACTAACTTTAAGGCTAACTAAGTGACAGCATTTGTTGGTAAGATATGTTTTAAAAGTAATAAATCATTAGCAGGGTCAAATAAACAATTTTCTCTGTGTTAATCACTAAAAGCAAACACACATGATTATGAAGAAGTCAATTGAGTATTATGCTGTGGGCTGGAGAAATAGCTGTGCTCTGAAAGGCTAGGCTCACAACCAAAGCATCAGGAGAATGGTCCCACTCTCAGTAGCATTAAAAGCAGTGTGCAAATTGGAAGAAGTCTCTGGTTGTACTTGAGTCTTTAGTATCTTACTGCTAATGCATCTCTCAGCAAAACTTAAGTCCATCCTTATTTCTCTGCCTCTTATTTTTCCTCAGCAAAAGAAAGCAAAGCACTTTCAGTCTCCGATTTCCTGCCTCCTGTGCCTCTTATACGCTTCTCAGGCTCTTGCCACTCCAGATCGTGCCATTGTTGCTTTTATCAAGGTCAACAAAGACCCTTAGGCACTCAATCCAATTCTCAGCCTTCCTCTTCCTTGACCCATTAGCAGCATCTCACACAGATGCCAATTCCTATTTCCTGAGCACTCTTTCTTCACTCATCTCCTTGGATGCCACAGTGCCCTGAATTACTTTCAACAGAACGCGGAGTTTTTTCTCTCTTCATTTTCATTTTTGATTTGTCTGTAAGCATATTGGCCTCTTAGTCTTATTTTGGCCCAGAATTCAGACATAGGTCTTCTGTCTGCCTCTACTACTTTGTTGATATGTTCTGCAGCATGGCTTCACTATAATCCAGTGATGGCCACTGCCAAATTACTACTTTAGATACAGAACATTTCTTCAATTCCAGAATTGTATATTTGATCATTTAAGCATTTAGATATCCAAAAGTCATTTCAAAATAGAGTACTACTACTACCTTTCATCCACATTTGCTTTATTAAAAGTGTTCTCTATAAGGAGCAACTCTGACTCCAACTTCCTTTTTCTCAGGGAGAAGATATGGATAACATACATGCTCATCATGTTTACATGTAAACATTTAGAAAACATATTGATACCCTTCTCTAATAGGACAAGAATTTTGCTACCTCTCATACTCCTTTCTGCTATTATACAGGTATAGCCTGCCAATTTCCTGAATGGTAGGGCCATTCTTGTTTCCTGACTGCTCTCCTTACTACATACATCCTTTCTCTATTATGTTTTCAGTTTTTTAAAAAGTGACTTCATTCAAATCAAAACAGTAGTGTAGATTAAAATAGAGATACTTGCCAAGATTGACAGTGGTTCATGTGAATGGAGCATTAAAGGACTTCTAGAACATTTTCAAGTATCTTGTGAAACTGCTTGAACATGGAAATGTCAAATTGTCACCTATGTAGAGCCTTCACCTCTACATTCTAGCATCTTTGGTGCAGGAAGGTACTCTGCATGCTGTAAAAATATCTTTTATTCACCTGATGACTTGCTATCTCGGAGGCTAACTGTTGAATAAGCGCACCCTTTCTAGTGCCTTCTGAATTCTGTCTGGCTGGTTCAACTCAGCTGTTCTGGCTTAAACTCTTCTTCAAGCTGACTGATCCAATCTGCCTTCTCTCAGCTTCTCACTGCACCAAGAAGAACTCAGTGCTCCATAGCCTCTACATGAGGAATTCAGGACCTAGATGGGCCCTTATTGGTAGAAAGATGGTCAAACCTATGCACTCACTTTGGCTCTATTAGATCTCTAACCTCCACCCTAAGTGGTGGCCTGAAAAGTTAATGGTCAAATTGCTGAGCCTGCTCTTATAAACCCATTCTCAATCTCACATACCTTGTCTCCATACTTCTCTCTCTTGTCTTTGAGTAGGATAAGTTTTGCCGGGTTGTTCAAAGATGATATGCCTTTTCTCTGATGTTAAATGCAAGCACATGCAAGTGTTTTCACGAGACCACTCTTGCTGCTATCCTAGTTACCACTATATGGGTCACGCTGTGTGTCAGGCTAGTATTTTGAGATTTTTCTGTTTCTTTTTTTTTATTATTATTATTAGGTATTTTCCTCATTTACATTTTCAATGCTATCCCAAAGGTCCCCCATACCCCCCCCCAACCCCCTACCCCCCCACTCCCCCTTTTTGGCCCTGGCGTTCCCCTGTACTGGGGCATATAAAGTTTGCAAGTCCAATGGGCCTCTCTTTGCAGTGATGGCCGACTAGGCCATCTTTTGATACATACGCAGCTAAAGACAAGAGCTCCCGGGTACTGGTTAGTTCATATTGTTGTTCCACCTATAGGGTTGCAGTTCCCTTTAGCTCCTTGGGTAATTTCTCTAGCTCCTCCATTGGGGGCCGTGTGACCCATCCAATAGCTGACTGTGATCATCCACTTCTTTGTTTGCTAGGCCCCGGCATAGTCTCACAAGAGAGAGCTATATCTGGGTCCTTTCAGCAAAATCTTGCTAGTGTACGCAATGGTGTCAGCATTTGGAATCTGATTATGGGATGGATCCCTGCATATGGCAATCACTAGATGGTCCATCCTTTCGTCACAGCTCCAAATTTTGTCTCTGTAACTCCTTCCATGGGTGTTTTGTTCCCATTTCTAAGAAAGGGTAAAGTGTCCACACTTTGGTCTTCGTTCTTCTTGAATTTCATGCGTTTGGCAAGTTGTATCTTATATCTTGGGTATCCTAAGTTTCTGGGCTAATATCCACTTATCAGTGAGTACCTATTGTGCGAGTTCCTTTGTGATTGGGTTACTTCACTCAGGATGATACCCTCCAGGTCCATCCATTTGCCTAGGAATTTCATAAATTCATTTTTTTAAAACTAGTTTTGTTTGTATTCTCATTCTCTCTGCCTCTGTCTCTGTGTCCATTTCTCTGTCTCTCTCTCTCTTAGTATAAGCAACTTATTAGTCACAAAAACACACATGAGGTAAAATGAAAGTAGCAGCTCAAAATTAATCAACAGCTTCTATGTGAACAACTTGAGTAAACATTTTAAGGATGCTCTCATTATCCCTATTGAACTCTCTGCACCCAATGTGGGTTCCTTCTTTACTGCCCTCTGCGAGGTGGAGGGGGACCAGTGTTGTTGCAGCTGAAGCCCAAGGCGAAGCACCACCGCTGCTCAGTAGTTTCCGGAGGCTAGTCCACGAGAAGCCGGAATTGATGTTCTGGAAATTGAAGGACAAAGAGATGTCTCTAAGAGAAAAAGGTAATTGCAGCGAAACACAAGCAAGCGATCAAACCAGACAGAGGGGAATTTTCCTATTCTGAAGTAAGACCAGGACAAAGAGTTTTGCAGTTTCCAGAAGCAGCAATAGCTGTTCTTTGCTTCTTAAACAAGGATCAATACTTTTCCAGCAGGATGAGCAAACACACACAGCCTGGGGCCCAGTCTGTCTGGCTGTCTTTCTTTAGAAATAAACGGGGCTGAAATGTATCCACGCGGGTTTATTTAGCCATCGACTATGGCTGCTTTCCTACTGTAGAGACAGAGTTGAGGAACCCTGATAGTCTGTATGTCTCCTGCAACACCGGAAACATTTACTCTAATGTTCTTTAAACAATGTTTGCTGGCTCCCTGTGCTGTGCTGGTGTTGTTATCAAATACAATTTAGACTATTTTATCACAATCCAATATTCAGAAAATTATTTCTGTGGCTTCTGTCTCATAAATTTTGTACAATATTCTGAGTTGTACATTAAGTCAATTCTTGAATAGATATGTGGTGTTTAGAGTCATTATAAAAAGATCAAATATTCCTGTGATTTCTAGTCTTTTACATCAAATAAAAATAAAAATAAATCAAAATAGTTTTCTTAAGGACACAGACTAAATCATTATTTTAATATAGATTCTGGGAACCATGGTTTCCTTTTCCTTCCCTTCCCTTCCCTTCCCTTCCCTTCCCTTCCCTTCCCTTCCCTTCCCTTCCCTTCCCTTCCCTTCCCTTCCCTTTTTCTTTCTCTTTCTCTTTCTCTTTCTCTTTTTCTTTTTCTTTCTCTTTCTCTTTCTCTTTTCCTTTTCTTTTCCTTTTCCTTTTTCTTTCTTTTCCTTTTTCTTTTTCTTTCTTTTCCTTTTTTTTTTTAGCATTCTGTCATGCACTTCCTCTTTTTATTAACAAGCAATCATTACTTTGTTACCTGGCCATAGTTACTGATTCATCTTCCCTTGTAGCAATTCAAAGTAAACTCACTCCTAGCCTCAATGGTGAAGGTGCTGCTTGCTGTCTCTGGTGTCTGCTGAAGAGGAGTCAGTTTTCAGCAAACATGCTTCTGTCAAGGACTGTTTGCCTTGTTCCCGGTGGCCATTTTCTGTCCCAAGAGAGTCTGACCAAGAGGTGGAAGTAATTTTGTTTATTGTGCTCCAAATCTTTTGCCAAATTACTATCTTCATACATTTTAGTGACATATTTATTTAGCTCAGGCAACAAGGGCTCCATAATAATTTATGATCTAAATGTAGCCTGTAATAGCAGAATAACTTGTGGTGCTTAGAAATTAATCAGAAATCACTGTCTAAAGTGTAATGACTTACTGTTGTTTTTGAATCGTGTTGTGGAGCCTATGAATATTAATTAAGAGTTACGGCTGAAGGTCGAACAGAATCTGGTACAATTTCATGTTTCTACAGAATGACCAGTTATCCATTATCAAAGCATCTGAAGATAATGGAACTTTCATATTTTATATCAGTATGAATGCCATTACATGATGTTGGAGGGCCTGAATCATACCAACACCAGACACTAACTATGACTAGGACTCTCCAATAAAAAATATGTTCCTCTTTTTAAAATTAAGAAGAAATTTGTATCCAGTAAATACAACTTAGTGGATCTAAAATCTAAGCGAGGTTTAAAGAGGGTTATAAATAAGAAAAAGTGATTTAATTCACATATTTTAAAAAATGGTATTATTTTTTATATAATATAATTATTTCATTTCTTTCTAACCTTTTCTTCCTTCAAACTCCCCCATATGCCCTTCCTTGCTTTCCTTGAAATCATGGCATCTTTCATCATTAATTGTTGTTAAATACATATATATATATATATATATATATATATACATACATATATATGTACATATATGTATGTACATATATATGTATACATATATATTTCTAGATATGCACATATATATATATATGCATGTATATATGTATATATATTTCCAAACATAACCTACTCAGTTTGTACAATGTTATTCATATGTGTGCTTTCAGAACTGACCATATGGTATTGAATAGTTTGTATGCCCTCTCCTGGAGGAAAACAAATTCTTCCACTGTCAGCAATCCTTAGTTGCTGTCAGTTTTTGAATAAGGCTGAGGCCTCTCCATCTTCTCCATTCTCCTTGGTATGTCTACTCATGTTGTCCTTGTGCCGCTCATGTTAGTCATGTTAGTGAGGCTTCATGGGTGCAATAATTTCTTACATTCCTAGGAGAGACAGCACTTGCTCCTAGCACCTCTGCCTTGTCTAAGAATTAATGCTCTTTGTTGCTAACCAGAGTAATTATGAGCTTTGGCCTTTCAAGTGAGACCATACCTTACTTATTTCTAAGTATAAAATTTAGTCAAAGACTCATCTGATAAATTGTATGTCTTTGTTTATACATGAAAAAATGGAAACATCTTATATAACCTTTTAAAATTATTTTCTCAGGAAACTTTTCTAATATTTAAAGCCCTTCAGATTATTTGTAGTCATTTGAATGCTATCGTTTAGGAATCTTAAAGATTAAAGAGCTTTCTCAGTACTTGTCACTCAACCTCCTATTTTACAGGAATAAGTTACTGTGTTAGTAATTGGGGAAAATCGAGACACTGGTTGTTGGACAAAGACAAATCCTTTGTCAGATTGGAATGAACACTAGGTCCCATGTGACTTCTGATTTACTCATGGAGGTGGGCTTTATATTAATAGTGGAGTCAGATATTTCCTCTGATTTTGTGATAGCATAATAGATGGAGTTGAGATTATTTTAAAAATACATTTCTTTTATGTTTTTGAATTATGTCATTTCTTCCTCTCCTTATCCTCCCTGCAACCCC
This sequence comes from Mus musculus, assembly GCF_000001635.26. Lineage (NCBI taxonomy): Eukaryota > Metazoa > Chordata > Mammalia > Rodentia > Muridae > Mus > Mus musculus. The sequence goes on from NC_000083.6 coordinate 59,075,805, forward strand.
ATCCATATTTCCATCTCCTTTTTTCTTATACAAATTCAAGGGCACTTTCTCTTACACACACACACACACACACACACACAGATATACACACAGATATACATACAGACACACACACATACACACACATACACACACACACACACACACACACACACACACACACACACGCGCGCGCGCGCAATCACACACACACAGCCTACTCAGTCTGTGTAATGTTACTTGACCAATTGATATTGATAATCATTTGCTGTGCTCGTCCCTGGGGGCTATGTTTCCAGCTCTCAGGATTCCTCTGCTCCTTGTCCTTAGTTCTTTGTGTAGGGTTGAGGACTCCTGAGTTTTCTCCATTCTCCCTTAGAAGGTTTATTGGTATTATCCTTCTTCATGCCACGTTTAAGAAGCCCTGTTAGTGAGACTTTGTGAGTATAGCTTCTCTGACATTTCTAGGAGACACAATTTCACAGCAAACTCCCTGTCGTTCTGGCTTTAACAAGTCTTTTCACCTCGCTCTTCGGCAATGATTCCCCAAGCCTTCGGTGCAAGAGTTAGGTTGTAGATTTATCAGTCACAGAGACTTTTAACTTTTCAAAATTATTTCTACCGTTACTATTGGGAATGTTTCACTTTAATTAAAATATTCTGGTCCCAGCTGCCCCGATGCACTGACTCAGTGTTTCACATACTTTGTATGACTTAAATTTTGTCCTCTTTTGAAGCTAGTATCTCGGTGAGTCGATAGGCAGTCATCAGGAAAGCTAGCCACTAAACGCGGATGACTCAGTGCAGCTTAAATAGCATACTTCCTTCAAACACAGGCAGCAATATTAAAAAGGAATGTCCTTATCTGATCCTGAGAGCTAAGAAATCATTTCCACCTTAATAAGGAAGTATTTAGGAAAAGAAATGAAGCTACAGAGAATAACTTTGGGTTTTTATTTAAGTAAGGCAAGACTCCTGTTACAGAGAAGGGATATTTCCGTCTGCCGGAGAATGTGAACAAGAAGTGATGTTTCACTGTCAAGAGGTAGCTTGCACATTTGATGGAAAATTACTGAAGAGAAGCAGTCACAGTTCAATGTCTCAAACCTGTTAGGGAGTAAGAGCAGTTTCCCTCTATGGAATTGCAACTGTGAAAAAACTGGCTAGCTCATAGCACTGGGGCGCTTTTAAAATATTCTGGTCCCAGCTGCCCCGATGCACTGACTCAGTGTTTCACATACTTTGTATGACTTAAATTTTGTCCTCTTTTGAAGCTAGTATCTCGGTGAGTCGATAGGCAGTCATCAGGAAAGCTAGCCACTAAACGCGGATGACTCAGTGCAGCTTAAATAGCATACTTCCTTCAAACACAGGCAGCAATATTAAAAAGGAATGTCCTTATCTGATCCTGAGAGCTAAGAAATCATTTCCACCTTAATAAGGAAGTATTTAGGAAAAGAAATGAAGCTACAGAGAATAACTTTGGGTTTTTATTTAAGTAAGGCAAGACTCCTGTTACAGAGAAGGGATATTTCCGTCTGCCGGAGAATGTGAACAAGAAGTGATGTTTCACTGTCAAGAGGTAGCTTGCACATTTGATGGAAAATTACTGAAGAGAAGCAGTCACAGTTCAATGTCTCAAACCTGTTAGGGAGTAAGAGCAGTTTCCCTCTATGGAATTGCAACTGTGAAAAAACTGGCTAGCTCATAGCACTGGGGCGCTTGATTTCAAGTCCACATTTATATTGGGTCTTCAACAAGATGTGGGAATGTAATAGGATGTGGTGGTTTGATATCGCGCAGTTTATAAATCAGATCCTTAAAAGCCCATGACTTTCTGCTGAGAATTCTTCGCTCTATTTTTTTTTTTTTTTTTTTTTTTTGGTCAGGTAGGAAATACATGGGAGTTAAATATTTTGAGTTTTTAAACAAATATCAAACAATTACTATTGTGTGGATATATTTCTGGAAAATCTCTCCTACAGCTTATGCTAGCTAGTTTAAGTTACTGAAATAATGAGAATAGGGTTGTATTGATGCTCATAAGTTTGCAATGTTAAAAATGTCTTTAATGATCTTGATGTACTCTTGTTCTCATATTGTTCTTTAGAAAGGACATTAAAAATAAGGCTAATTATACCAAGGCTGCAGATCCCTGGGAATTTCCTCTATTAGGGGGTACGACTTCTTGAAAACATCGATTTATTTGGTTTAGTATCAGTGAGATAGTAACTGCTAGCCTACAAATGTCCTCATGAATATGACAGTTTTGTTTCTGTAAAAAATTCTGAGTTTCACAATCTGTGAAACTCCTATTCTTACATAAAAATTCTAATTCCAATACAACTATTTGAATCATCACATTCCATTTATTTTATAACATTTTAATATAATTTAATTAAATTTAACAATTTATTTTCTTTCTCTGGTGATTGAAATTTTTATCCAATTGACGAGTAAGGAAAATGACAGTTGATATTTTGCAGACATTATCTGAATATCTTGTATTTCTAAATTTCGAAATCAATGATATATAATTAGAAATTAGATGTTAGGTTTTGTATTTATAATACTTAAGGCTAAATATATACTGGAGTACTCATCTGTGCCCTCAAGTTTTGATATTCTGCACAGATATTTAAGGCAGCCTCTAGAATGCTCGTTTCATGAGTTTTGTAGGAAAAGTGGTCAGTGAATGTTTTTGTAAGAAGTGCCAAAATGGATGGGCCAGTTGAGACAAAAATGCCATGACATTAGGATGCTGTTACTGACAGAGTCAATGTGAAGACCCCTGGTAAATCTGTCCTTTCATGTGGATAAGTATTCTTTGCATTTCAGTTTTTGAGTCCAACAGATAAATGATTTCTCTCTCTCTCTCTCTCTCTCTCTCTCTCTCTCTCTCTCTCTCTCTCTCTCACCATTTTAACTCTGCTCATGTTATAAGATCCATTTAAATATATAATGGCTTCTCCTATCTTCACCTTATTACAGAAAAGACACTGCAGGTTAAAAAAATAATAATAAAGGTTGAACCTTGTGGATCAAAGACTTGACAGGTGTTATAAAAAGAATTAATGGTAAAATGAATCTATCTTGAGAGCAAACAAGACATGAGAAAATGCAAAGGCTGAAAGGTTAAGTAGAGTGATAATCTCAGAAGCCAAATGAATTTAAAATTCCTTTCAGTAATATCCCAGCTATTCACAAGCAAGTCCTTAAAGTGAAATCTGGCTAAATATGAGGAGCTGCCTCAAGAGTTCAGGATGACTACATGTACAATTTAATTTCTCCCCCCCCACACAACTTTTCTGTAGGTTAAAAGAAAGTTTAAGCAATCATAACTGTTGATATCTGGGTCATTGTGTTGCAATACATATTTTATTTTTAATTGGAAAAGCCATCTGTCATAAATGTAGTCAACACATATCAATTTAAGAAAGGATATTACATTTTCTAAAAATGCCATATGCTTTCACATAGATTTCTGTGTTAGTATGGGTAGGTTTTATATTTATGATCTGTATGGAACTATGAGTTTTACCATTGCGTTAGGTTAAAATTACTTTGTCTTCCTATTACTCTTTCTTTCTTTGGGTTCAGGGTCACTAGACTTAGTCAGGAACCTGTGAGGCAGCTCATCAATTTGTGCCCTTCGCTTCAACTACAGATGAGATGCTGGGTCATCAGCCCACTTTTAAGTAAGGAATTCTGAGTGGAGTCAAAGTGAGCCATCAGCTTCTACATCACATGGAACACTAGGAAACCACCCTCATCATGGTTGGTTTGTGTGAGGAAAAGGCAAAGATGCTACAATAAGCACAAGGCTCAGAATCTTATTTTATTGATGCCGACTTGCCTAGATTTCAACAATACTAAATAGTTTTCTTTGCATTGGATACTTGGGGAGGAGTAAACAAGAAAGACAGTATAAAACACCCTAACCGGACTTGTAACACTTCCTTACAGTGTCACACTGTTCTCACTGTAGTTTCAAAGGGAAAGTATGATTTGTATGTGCAGGCTTCCCTTGAGTGGTGCCATAGACATGCTATGAGGGAAGAGACCAATTTAATGATGTTGTGGATGCAAACATTTCACACCCAAAGTTAGCACTGAGAAGGCTCTGTGTAATGTAGTCATGGGAAAATAGAGTAGAGGAATCTCCTTTCCCAGTGGAATGTGGGAACATTCACATGGACAGCAAGGAAAGGATTCATGTTTGAGTAGTGCTGAAGTTCTAGGCAAACACATTCAATGTTGACAAGCCATGTTAGGAATCTTGTTCCTTGTGACAAATGACATAAGCTCTGAAAGTAAAACTTAAGGTAATAAACTGGGCATGGTGGCGCATGCCTTTAATCCCAGCACAGCACTCAGGAGGCAGAGGCAGGTGGATTTCTGAGTTCGAGGCCAGCCTGGTCTACAAAGTGTGTTCCAGGACAACCAGGGAAACCCTGTCTCAAAAAAACCAAACCAAACCAAACCAAAACACAATACAACAAAACAAAACAAAACAAAAACTTAAGGTAATAGATAAACAAATCTACATGATTTGTGATAATGGATCTACCATTTCTGTTTGTGCTAAAAACTAGGAACTAGTTATAAGAAACTAAGGAAGCCTGAAAGTAGGAGAAATGGTCTTTCCAAAAGAAAAGCACACCAACTGGTTATCCAATACTAAGCAGTCAGCCCTGAAAATGTATATACGAGTAGCATTATACAGTCTGAGCAGGGTTTTTTGGGGGGGGGGGTATTTCATTTTTTATTTTATTTTTTTATTTGTTCAATTTACCTCCCACTTACTGTCCCCCTCCTGGTCACCCCTCCCACAGTGTTCCTCCCTCCTCTTTTCCTCTGAGCAGGTGGGGCTCTCTGCTTATTCCCCTTCCCTGGCACATCAAATATCTGCAGAGCTATGCACATCATCTCCTACAAAGCAGCCCAGCTAGAAGAACACATCCCAAGGACAGGCAACAGCTTTTGGAATGGCCTCAAATCCACTTGTTCAGAATCCACATGAAGACCAAGCTGTACATCTACATGTGTGCGGAAGGCCTAGGTCCAGGACAGGTAGTTCAGAGTCTGAGAGTCCCCAAGGGTACAGGTTAGTTGAATATGTTGGTCTTCCTGTGAAAATTTGTTCCCTTTTGGGGTCCACAATCCTTCCCCCATATTTTCCATAACAGTCAGAAAGCAACATCTACTGTTTGGCTGTGGGTCTCTGCATCTGTTTGAGTCAGATGCTGGATGGAGTCTCACAGAAGACAGCCATGGTAGACTCCTGTCTGCAAGCATGGCCGAGTATCATTAATAGTGTCAGAGATTGGTGCTTTCCCATGGGATGGGTCTTAAGATGGTCCAGTCATTGGTTGGCCTTTTCCTCAATCTCTGCTGTATCCCCCATCCCATTTTTTTGGTAAATAGAATATGTTTTGGGTTGAATGTTTTGTGGGTGGATTGGTGTCCCTATCACTCCACTGGGGTTCCTGCCTGGAGATATTCTCTTCATATCCCATATCCCCAAAGCTGTGAGTCATAGCTAAGGTCACTCCCATTGATTCTTGGATGCCTTTCTTATTCCAGGTCTCTGTCACATCCTAGAAATCCCATCCCGCCCCCATCAGTTGCACATCTTCATTCATTCTCATGGCCATTTGGCCTTCTCTACTGTCCCTCCCCACACCTGAATCTAACCCAACTTACCTCTCACTATCCCCTCTCTCAACTAGTTTCCTCAATCTACCTGCCTATTATGACTAGTCTACCTTTGGAGTGAAATTCAAGCATCCTCACTTGTACCTTCCTTCTTGTTTAGCTATTTTCAGTCTGTTGAGTATAACATATGTATCTTGTATTCTATGTTTGATATCCACTTATCAGTGAGTACATACCATGCATGTCCTTTTGGGTTTGGGTTACCTCACACAGGATGATATTTTCTAGTTCTATTCATTTGCCTGCAAATTTCATGATGTGCTTGATTTTAATAGCTGAAGTAGTATTCCATTTTGTAAATAAACCACATTTTCTGAAACCATTCTTTGGTTGAGGGACATCTGCATTGTTAATCACATAATGGAACACATATGTCACTGAAGTACGGTGGAACATCTATATGCCTAGATGTGCTAAGTCTTCAGGTAGAACTCTTTTCAACTTTCTGAGGAACTGCTGGATTCATTTCCAGAAAGGTTATACAAGTTGGCAAGCCCACCAACAGTGAAGTACTGTTTCCCTTGCTCCATATCTTCAACAGAGTGTGCTGTTGCTTGAGATTTTGATCTTAGCCATTCTGATTGGTAAACGATGAAATCTCAGTGTTGTTTTGATTTGCATTTCCCTGATGACTAAGGATGTTAAGTATTTCTTTAAGTATTTCTTGGTCATTCAAGATTTCTCTGTTGAGAATTCTCTGTTTCGTTCTGTATTCCATTTTTAAATTGGGTTACTTCGTTCATGGGAATCTAACTTTTTGAGGTTTTTGTACATATTGGATATTAGCCCTCTGTCGGATATAGGGTTGATGAAGATCTTTTCCTAATCTGTAGGCTGCCATTTTGTCCTATTGACAGCATTCTTTGTTCCTTTGACTTACAGAACTTTTAAGTTTCATGAGGTCCCATTTATCAATTGTTGATCATAGAGCCTGAGTCACTGGTGTACTGATCAGAAAATTTATCTCCTGTACCAATTTGTTCAAGGCTATTTCTCACTTTCTCTTTTATTAAATTTAGTGAATCTGCTTTTATGTTGAAGACCTTGATCTACTTCGACTTGAGTTTTGTGCAGGGTGATAAATATGGATCTATTTGCATCCTTCTGAATGTGTTCAGTTAGAGCAACACCATTTGTTGAAGATGTTTTCTTTTTTTCAGTGTATGGTTTTGCCTTCTTTATAAAACATTAAGTCTTTATAGATATGTAGGTTTCTTTCTGGATTTTTTATTCAATTCCATTGATCAACCTGTCTGTTTCTGTATCAGTATCATGCAGTTTTTATCATTGTTGCTCTCTAGTACAGCTTGAGGTCAGGGATGGTGATTCCTCCCAAAGGTTTTGTTTGTTTATTTGTTTGTTGTTTTTTTGTTATTGTTCAGGGCTGTTTTGGCTATCCTTGTTTTTTTGTTTTTCCATAAGCAGTTGAGAATTTCTATTTCAAGGTCTATAGAAAATTGCATTGAAATTTTAGTGGGGATTGCATTGAATCTGTAGATTGCTTTTGGAAAGTTGGTCCTTTTCAATGTGTTAATTGCACCTATCATGAGCATGGGACATTTTTCCATCTCTTGATATCTTCAATTTCTTTCTTCAGGGACTTGAAGTTCTTGTCATACCGAGCTTTCTCTTGCTTGGTTAGAGTTACACTAAGATATTTTGTATTATTTGTGGCTACAGTAAAGGATGTTATTTCCCTAAATTCTTTCTCGGCTCCTTTATCATTTGTAAAAAGGAGGGCTACTGACTTCTTTAAGTTAATTTTGTATCCAGCCACTTTGCTGAAGGTGTTTATCAGCTGTAGGTGTTCTCTGGTAGAATTTTTGGGGTCACTTATATATACTATCGTATCATCTGCAAATGGTGATACTTTGGCTTCTTTCTTTCCAATCTGAATCCCCCTGATCTCCTTTTGCTATCGTATTGCTCTGGCTACAACTTCAAGTACTATAGTGACTAGATAAAGAGTGGGCAACCTTGTCTTGTCCCTGATTTTAGTGGAATTTCTTTATGTTTCTCTCCATTTAGTTTGATGTTGGCTATTGGCTTGCTATATATTGCTTTGGTTATGTTTATGCATGTGCCTTTTATTCATTATCTCTCTAATACTTCTGACATGAAGGGATGTTTGATTATGTCAAATGCTTTTTCAGCACCTAATGAGATGATCATGTGAATTTTTTTCATTCATTTTGTTTACATGGTGGATTATGTTGTTGGGTTTTTGTATATTGAGCCATCCCTGCATTTGGATGAAGCCTACTTGATCATCTTGGATGCTATCTTTGAAGTGTTCCTGGATTCATTTTGCAAGTATTTGATTGGGTATTTTTGCATCAATGTTCATAAGAGAAATCCATCTGAAGTTCTCTTTCTTTGTTGAGTCTTTGTGTTGTTTAGGCATCAGGGTGACTGTGGCTTCATAAAATGAGTTTGGCAGTGTTCCTTCTGTTTCTATTTTGTAGTATAGATTGAGGAATATTGGTATTAGCTCTTCTTTGAAAGAGCAAATTCTGGTAGAATTTTGCACTAAAACCAGTTGGCCCTGTGTTTGTTTTGGTTGGGAGACTTTTAATGACTACTTCTATTTTTTTTTAATGGGTTATAGGGCTATTTATGTGGCTTACCTCATCTTGACTTAACTTTGGTGTGTGGTATCTGTCTAGAAAAACAGCCATTTCATTAAGATTCTCCAGGTTTGTGGAGTACAGGCTTTGAAGTATGACCTAATAATACTTTGAATTTCCTCAGTGTCTGTTTTTCGGGCTCCCTTTTCATTTTTGATTTCTTTATTTGAATATTGTCTCTCTGTATTTTTGTCAGTTTGGCTAAGGGTTTGTGTATCTTGTTGATTTTCTCAAAGAACCTGCTCTTAGTTTTGTTGATTCTTTGTGTTGTTTTCTTTGTTTCAAACTGATTGGTTTCTGCTCTGGTTTTGAGAATTTCCTGGCTTCTACTCCTCTTTGGTGTGCTTGTTTCTTCTTCTTTTTTCCCCCAGAGCTTTCAGATTCACTTTTAAATTGCTGATATGAAAACTTTCTAATTTCTTTATGCTGGCACTTAGTGCTATAAGCTTTTCTCTTAGCACTGCTTTCATTCTGTCCCATAAATTTTGTTAGGTTGTGCCTTCACTTTCATTGTATTCTAGAAAGTCTTTTATTTATTTATTTTTTTCTTTATTTCTTCCCTGACTCAGAGATCATTGAGTAGAGGGTTGTATAATTTCCATGAGTTTGTAGGCATTCTGGTGTTTCTGTTGTTATTGATGTCTAGCTTTAATCCATGGTCATTTGATAAGACATAAGGTGCTATCTAAATTTTCTTGTATATGTTGAGGTTTGCTTTATGAACAACTATATGGTCAATTTTGACAAAGGACCCATAAGTTTCCCAGAAGAAGGTATATTGTTTTGTGTTTGGGTGAAATATTCTGTAGATGCATGTTTGGTCCATTTGAGTCATAATATCTGTTAGTTTTGTTCTTTCTCTGCTTAGTGTTTGTCTTTATGAACTGTCAATTGGTGAAGTCTCCTACTATTAAAGTGTGGGGTTTGATATGGGTTTTTTTTTTTTTTTTATACTATATAACTCCAGCATGGTATATAGGGCTACTTGAGCTCTTTATTTTTTTTTTCATCTTTAAAGATTTTTTTTTATTACGTATTTTCCTCAATGACATTTCCAATGCTATCCCCAAAGTCCCCCATACCCTCCCCCCAACTTCCCTACCAACCCATTCCCACTTTTTGGCCCTGGCGTTCCCCTGTACTGGGGCATATAAAGTTTGTGTGTCCGATGGGCCTCTCTTTCCTGTGATGGCCTACTAGGCCATCTTTTGATACATATGTAGCTAGAGTCAAGAGCTCCGGGGTACTGGTTAGTTCATAATGTTGTTGCACCTACAGGGTTGCAGATCTCTTTAGTTCCTTGGATACTTTCTCTAGCTCCTCCATTGGGGGCCCTGTGATCCATCCAATAGCTGACTGTGAGCATCCACTTATGTGTTTGCTAGGCCCCTGCCTAGTCTCACAAGGGACAGCTATATCTGGGTCCTTTCAGCAAAATCTTGCTAGTGTATGCAGTGGTGTCAGTGTTTGGAAGCTGATTATGGGGTGGATCCTTAGATAAGGCAGTCTCTAGATGGTCCATCCTTTTGTTGCAGCTCCAAACTTTGTCTCTGTAACTCCTTCCATGGGTGTTTTGTTCCCAATTCTAAGAAGGGGCACAGTTTCCACACTTTGGTCTTTTTTCTTCTAGAGTTTCATGCATTTCGCAAATTGTATCTTATATCTTGGGTATACTAAGTTTTGGGCTAGTATCCACTTATCAGTGAGTACATATTGTGTGAGTTCCTTTGTGATTGGGTTACCTCGTTCAGGATGATTATATGGATTTTAAGCTTTAGCAATCTTTCTTTTACAAATGTGGTTGCCCTTGTGTTTGGGTCATACATGTTCAGAATTGAGATATCAACTTGACAGATTGTTTTTTCTTTAATGAATATGAAATGTCCTTACCTTCCTTCTTTGATTGATTTAGGTGGAAAGTGTACTCTATTAGATATTAGAATGGCTATTCCAGCCTGCTTCGTGGGTCCATTTGCTTGGAAAAGTTCTTTCCAGCCCTTTACTCTGAGGAAATCTATCTTTACTACTGAGGTGTGTTTCTTGTATGCATCAATATGGTGGATTCTGTTTTCACAACCATTCTCTTAGTCTTCAACTTTTTATTGAGAAATTTAATTCATTGAGCAGGTTTAATTTAGGGATGTATATATGAATACATATACTTATCTGCATGTAATAATAGTTTATGAAAAACAAGGAGCAGTATATGGGGTGATTTATATGGAAAGGGATTCAGCTGTTACAGATAACTATATTTCTTTATGTACTATTCTCTGACTTACACAATCACTAGACTTTTAGATAATATAATAATACTATAATCTCAAATATTAAAAACAGTAAAAATAAAATGTAGAAATTGTGTCAGAAAGTGATTACAGGAGATATATGAAACATTTATTCCAGACAACCTAACTAATGTTGCTCCAAGAAAAACACAGCACATGTAAGTGTAGTGGGAGAAGGGAGGTCAGGTAAGACAGGAAGAATACAGTACTCCTTAGTTTTCATTTTATGTTGATTAGAACTAGCAGGAAGAGGAGTTTACAAACTGTAGATAATTTAAAGCAATGCCTATGCATGTTCTGCTCAGCTTCCTGGAGCATTTGAAACAATAATATGACATGTGGGACATGATGTCAAGCCATATAGAATGAAAATAATATTTGCTTTGCTAATGAAATGTTTCTGCTTTTCCAATTATGTTAAGGATAAAATCCTGTGCTAATATGTTCAACCTGGGTCTGCTTCTGCACTTGAGGTATCCAGGCACCATTGCATACCTGGCTGGACTAGAAGAAAGGAAGTTTAGCTGGGCAGATTGGTTCCAGCAGGACCTTGGTCAGCTTCAATTGTAAGGAGAAACAACCTTCTCTGAGTTGGTTTTCAATGAAACAGCTCTCCTTTTATTGGAGGTAACAAGGGCTATATAACTCTTGGCGACTGTGTAGGGGTTTTCAAGAAGAATGTAGTTTACTGGTTAGTGCTAAGGTGCTGGAATGCTTCATTTATATGAAGAAGAATTCCAGGTGCATGCTGGACATGCCTTTATAGAAGGAGAGATATATGAAACATTTAATTCAGTCAATCAAACTATTGTTGCTCCAAGAAAAACAGCACATGTAAAGTTTGTAATTTGAGCTCCAGGTTAAATGGCTACCTTCAGGGTGGCAGAGGTAGGGATTGTACAAGCTACATGCACCAGAGCATGCAGGCCCAGGGCAAGGAGAGAACTGACCTAGCTCCTGATCATCTCAGGAGGAGATGGAATTTGGACATGTCCTGATATCACTCTTGCTCTGGACTGCCTCTCCAAGTTGCACAGCTTTCCTGTCCCACATAGCCCTTGCTCATGGTTCTTTTTAATGATGGAAGATCAGGCTTTTATAATGTGTGTGTGTGTGTGTGTGTGTGTGTGTGTGTATGCGTTGTATGCATATGTGCATGTGTGACACATACATACTGCAGAATTCATGTGATGGGAAGAGAACAACCTAGGTTTCCCATGCGTTGTTATTCATTGTTGAACATCCCAGACTCAGCAGCCCACAGGCTTCAGAGAATGTTTCTACCCCAATGTCATTGTGAGCACTGGGATTACAGAAACAGCCTCCTATACCTGTGCATTCTGAGGATTCAAATTCAAGCCCTGAGGAACTTTGATTTGTAAATTGGCTCCATCTTGTCCCTGATTTGAACTCTGGTTAATAGAAATGCCACAAACAATTCCTGATTGGCCTGGCCAATCAGGGAATAGAAGGGAAGTGCTTAAAATTCCAGACATTATGGACAAATAGCTCAAGCTGGCTGAAGTTATCATCTTGTCCCAAGATATCCCCTGCCAAGAAAGGCAACTGCCAGGCTGGAGACTGCCATTCCCTGTTTAACCCTTGCCAAATAAGGCAATTGCTAGGGTAGAGACCCCTGTTACCTGCCCAAACATGTATAAAAACCCTGAAAAATTGAATCCATTGTGACAGAGTCTGAGGGTAGGAGCTTAAGCTTGAATAAAGGCTCTTTCCTTTTGTATATGGACTCAGATTTGGACTCCTGGTGGTCTTTGGGGACCCTGAAATCTGTGCACAATAGTCTTAATGGTTGCGTCTAACCCTTGTTATAACATATTTTCTGTCACATGTTGTCTTTTCATTTACAATAGCCAAATAAAGATTTTTTTAAAGCAAGTATATTTAAATAAAAGAGTGATTTACTGTAAACTAAATCTGGTTGTGGAGGCAGAGGCAGGAGTATATCTGTGAATTTGAGGCCAGACTGGTCTACATATCAAGCTCCAAGACAGCCAGGATTACCTAGAAAGACCTATCTCAAGAAACCAAAATCAAGCCAAGCAACTATCCAACTCACAACAAACCAAATGAAAACAAAAACAAAAACCCAAAACTATGAAAAAACAACCAACCAACTAAAACACCCCAACCTAGTATATCAAGCACTCAGGAGTGTTATCTTACAGGGATGAGATACAAGTCACGACAAGAATATGCACATGCAAGAAGTTTAGCCTTGATTGAGCCAGAGGAAATTCTTCAGATACTCTTATTTACTAAAGATTCTGGGGAAGTCCCACCAATCAGCATGTGCTGAGATCACTCTAGTGTACTGTCTCAATATTAAGAATGCAGGTCTCTGGAAGGGGCTGCAAACCTCCCTACTCCAAAACCAGAGAATCAGTGAAATAGTTGGAAAAGTTTTCTTTGATGAAGTGTGTAGATGTGAATACAAATGACCATTCTTGAAATGAAAGAGAGAGAATACTTTGTTCACCACCAGTCAGGCAAACTTCCTGTTTGTGCAAATTAACTTGTAACAGTAGAGCATATTAATAAAGGCATACAGAAATCAACAGTTACTCCATTGTCCTTTTCACAATAGTTTATTATACTAGTTGGGCATTTAAAAATAAAGTGTATTTCTTAAAACTTAGCAGCTAAAATATTTAAAATACTAGAACTTCAGTCATAGACTTCCTGCTCTTCAATAAATTGTACACAAGCTTATGCCAACACACTGCATTGGAAGGGAGTGGTTCTTGAATACCTTGGGATGTGTGATAGTGGGCAGAGTGGGTTTCCATACTCTGCCTTTTATTTGGGCTTGTCTTATCAGGCCAGCTTCATCCAAGGGGCTGATAGGAGACAAATTATGTACTAGATACGTCATAAATGCAGAGGTTCCTGTCTAGATAGACAGGTAAGAAAAGAGGATTATTTTATTGAATCTTGGCAGCCTCTAGTAACTTTCTGCTAAGGTAATAAGATGGACTGAAAAGCTTTGGCACAGCTGATTTTGCTCATTGCGTTTGGACATTAAAAAATTACTGTAGTGTTATGTCATATATAGATGGCTGTGTTGGGCATGATGTGGAAAAAGGCTGAGTTGAGTAAAACATAAGAATATAAGAAGATCAAATAATGGGTTTTGTATTTCTTGGGATTTTCTGGTGATATATTGGTCCAAAGTAAATCTCAACAGGTTGTAAACTTGCATGTCCATATTGCCCCAGGACTGAACTTTGTTCTCGTTTCCTGCTTTACACTTTCCTTAAAAAAAAAAAAAAAACACACACACACTTATCAATTTTATTCTGTAGCACAGCTAGTAGTAACTATCTGTCTTTTACCATAGGTTTAATAGATGTAAGTCACTGGAGATTTTGTTACCCAGAGTAGGTTTTCAGTGAATTCTTCCTGAACTGAGCCCCCCAAACTGTGTGGTCTGCATCAGTAAATGAGCAGGCCACTTTGAACATGGGAGCTGGGTGTCATTCCAGCTTTGACACTTCAGTGTCTGTCATCTGAATTTCTGTAGTCATAAAACAAGATAATAGGATCTCACAGTTTGAATCGCTTTGAAAATAGAATGGAGTCATATATGTAGCAACTCTGAGCAATGCCCAGAAAATAGGGGAAGGGGCCAATTATTTTGATATTTAAATTTTGTAGTAATATCCTAATGGCCTTCCTAAAGATTGCCCAAAATGGGTAGTAGAGAGCTGCAATAGACAGAAACCCACTGAAATTCAGGACTTGAGGTTTTCATCACGGATCTTGCTGGTTAGGCTGGACTGGCTGGTCAGCAAGCTTCAGGGAAAGTCAACCTGCTTTCTCAGTTGAAATGATTATAAATGCATAGTATCATAACCATCTCTTTACATATGTTCTGGGGACAGAGAGCAGGTCCTCATGCATGCGTGGCAAACACTCAACTGACTCAGCTCTCTTCACAACCCCATAATTATTCTTTTCCTATTTTCTTAGAAAAACTTAAAGGTGACAATATGATAAACAGGTGAGATTATTAAACCAGCGATCAATAAAATGCCACACAAATTTACTCCACATGTCAGCTTCCCAGAGAGAGTTTAATTATCGTCTCCCTGAGTTCTGTACCTACAATGCTTTCAGAGGGATGATTAATAAATCACATTGAGTTTTTATTCTGGAATTCTCTCATTGACCCAGGTTACAGGGAAATTTGAGATCAAAGTGTCTGTGGCCAGAAAGAGGAACCAATCCACTGGGTTGTTCTTCAACCTTGGATTAGAAAAGCTTACAGTGGATCTTTCTTGGTTCTGAAACACTACATCACAGGGATGAGGAAAGCCTTTATTTTTTATTTTTTATTTATTTATTTTTATTTTAATACCTACTGCTGTAATCCTGTCATTTCTGCAGTCGAGTTTGACAGAGGACATTAATGCTGTGTCTAATCCCTTGCCCGCCAATATTCTTAACCCTCCGTTGTCTCTTCCACTTCACTGAGGCTTCTTTGGTGAACGACAAATCCAACAGCAGGACTTCCGCCATTGGAAAACTAGACAATCCTGTCCTGGTGGCCTCCATGAAGTCTTACAGTCTGGCTTTCTCAGTTCATTTTTCTTTATCATGTTGATCCTTATTTTTATTTAAATATTTATTTATCTTCTATATTATAAATATGAGTGGTTTGCTTCTGTTTATCTATGGACACCATATAATCTGGACCTGGGACTAACGATGATGATAATGACTACCATATGTGTCCTGGGAAACAAATCCTGGTCCTGTGCAAGATGTAACTGCAAAACTGCCTTTCTAGCTTTTTTTGTTTTTTGTTTTTTGTTTTTTTTTCTTGTTTGTTTGTTTGTTTTCTGATTTTAGTTGTTTCATTGTCTTTTGACCATTAATTTTAGCTTTTACATTTTGGAACATAGAGAATCTTGCATACTCTGTGAAGGATTACAGTTTTAACTGCCAATATTGTTTCTGAACTATAGCACCTCTTCTGAAACATGATGTGGGTCTCTGAGTTTTTTTAAATTGACACATGATGAGAGCAGAATAGGTCTGTTACGACAGGAGTCGTGTTGCGTTCCCAAAACTAATGTCTTATGGCTTCTTTTGTATTCAGAATAGGCACTAAAGTTTACCCCAGGGCCCTTCTTGATGTATGCTCTGTAGTTTCTCTGGCTTAGCATTCTTCTCTCCTTTCTATCACTAGCCTATCACTCATTTGCTGTTTCTCAAATATCCTGAGCATCGGTCTTCTTACCTTGAGATCTTCGTGTTTGTGGTTTCTTCTGCTTGAAAGACTTTCCCAAGGTTGTTCTAAGAAACAGCATTTTACTTACTTAAGATAAATACTAAAAAATCTCCTTAAGTGTACATAACTTCCAGAACAACTATTTTCATTAAAACCCCCCTTTCATACTTTTTATTTTTTGGTTTTCCTTCATGTTATCAAGATGTTCATCACTTCTCAATATTTAGTTTTGACTGTTCTCCTAAGGTTATTGATAAATATTTCCCACATAACTATCCCATAGCCCCTTGAACATATATGTTCAAAACCAAATCCTAATTTATGTGTAGGTAATATCCAACCTCTTGTAAGCTGAACAAATCTGTGGCTTCATGAATCTATGTAATTACTTATATTACTTTCACACCTGAAACTCTCCTTCTACTAATTTCTACTCATTCTGAAAGATCTGATAACATTCCTTCTTGTAGATTTCATTAACAGGATCCTCACCCTGTATATTGTTAATTGTTCATCTTCTCAGCCTTCTCAACATCTTGAGCTGCATGTATTCTATCATACTAATATGGCTCAGTTAATTATCTCTCCCCCTTAATAAGCTGTAAGCTCCTTAAGGGTAGAGATTGCATTCCGTATATCGAGTAATTGCCAGCAGAACAGTATTGCCAGCATAGAATGCACTGTGAGAATGTTTGTTAAGCTGATCAATGATCTTTGGAGATGGACTGGTTAATCCCCAAATTTGTCTATTACTAAACAAAATATGCAGAAGGTAGAAATAGAAAGAAAAAGGTGACTGAGTCTGCTTTATTTTCAAGGTTAGTAGGACTTAAAAAAGCAGAAAGCTTGGTGGTTAGAGGCAGGCAGTACAAGTCATAAGGTTGCCACACACTGTCACCTCTAGGTAAGGGTTCCTTAGAGTAGAAGGTAGACAATGGAAGTAGAAAAACAATGCTTGACTCCTTTAGCTGCTTCACAGCACAATAAGGTAGTGAAGGTGGCTGACCCAGCTTTAGCAGACCGACTGGGTGTGGTAGCAGGACAAATCATAGCAATAACTTTCAAGAGACTGAGAAGCATCTGTCTCATAGAAGGGACATAGAGAACAACAGCGCGTTTCAGAGAACCACATGAGTAAACAATTCACAGAACAACCGTTAGTGTATTTTCAATGTACAGATAATTGGATAATGGATTTTTTTTTTCAAAGCTTGGCTATTTTCTTATCCCCCTTTGCTTAATGGCGAATAAGACTGTGCTGAGCTGCAGCTTAAAGTAGCTAATTTGCTGGTTGATGTTCCCGTAGCTGGTAATTACAGAGTCACCATAGAAATCGACTTCTCGCTCCAAATATTTATGTTCAAGTGTTTGGATTTTTTAGAAAGAAATGATTCCGAAGATATGTATTCAAGGGCTGGCTTCCTTCTGTACCATCAATCAGACTCCATTGCTTGAAATCTGTTTTCTGGTCTAAAAAATTAGAATAATATTACTTCTGACTAGCTCCCATGTGGTTTTGAGGCTCAAAGGGAAACTACAAAGTGCTGTGTAGCAGGACTATTTAAAAGCAATCACGGAAGTAGAAGGTCATCATATTGGTACACATTAAATTAACTTAATTTAAAATTAGACTGCTTGGTATTTTGTGTCTTAAAATGACAAACAATATTTAATTTATCCAAACTAATTTTATTTGTTATAGTTCCTTCCAGAATGACTAATATTCTCGATAAGTTGATTACAAGTAAACTAGATAGTGCCTGTATGACAGTGCCCTCGGGATTTGTGCTTAGACAATTATATAGGAGCATGGAGCACTTGTACTTGTACTGCTGCTGTTGGATTATGCTGCCTGCTGGATTCTGAGAAGGAATCTTGTTATATTGATTTTTCTGTTTGTAAAAGGTTGTTATATAACCTGTTTGGAAAGTGTGACTGTAGGAATTAATTTTTTTTGTAGGATGGAGAATGTCTTATTTTACTTTTAAATTTTTAAAAATCAGTTATTTATTGTGTGTTTGTGCATGTGCGTGTTGTCTGTGCATAGATACCTATGACATAGCATATACATATAGATAAAAGTAGAACCTTCGAGAGTCATTTCTGTCTTTCTATCAAAGTGGGTTCTAAGGATTCAACCCAGGTTGTCAGACTTGGCAGATATTTTGCCAGCCTCCAAGACTGTCTTTATAATAGTATAATATATACTTTTAAAGAAGACTTCTTTGTGTGTGAGTGTGTGTGTGTGTAGTGTGTACAATATACATGCATATCATCTATCTATCTATCTATCTATCTATCTATCTATCTATCTATCTATCTCATCTATCTATCTATCTATCTATCTATCTATCTATCTATCTATCTCATCTATCTATCTATCTATCTATCTATCTATCTATCTATCTATCTATCATCATCTATATGTATATCTGTGGATATGCCCACAAAAATAGGCATGTTCTTGAATGTCTAGAGGTCAATGCTGGATATCTTCAGCTAGGTCAGGTAAACAATGAGCTCCCAGAACCCACTTATCTCCACCTCCTCAATGCTGGGTTATGGATTAATGCAGTTTTACATGGGTACTAGAGATCCAACCTCAGTATGCAGCATATACTTTGCTGGCTGAGCCATCTCCCCAGCCTCAAAAGGTTTTCAACGGAAAAATATCGTATGAGTCCTAACTAGTGACATTAGCGGAATATCCTACAGGGTCTTCAAGGGAATCACTGAAAATGATAGAAATTAAGGCCAAACCTGATTTTATCATTGACTCTAAAACACATGTATTTACGCTACAGGGATGATCATATAGAGGTCTCTTGTTTAATGCATGCACATTTATGTCCTGAAGAATGGTTCTTGTAGAAAATTGTTAACTGAAGTCATACTTTGGCTTTGTTTTTAGTAGGGAACTCAGTCTATGTTTCTTGATGCTTCGTGATAGTCTATTAAAAAATATTTCTGGCCTTTTTCAGTGTGAATATTTGAGAAAGATTAGCCAGACTTATAAGCACACCTTGAGCAATTATTGCCTATCATACAGATCCTGTCTGAAGCAGGAGCCAGAATGCAGCACCACCTCAGTTGTTGGGCTCAGGCTTTGGCTGGGGAAACCCCAGTGAAGTAGGGTACTAGTCTAATGTGAAGAAGCTGAGGTGAAAGCAGATCGAAGCAGCTAGTCAATTACACTCTCTTCAGCTGATGCTTCATAAAGAAAATCTGTGGCATTCTTTCATAGCCGCCAGAGTAATTGCAAAGTGCTAGGAAGAGAATGGAGTCAAGAAATATATGCTATATTGATAGTTTCAATATTATTATAATGCTATGTTACCTTTATCACATAAAACAAGTATAGCAAATATAACTGAAAAAATAAAATCTACAGCTGTGTCAAAAAAGGGAAAATTTGAAGAATGTATGATATTTCTCATATTAATAAAGAAACACAGGTTGAATGATACTTGAAGTGAGTTCAGAAGAAACTGAAATATTTTCTGTGAAGGGCTGCATTATTTCTTTATTCTTCTCTCTCTTGGACAATATTCCATCCCATCTATTTTTTCTACAAATCAAATAATTTTTTTCCTTTTAGATGTTTGAGTAAAACTGGGATGTGCATAAATACCATGTTTTCTTTACTCAGTGATTCCAATGAGTGACTAGCATGAATAGTGCTATACGAGATCATGGATGGCATGCAGATATCTCTCTTTTATGTTAAATAGTATTACTCTGTGTTGATACCGAGAAGTGGTATAGCTAGATCATATGACAGATAAGTAGCCTCCATACGAATTTCATACCAGCCCCCATTCCCACAGTGTGTGTGCTCACATTTATTGTTTTTGATGATAGTCATTTTGACTGGAGTGAGATGGATTCTCAGTATGGTTTTTATCCATTTGCATTTCATCCATGGCTAATGATACTTTGCAGCATATCCATCATCTATTTGTGCTTCTCCTTTTGAGAACTGTCTGCTCACTTTGTTTGCCTGTTTATTGAGTAGATGACTTAGTTTGTAAGATGTTGTCTACTACTTCTCTGCATAATATGGATACCAATTCCCTGTCAAAGAAAGATGAAAGATTTCTCTCTCCCTTGTAGGTTGTCTCTTTCTTTCATTATCTTCTTTGCTGTGCAGAAGCTTTTCAATTCATGCAATGTCGTTTTCCAAAGCTTGCTATTATTTCTTGAGCTATTGGAATCTCTTTTTCTTCAGATGATTTTTACCTTTGTCTATATCTTGATTACTTTCTTCCATTACTCTTAGAGTTTTGAGTACTATACTAAAGTCAAACGATGAGTTTTGACATCTTAGCAGTGAGCAGTATCTCCAGGCTACCCTGCATTACTAGAAGAGGCCTAGAATGTTTTCTTTTCTTTTTTTTTGAAAGCATCATATGAAAGAAAATAAGGAAAAACCTAAAGACAGACCCAGATAATAAGTAAGTGATTCAATGTTCCTAACCTTTAATGATCAAAATTCATAAAAGCTCAAGGGAATTAAGGACTTTAAGGAGGGTAATTATTATTTTTGAAGAATTAAAATTAATTTAATTCACCAGTGGGAAAAATTGCTAGAAAAGTGTCAATTGGAGATAGTCTACAGAAAACATTTGAGAAATGAACTATAATGTAGACTGGCAATAGATTAAGGTTCAGCTAGTAATTACTAATATCAAACAAAGGAATTCAGTCAGAACTCAGCAAAATAAAAGAAAATATGAAAGTCATTAAGACCAAAAGTCCAGGCAGCTTCTTCACTCACTCTGTGTGTGGCTGGAGGCAAGGTTCTTAACTCACTCTGTGTCTGGCTGGAGGCAAGGCTCAATGCCTAACAGCAAGGGCTGCTCTTACAGAGAACCTGAGTCAGGTTTCCAGCACCCACATGGTTGTTCATTTCAGTTTTAGGGACTACAATGCTGTCTCCTGACCTCCTCAGCATGCACATGGTACTCTAACATACATGCAGACAAAACACTCACACATGTAAAGAAAAAGTAAATACATTAATTAAAATTATAAAACATTCTGTATGCTGTGACAGATTTCCATGCAAAGAAAGCATTTGTGGGACAGTACCTAAGTTTCTTGAGAGTTTCGTTAAATCTTTATTATTAATTAAATTAATGCTCAGGTCTAATAGATTCAAAACTATGGCTTTTGTTTGCCTTCATTAGTTGACAAGGTAGCGGGTGCTGTCATAGCATCTTCACATAGTGTGTTTCTCCTCTTTGACACTACCCACCCTCTGTCATGCATTTTTTCTTACACCCTTACACTTTTAGTATTTTCCCTGTCAGTTTTCTATCAGAGATGCTTTATTACTCTCACTAACATTTTCTTTCATAGCCTCATCTTCTCCCTTTCATGGGCCTCTTTCTAATTTCCTGGCCTCCACAAATACTCATTCCTGCACAAATACAGAGACATTCAAATTGGGAAATAATATTTGCATCCTAAAGAGAACATGCAGTGTTTGTCTTTATGAGCCCACGTAATCTGGTACAATATTTCCTGGTTAGATTCATTTGCTTACTAATTTTATAACTCTTTACCAATACAATTCCAGAGCCTTTCATCATTATCTATTCAGTTGTTGATAAACATTTCGACTGATTCTATTTTCTAGATGCTGTGAAGAATGCAGCAGTGAACATGCATGGAAATATGTCTCTGGGGTGAGATGTGCAGCACCTTGGTTATATGTCTAGGAGGAGAGTAGCTGTATGGGTAGCAGATCTATTTTTTTTAAAGAAGTCTCCATATAAGGCTGGAGAGATGGCTCAGTGGTTAAGAGCACTCACTGCTCTTTTAGAGGTCACGAGTTCAATCTCTAGCAACCACATGGCGGTTCACAACCATCTGTAATGAGATCTGATGCCCTCTTCTGGTGTGTCTGACAGCTACAGTGTACTCATATAAATGAAATAAATACATCTAGAAAAAAAAAAGGTCTCCATTGTGATTTCAATTAAGGCTGTGCCAGTTTACGTCCCCCTACCAAGAGGAGATAAAGGTTGCTATCTCCACCCACCCTTTCCAACATTTTATTTTGTCATTTTGTTCACTTGATGGTAGCTATCTATAGCCAGGAGTGGTTTTAAATGTGAATTTATTCTACGGATGTTAAATTTGAACATTTTTTACTGTGGTGTGTGTGTGTGTGTGTGTGTGTGTGTGTGTGTGTGTAAGAAAGGGACACACACACAGAGGGAGAGGGGGGGGAGAGAGAAAGAGAGAGAGAGAGAGAGAGATAGAGATAGAGAGAGAGAGAGAGAGATTCTTGTGTATATTTTGGTTCTTTTCTGGAATCAAACTTTCTTCAAAGAATCCAATTTCAGTCCTTATTATAAAAAATTTGACCTTTATGATTGATTACATCAATTTTCTTATAAATCTTATAATTTTTTATCAATAAAATTCCAGAACTTTTTATCATTATCTAGTCATTTGTTGATAAACACCTAGACTGATTCTATTGTCTTGATACTGTGACGAATTCAACAGTGAACATGGATGAAAAGACAGTTATTACTAATGTTCATTTAATATGCAGAAAGAACCACATATATCCACATATATCATTAAATGCATACATATAAAAAGTTAATATACTTCATGGGGTAATAATAATGTTTAAGAAATTACTATTAAAAAGTAAATGTTTTGAATTCAGCTTCTATACAGTTACATTGTTTAAATGTCAATACCAGAAATTGTGATAGAAATACATGTATTCCATAATTTATTTTTTCATGTCTTTATTATATATAAAATACTCAGAATAACAATACTAATAGAGGCATCATCGATGTAATTTTAGAGTGGATGTAATTGCTGCATCTATAACTTGACAAGACTTGAGTCTATAATTGTTACCTATTCTTTTCCTTTTAAACTCTCATTTAGTTTTATGTTTAAATGTAATTATGACTATAATACTCACCATAGATGCTTATTTTCATGTTTTGCTATTAATCTTTTTGTTTGTTTGTTTGTTTGTTTGTTTGTTTTTTGAGACATGGTTTCTCTATATAGCTCTGACTGTCCTGGAACTCACTTTGTAGACCAAGCTGGCCTTGAACTCAGAAATCCACCTACCTCTGCCTCCCAAGTGATGGGATTAAAGGCCTGTGTCACCACTGCCCTGCACCACTAATCTTTATTGTTAAATTTCTTTATCTACTAGATTCCTAAGAAAATGTTAGTAAGAGTGCCGTGATTTCTTTTGTGTTAATAGTAAATTGGTTGTGTTATTCTTTTTGAATTGAAGATGCAGATTTGCTGGATATAAAATTATATATATGTGTATATATACATATATACACATATATATTCTGTCTCTAAACTCTAACATATGTTATTTCCTTGCAATCTAATCTCAGTATTTGTTAAATATGATGAGAACCCAACTTTATTTCCTTTTAAGTTGCATACTCTATATTAAAAATGCTCAAAGAGGATGCTTTCTCCTTGGAAATCCAGTCATTTCACAAGAGTAGATCTTAGTGATTATAGTATAAATTGTCAAGAACATGTGGGCCTTTCAGTTCTTTAGTTGCAGGTCTGTACTTCCTGAAGTCCTTCCTGAATAAGAAAATTTAACATTTGTTATGTTACTTTGCTTTTTAATTTTGTTATGTTTCAGGGAATCCTGGGATCTATATCTTAAAATTACCTTTCAAAGATAACATTCCTAGTATTTTGTTCAATATTTTTCTTTCCTTCTAATTTATTTCTACCTTTTATTATTTGAAAGTAATAAGCAAAAAGCTTCTCAATATTTAGCATTTAGTTCCACGAATGTTAAAACATTTGCAGGGCCTTTTAGCAGCACCACAGAAGATGGGAAAAAAACAAAACATCCAATCAAGACATCCCTCTGAACTTCTTGGCGCCCCCTTGTGGATTTCGTCCGTGCAGTTTCTGGCAACCTCTGATTTATGTTCTGTCTTTAGAGGTTTCTACTTATGATAATGCCATATAGATGATAAAATAGAATACCAAGCCGCCTGTTCTGTTACTGGTGCAAAACATTCAAGGCACATCATTGTTATATTCATCATGACTTATTTTATTGCTGACTAATAGTCAGGCATTTTGTTCTAGAGATGAAGAGACTTGGTTGTTTCTAGTGTTGAGACATTAGGAGTAAATCAGACTCAGTAACTTGTGAATATTAATTTTTGTGTAAAACCCATTTTTATTTTGTTTGAATGAAAGTAAGACTTCTGTTTGAAGCAGTGCCGAGCAAGGTGTTCTGGAGCTTGGATGGCTGAGGCAGGAAAGAATTTGCATTTAACAAATTGTATCTTATATCTTGGGTATCCTAAGTTTTTGGGCTAATATCCACTTATCAGCGAGTACATATTGTGTGAGTTCCTTTGTGATTGTGTTACCTCACTCAGGATGATGCCCTCCAGGAAAATGTGGACACTGTGCCCCTTCTTAGAATTGGGAACAAAACACCCACGGAAAGAGTTACAGAGATAAAGTTTGGAGCTGTGACGAAAGGATGGGCCATCTAAAGACTGCCATATCCAGGGATCCATCCCATAATCAGCTTCCAAACGCTGACACCATTGCACACACTAGCAAGATTTTGATGAAAGGACCCAGATATAGCTGTCCATTGTGAGACAATGCCGGGGCCTAGCAAACACAGAAGTGGATGCTCACAGTCAGCTATTGGATGGATCACAGAGCCCCCAATGGAGGAGCTAGAGAAAGTACCCAAGGAGCTAAAGGGATCTGCAACCCTATAGGTGGAACAACATTATGAACTAACCAGTACCCCAGAGCTCTTGACTCTAGCTGCATATGTATCAAAAGATGGCCTAGTCGGCCATCACTGGAAAGAGAGGCCCATTGGACAGGCAAACTTTATATGCCCCAGTACAGGGGAATGCCAGGGCCAAAAAGGGGGAGTGGGTGGGTAGGGGAGTGGGAGTGGGTGGGTATGGGGGACTTTTGGTATAGCATTGGAAATGTAAATGAGGAAAACACCTAATAAAAAAATTAATTCTAAAAAAAATAAAAAATAAAAAAGAATTTGCATTCAGGTGATGACTTGCTAATGTCCGTTCCTGATCACTTTTTTAAAATAAGGTCTGAAAGAGTCTTTCATTGTCACTTAGCTTCATCAAGTAAGATGATGTCCTTTAAATAATCTCATTCTAGTCCCTTAGGCAAATGTAGATAAAGTTGTGTTTCATACAACTATAGTCCTCAAAGGGGCTAGGCACTGTTCTAAACCCTTCACATGCACTTTGTAATTTGTAAGCTAGGTTTATCCATCTTTTTCTTTCGGTAGCAATGAAAATTTAACATATTATTATAAGAGTGGGAAGGATAAATAAAAACTAAATAACTTTATATGAAACCCAGGTGCTTATTGAAGGGCTATAAACATGCTGCCAAGCACAGCCAATGAATTTCATGGTTTTGAGAAATACACGTCTTATTACAAATGACCTTAGTGTTTATTATAGGCATTTAAATGCTGATAAATAAGGTACAAGCTTATTTTGCATAAAAGAACAAGTCATGTTGCTATGAATTCATACATGCATATGTAAATTACTTCTTTGGTGTATATATTAATAAATAAAATATTCATGAACTAAGGCCTTACAATGAAAGATTTAACACCATGATGGCTAAAGCATTTTGCTTTTTGCATTTGTTCTAGCAGTATCAAACTTTGTTATTCCCTTGGGAAGAGATTTTAAAATTATAAATGGTATGAAATAAATAAAAATATAAATGATATGGCCATGGCCTTTATTGAATAATTTCAAATATTCTAATGTTTCTTCTATTTTAATGTGGATGATATTTTCTCTAGAATTATTTTTGTAAAAACATATATCACAGGTGCTGTGTGAGCGGTCCTGATGCAGTGTGATGCAGGATTCAAGGAGATGCAGATTCAGGTGCTGGATTAGAAGGCTAAGGGGAGGCTTCATGGATCTGCAACTTATATATTTATTGTTCCAAGAGGCCACTGATATTATCAGTAGTTGCTTTATAAAATCATGCATGCCATGTACTAAGCTGGCTTCATATAAAGTACTCTTCTCTTAAAAAGTTTATTCTTTTGTTTTTGAGAATTTCTTACATCATTTATCCTTCCTCCCTTAACTACTCTGCATGCCCTGCTGCTACTTATAAAATTCATGGCCTCTTATTCCTTAATTGCTATATACATATAAATATAAAGCTTAAAGTACAAATTATTGAATTCAATACTGTTGCTCATGGGTGTATATATTTAGCATTGACTATTTGGGGTCAGATAACCTATGGAGACTTGTCCCCAGATAAGACTGGTTTTCCACTATTAATTACCTGTACCCCTTCTTCTGTGAGAAGGGCATTATGAAAATTCCCATATCCACATTGTCATGTCAATAGATACTGACATTGTCCAGTGATGTATTAGGCTGCCAACTATATTATTGTAATTTTATGGGTACAGCTTCCCTACCATACGGAGAAAAGATTATTGCCAAGTCCATTCCCCCCCACTTCTGCAATGCCCTGCTGGCCTTAGTACAACAGTTGTGTTGCAGATGTATCAGTTTTAGCTGTGCACCCAGTAGTCAGTTGCTGTCTGCATTTTGACAAGTTGTGACTTTCTATAACGGATTTTGTCTGCTGCAAAAAGAAACTGATTTGGTGAAGCATGAGAGATACATTTATAGGTGGGTATAAGGATAAATATTTCAAAGGTTCTTAGATTATGCTATTTGTTTAGAGAAGTGCCAGTAGTAAGTTTTCATCTAAGAGCCACTGGTAGTGGGTTAGCATCACAGTCAGGCACTCATTATGTCCAATTGGGCAGGCTTTAAGTCTAATTCGATCACTGTTGCTTACCCCATGGATATAAGTGCCGCTGTTGCCCTTTTCAGAATATCTTGCAAATCTGGTTATTGTCATGATTTGTAGACATTATATACAAATAAGAGTACTGATTGCTTTCTTTACGTTGTCAGCTTATATAACTCCTTCTGGTACTGTGACAGCTAGTCCCCAGGACAGAAGTTTCCACATTTGTCTTAGTCAGGGTTTCTATTTCTGCACAAACACCATGACCAAGAAGCAAGTTGGGGAGGAAAGGGTTTATTCAGCTTACACTTCCATACTTCTGTTCGTCAGCAAAGGAAGTCAGAACTGGAACTCAAGCAGGTCAGAAAGCAGGAGCTGAGCAGAGG
Source organism: Mus musculus (assembly GCF_000001635.26). Taxonomy (NCBI): domain Eukaryota; kingdom Metazoa; phylum Chordata; class Mammalia; order Rodentia; family Muridae; genus Mus; species Mus musculus. The sequence goes on from NC_000083.6 coordinate 59,102,899, forward strand.
TCATGGAGGGATGTTCTTTACTGGCTTGCTTCCCCTGGCTTGCTCAGCCTGCTCTCTTATAGAACCAAGACTACCAGCCCAGAGATGGTCCCACCCACAAGGGGCCTTTCCCCCTTGATCACTAATTGAGAAAAATGCCTTACAGTTGTATCTCATGGAGGCATTTCCTCAACTGAAGCTCCTCTCTCTGTGATAACTCCAGCTGTGTCAAGTTGACACAAAACTAGCCAGTACAATTGACCCCTTGTCAACTTGACACACAAACACATCACTAGTAAGCCTCAGCCCTTACATTGTTATTCATCCCCAAGATCTAAATAACTTTAAACATCCCACAGTCTTTACATATTCTTAAATTTTCAATCTCTTTAAAATATCCATCTCTTTTAAAATCCAAAGTCTTTTTACAGTTAAAAGTCTCTTAACTGTGGGCTCCACTAAAATAGTTTCTTCCTTCAAGAGGGAAAATATCAGGGTACAGTCACAATCAAAAGCAAAAGTCAATCTCCAACCATCCAATGTCTGGGATCCAACTCACGATCTTCTGGGCTCCTCCAAGGGCTTGGGTCACTTCTCCAGCCATGCCCTTTGTAGCACACGTGTAATCCTCTAGACTCCAGATGCCTGTACTCCACTGCTGCTGCTCTTGGTGGTCATCTCATGGTACTGGCATCTCCAAAACACTGCATGACCCCTTCAGTCCTGGGCCATCAATTGCTACTGAGGCTGCACCTTCACCAATGGCCTTCCATGGCCTTTCATAATGCCAAGCCTCAGCTGCTCTGCATGACCCCTTCATGCCTTCAAAAACAGTACCACCTGGGTTACTCTTACACATTACCAACTCCATGCACAGCACAAGGTATAACCTTGGGTATCTCTGGAACACAGCCTCTGTGCTCTCAGAAAACACTTCCCAGAAGATGTCACCTCAGTGATGCTGGTCTCTTCTTTTTTTCTTTTTTTCACTTTTTATTCCATGCATTTATTTTTAATTTTGTATATATTTTACTAAAAACAATTTATTTATTTATTTATTTATTTATTTATTAATATTTTTTTACTATTACGTGTTTTCCTCAATTACATTTAGAATGCTATCCCAAAAGTCCCCCATACCCTCCCCACCACTTCCCTACCTACCCATTCCCAATTTTTGGCCCTGGCATTCCCCTGTCCTGAGGCATATACAGTTTGTGTGTCCAATGGGCCTTTCCAGTGCTGGTCTCTTCTTAATCACCGCTAATTTTTTAGCTCCATCTAACCAGCATCAATAGTCCCAGCAATGCAAAGTTTTTGGTTTAGTATTTCTGGTATCTTGTTAATCACAGCTGATTTTTCAGCCCCAGCTAACCAGAACTACAGAATCTTCACAATCAAACTAGCAATGGCCCTGAAAAGAGTCATTACATTTCCCTCTGAAATTTTACAAACCAGACCTCCATCTTCTGCACTGTTCTCAACATTATCTTCCAAGCTCTTACACAACATCTGACAGAACTCTTAACAACGAATGGATCTTCAAGCCCAAAATTCCAAAGTCCTTCCACAGTCCTCCCCAAAACATGGTCAGGTTGTCACAGGAATACCCCACGATGCTGGAACCAATTTGTCTTAGTCAGGGTTTCTATGCCTGCACAAACACCATGACCAAGAAGCAAGTTGGGGAGGAAAGGGTTTATTCAGCTTATACTTCCATACTGCTGTTCATCATCAAAGGAAGTCAGGACTGGAACTCAAGCAGGTCAGAAAGCAGGAGCTGATGCAGAAGCCATGGAGGGATCTTATTTACTGGCTTGCTTCCCCTGGCTTGCTCAGCCTGCTCTCTTATAGAACTAAGACTACCAGCCCAGAGATGGTCCCACCCACAAGGGGCCTTTCCCCCTTGATCATTAATTGAGAAAATGCCTTACAGTTGTATCTCATGGAGGCATTTCCTCAACTGAAGCTTCTTTCTCCATTTCAGCTTGATTCCTCAAGTCCTCTGTAAGAAGAACTTAGTGATAGGGCCTTACCTTTAATTTCTGTGTGGCAATGAAGGGCAAATGTAATAGTTTAGATTGGCTTGAGGGTCTTTTAATCTTCCCTGACCAACAATTCAAAAGACAGTTTCCAGTGCCTGAAATTACTTTGTTTTTGTTTTTAATAGTATATGGCTTTTGTGGGAAGTACTGTCACCCCAAGTGGTAAAAATAATTCATTAATTAAATATATATATAATTTTAAGGAAAGATAAAATGATTCTTTTTGGTATTTTTTAAAAAATGTTAGTACAATTTATTCTGCCTCCATATCTTTCCCTTTGGCCGCTCCTCCTTTCTCCTCAGGTAAATCCCCCTGCCCTGATTTTTTTTTTTTTTTAGGAAGTTTAACACTTCTTTTCATTATTGTTTGAGAGAATAGTTGAAATAAATAAATACTCATGGCCTGATTGGTGATGATTGAAAACCAAAACCAAAACCAAAACCAAAATTCCCTTTGATCTCTTTTCTGGCCATAGTTATAGAAAATAACATTAAGATATATTGCACATGATATAATGCTTTTATTATGTCACCAATACCCTGCATTGTGTCTGTGTTAGCTGTCAACTTGCATATTCCAGCTAGAGAGTTGTTTTAAAATTTAATAATCTCTTTAAAAAACCCTAATAGGTCATTAAACATGAACATTATTCTCTAGAGATCAAATAATCACTATGGTCGCTTTGCTAAATATGCTTTTTAAATTTAAAAGTTCCAAAATGGCTTTTTTAGAGTAATAAAAACAGTTGAAACTGTAAGAGAAGCACACTTTTATATAGGAAAAATTATCATGACATTTTGAAGCAGGAGACACATAGCACACTGCTAGTTTGTAACTGATAATAACAGGACCTCTGGCATTGCTTAACTAAGGGGCTTAGTGATGAAGCCACTGGTTTGTAGAGAGTGTAGCAGATTTCTTACAAAATATTTAGGAAATATGCCTCTCATTGGCCACATCTGATGTTTTTCTCCTTAGAACTTGTATGGAACTGCACTTGTACTGAAACTCTGTCATCTGTATGAATTCTTACACATTTTCTAAATGTGTTTGTGCCTAGTAAAGGGGTGTTATGTATGTGGTACCGTGTGAAGTACAAATAGGATGGCATTGATCCACTGTTTGAATGCAGTGAACCACATATTCAGATCTCATGGTTTGAGTCCATCATTGTTGATACTCAACATTCAAATACATCCGTGAGGTATAAAAACCACAAGTATGTTGGCCTCATCTCTTTCATGTGAATTCACATGAGTTTGCCATTTCAATAAAATATTGGAAAGCATTAAAAGCTGCACTTCTTAAATAACTAATACAGAGAAGAGATTGGCCTAGAACTAGAAGTGGTTTTAATAGAATCAAAATATTTTATGCCTTTAAATGTATTTAAAAACTAATTGAAAAGATGTATAATGAAGATAGATATCCAGAAAGCCAGATTTACAATGATGGTTTAAATGAATTTATGATGCATTTCAAGGTCTTATTACCTCTGTAAGGGAAAACAGTCTTGGCACATCAAAGTAGCTTTCAGGTTCGATCTGTGTCTTCTGGGTAAACGACTGTCAGTTTCTCTGTGCTTCTTTTCACTGGGGTTTTCTAGGCTCATGATACTCCTGCAGTTTTCTGACTTGGCTTGAGAACTCCAGGGCATATCTTGACTTAACAAGTGTCCTCATGATAGGTATCATACAGCCACTGCTTTGAGAAGTCCATGCTGTACATTAGGGCCCCTATTTTTCTTATTTTCTCTCCTTCAAGGGTTCCATGTGAGTCATAATCAGTGCTCCATGCTGGTAGGAGACACAACGGCCATGGCAAGTCTTACAAAAAGAAAGCATTTAACTGGGGTCTGCTTACGATTTCAGAAGTTTAGTCCATTATTGTTATAGCAGAAAGCATGGTGACATGTAGGCAGACATGGTAGTTGACAGGTCTACATCTGAATCTGCAGGCAGCAGGGAAAAGACAGAAAGGGGGGAGAGAGGGAGGGAGAGAGAGAGAGAGAGGGAGAGGGAGAGAGAGAGAGAGAGGGAGAGGGAGAGGGAGAGGGAGAGGGAGTGGGAGAGGGAGAGAGAGAGAGAGAGATATTAGGCCTCACTTGGGTTTCTGAAGTCTCAAAGCCCACTTTGAAAATGGCCACACCTACTCCAATAAGGCCACATTTCTTAATTCTTCTAAATAATGCTACATTCTGATAATGAAGCATTCAAATTGATGAACCTATTTGGTACATTCTCATTCAAACTGAGATACCAAGAGTTTCTTTGTAGCCACCCTCTGTGCCTCATTGGGAAAGACTGAGATTCTACCTACATTGGCTCAACCTCTGGAAAGGATAGAAAATGGGTCAACTCTCAAGACTCTTACCTGCTGAGACTTGACCGGCATATGAAAACCAGCTGATGCCAGTCTGCAGGGTCACTCTGCTAGGATTCAGCTTGCCAGAAACTGACATGAGATTGAAGTTTTCTGTCTTTAGATTCTGATTGTTGTTGTGACTCTTAAAACTCAACCTTTCTGTATACCAAGGCTTCAGTGGGAGAAGGATAGACTAAGGGTATGGGTTCCAAGTAGTTTTCGTTACATAGTTTTTCAAGATATTTTGTCCAACTCACAGATGAATATACACAATTCAAACAAAGGGTCTTTCATAAGCATAAGTTTTCTTTATACCTACAGTTATTTATAACCTACAGTGGAAGAAATTTTTTTCAGATTTTTTTTTTTTTTGCTAAAAATCTTCTATGAGAAATATAATTTCTTACTAGCTGTAAAAATCACACACTGATTTTTCTTTTTTTGGACATTTTTTTATTAGGATTTTCTTCATTTACATTTCAAATGCTATTCCAAAAGTCCCCTACACCCTCCCCCCACCCTGCTCCCCAATCCACCCATTCCAGCTGCCTGGCCCTGGCATTCCCCTGTACTGGAGCATCTGATCTTTGAAAGACCAGAGCCTCTCCTCCCATTGATGGCCAACTGGGCCATCCTCTGCTGCATATGCAACTAGATATATAGTTCTGGAGGGTACTGGTTAGTTCATATTTTTGGTCCTCCTATAGGGTTGCAGACCATTTTAGCTCCTTGGATGCTTTCTGTAGCTGATTTTTTTTCTTAAAGACTTCAATTCATTCTATTTGATTTTCTTGGGAAGAGACTGATTCTTCTCTAGCCCATCCAAACTGATTTGCTGATCTATGTACACATCTTGAGAAGCTTGAAAGACAATTCCATCAATCTTTACTTTTGTTTCCTACATGATACTTATGAAAGCACAGGGTTTTAGAAACTTAGGAGACACAGTTTCCTCTCAAGCAGCTGGATCTTACAAATGGGAAAGGCTTTGACCTCTAGACATACGATGCATGTCCTATGTTCAAAAATATCGTTTCAAAAACTCATTTGAATGATTTTTTGTTTTGTATACCATTCTCAGTCCTCGATAATAAATGTCTCCTGATACATAAAATGAGAATAGTAAGAAAAATGAGAGAAAGATTCTACAGGTTTTCATCCTGCTGCATATAAATCAGGACTAAGCTGAACAGAATTGTAAAACAGCACACAGGAAAGAAATAAAAGAGGAAATCAAACAAAGGGATTGATTTTCTCAACCAAATAGTTCACTGAAGACCTTTCTATGCTAGCAGCTCATCTGACTTGTTCTGGGTCACAAGGTTTGTTTGAGCCCAATCCCTTGGTTGTCATGTCACCCTTTCTTTATATAACATGATCTAGACCATTTTGAAAAGTAGAAAGTTCATTTGCTATACCAAAATATAAGATTGGTTTAAAAAATACAAATGCTGTATTAAAATACAGTGGGGCTGATTAAGGTTAGCTCTTCTTTTGTTGACTTGAGTTTAGAGAGTTTGTGGTTGAAGTAACCTCTATATTAGATTCAGCTTTTCATTTTTGATGTCTTTTACTTTTTCTTTTCCATCATCACTTGGATTCTGAGTGCTGTCTGCATTTCTGTTTGCTCCTGGTCATAGGAAGTCCCACATATCACATGCTCAAAAAATAATCTTCCTTACCTTAGTTATAAGACATTTTCTCTTCTCCAGATGATTCTAGATCTACCTTTCCCTGCCCACCAAACTTAATGTTCTTCCCCCCACTTCTCTTTCAAGAAATAACCAAGATACTACAATTCACAGACCACATGAAGCTCAAGAAGAAGGAAGACCAAAGTATGAGTGCTTCGCTTCTTCTTAGATGAGGGAACAAAATAATACTCATGGGAGCAAATATGGAGACAAAGTGTGGAGCAGAGACTGAAGGAAAGGCCATCCAGAGGCTGCCCCACCTGGGGATCTATCCCATACACAGTCACCAAACGCAGATACTATTGTGGATGCCAACAAGTGCTTGCTGATGGAAGCCTGATATGGCTGTCTCTGGAGAGGCTCTGCCAGAGCCTGACAAATACAGAGGCAGATGCTTACAGCCAACCATTGAACTGATCACGAGGTCCCCAACTGAGGAGTTAGAGAAGGGACTGAATGAGCTGAAGGGGTTTGCAACCCCATAGGAAGAACAACAATATCAACCAACCAGACACCCCCAGAGCTCCCATGGCCTAAACCACCAATCAAAGAGTACACATGGAGGGACCTATGGCTCCAGCTGCATATGTAGTAGAGGATGGCCTTGTCCTGCATCAATGGGAGAAGAGGCCCTTGGTACTGTGAAGGCTCGATGCCCCTGTGTAAGGGAAGGCCAGGGCAGGGAGGCAGGAGTGGGTGGGCGGGGGAACACCTTTATAAAAGCAGGAAGAGGGAGGATGCTATAGGGGGTTTCTGGGTCTGAGGGGAACCTGGAAAAGGGATAACATTTGAAAAGTAAATAAAGGAACTATCTAAATAAATAAATAAATAAATAAATACTGACAATAAAATAAAGAACAAACCAAATAAAAACTCAATTTGACAGAAGAGCTAAACCAAATCAACCAAAAAAACCATCAAAAATGTAGTTTGTTTCATGTTGGCCAACAACTCCTCAATATGGGGCCAACCTTACAGTGTGATTGGTGTACTCAGTGTTATTCCGTTGGAGAAAATTGATTTTCCATTTGTCAGCAGGTATCAATTACAAATAGCACCTTGCTTAAGGGTGGGACCCATGTCCATTTCCTCTTCTCAGTGCTGGTACTTGGACTGGCTTGAACCTGGCTTTTGTTCACGTTGACAGTCTCTGTAAGTCCATATGTGCATGCGTTCTGTCATGCCTACAAGAAACTGTTTCCTTGGATTCATCTATCACCCCTGGCTCTTACAATCTTTCTGTATCTTCTGCAAGATCCCTGAGCCTCGAAAGGAATGGTTTGGTGAAGGCATACCTTAGGACTGCGTGCTCCAAAGTTTCTTATTGGCTGTAAGTTATTTGGTTGTGGATCTCTGTGTTAATTCCTATCTATGCTTTTGACAATTAAGTAAATTGTTACATTGCCCTTTGGCTAATTTACTAAGTTACATAGTGTCGGGTCCCACTAGACCAGCAAGAAAGATGCAACCACAGGTTCTTCTTAATGCAGTTTACTCAGGCAGCTACTTACTTCAAATCCCCAGCCTCTCTAGTTACAAGTGTTTTTCTCCCCACTCCAGCCACAACCACGCCCCCACCAATCACCACAGGTCACATCACCTCACCAGGCAGGCTTGCTCAGCCAATCAGGGATTAAGGGCGGGCCATCCACCAAACATGGGCTTGTTTACTACCTGGAGCAGACTTCCATCCTGCTGACCAGGAAGTCCGGAATGGCTCCCTACAACATAGAACCACTACTTTACGACTTCTCTTAGATAAAACTGAGCTTGTACACTGGCACAAAGGTAAATCGACAGTTGTGACTGTTTACATCAGGAGTGGATGCAAAAGGAGATTAATTTGAGAAAATACATATTGTAAGAAAAAGAAAACACCACTGAACTCTTTTAAAAAGTTATCCATACATGTGAAAGACTTTAGAAGAATATAACAGTGTTTATATCTGAATTATGTATAAAACCCAAAATACCACATTGAATATCATTTAAATAAAAGCAGTAATAAAATGATCATGCAACTTGTACAAATTATGATATTATACTAAAATATAGTATTTATCACGGATATTAGAGAATAAGGATAATTAGGTGATTTAAAAATTTTATGGGTGACATAATATTGCATCTTCATCATATAAATGATTTCATGGGAAATATTAGGAGAAATATATCAAAATACACCTGTGCTTGGCATTGGCAGATGGATATATATTACCAATAGATTTTTTTCTATTCTGAAATTTAGTTTTTTAATTATAATTTATTACACATTCTCTCGATTAATACACTCATCTAAATAAGCAGTAGGGAAAATACGAATCATTTTAAAGACTTTTACCTTGTTTTTGAGTGTAGTATTCAAAGGAACTTTTTGAATCAGGGCATTAATAATTTTTTTTAGTCGTGTGACATCTCAGCCACTTGTAGTAACACAAAATATGAAAAAAAAGATATTAACTAGAAAGATCATCAATCTTTAAACAGTAGAGTGATTTCTTAGCATTTTGAGTGGGGCAGGATGTTTGTGTGTCTCCTGCTGCTATTTACAATTGAGCACGGCTGTTATTAGTTTCAGAATGGAGGACACCACAGGTTGAAAGAGAAGAGGCGATGAATAGCTCTCCCAGTTCCTCTCATAGAAGCTCCCTGCAATCAATCCTGCTAGAATGAGCTGCGGATACAAACAGATCTGCTTTCTTGAATTCTCTGGCTGCACCCACAGTCCACAACACACTAGCTGAAGCAATCTTCCTTTCAAAATATCGATTTCCTATGGAATTGCCATTTGAAATGATGGATCTGCAGTTGGACTGGGACCTAGTGGAAGCCAATGGCTGTTTGTGTTGCAGGCATGAATCCTGATAGGCTTTGTCCTCTACACAAAGGACAAAAGGGAGGGAAAAGAGTTGTTAGAGTTGGGAGAAAGATGGACGCAAATACTTTAATGATCTTCCCATTTTACAAAGCAATTTCAAATATGTTAGCACAAATCTATGCACCTGTTCAAACAGTTGATTTGTTGTTGTTGTTATTTCTAAAGCCAAAGTATTTAAACTTATAGTTACTTCATTTCAACACAGATTCTAGATTCTTTGCCTTATTGGAGAGCATATTATTTATTATATATTTATGTCCCAGAAGAGATTTGAAGGTTGATCAGGTTGGCCACAGTATCGTCTTTGTTGCCCAGATGTTCTCCACAGCTTTGCATTTAAGGCGGGCATGATATCTGGTTCATTCCCTCCATCTTTCTTTCTTTCTCTCTTTCATTTTAACTATGTGGTATGCGGTGCATGTAGGTGCATGCAGTATACTCATGGATGTGCTTGTCTATGTGTGCACACCCATGGGTATAGGCCAGGATTTGATGTGGCATTGGCTCTCACTCTATCATTATGTTTGGAGTGGAGGTTTTTACTGATGCTGAGTATCATCATTTTAGGCATATTATTTTAGTTCAATTTCTTTGCCAGTGGCAGCTTGTTTCAGCTTCTCAAGCTCTGGGTTACAGATGCCCAGCACTACCAGCTTTTCATGTGCATCCTAGGATATAAACTCAAGGGCTTATAATTGCACAGCAAGGTTATTGCCCACTAAGCCACCTTCAAGCTACATTTTCTTCTGCATCTAATGTCATAGATGCTACAAAACTTTTCTCTCCCCTGTAGTATGGATTTCATCTGATGTGAATATTCCTTTTGTAGTGCATCTTGGTTGTCTTCTACTACTTCTAGTTCACTTTTTCCATCTTTCTTTTCATTTTCATATAATTCCTTTCTTTGTTCTCTATTTAATCCCAGAATTACCCCATTGTCATTAGGTTGGAGTACATTGTCATTAGGTTGTGTGTGTGTGTATATATGTGTGTGTGTGTGTGTGTGTGTGTGTGTGTTTGTGTGTAAGTGATTATCCATGACTTTGTTATCAGACTATAGATTTTAAGCTACTTTGTAGGGAAATGTATATCTAAAGTCATTAATTTTGTGTGTGTGTATATCAAGTATATATATATCAAGTATAATGATCCCAATTAAGCCAGTGCTATAAAATGAAATTTAGTTAATGGATAATATATCTAGATGGTGTGAGTACCTTCATCTGATACATAGAAAAATAAAATTACTCATATAAATCAAGTACTACCATGTTTTGATACGTGCATATATAGAACCATATTAAAATCAGACTAAACATTGATTCCTCAGACACTGAGCATTTTTATGGCTTCTCAAGAATTTTAGTCGGAATGACCATTCTTGTTCTCCTGAGATCATATGACTATTAACTAGTAACTTCTTTACTCCTCTGTCTTCTGTTTATACCTTCCACACTATCTAGTCTAACATATCAATATAGCATGGATCTCAGGAATCACATGTAAGTTTTTCAGATTTTTTCCCTAAGTAGAATTACATAGTAGCTGCATGATTTTTTAGAAGGATGTGTTTCTCTGTAGGAACTTAAAAGTTCTGTTTTGGTTTGTTTGTTTGTTTGTTTCTCACACCTTGACTTCTGATTTTCTTTCTTATAAATTTTAGCATAGAACTTTAGTTTTGTCTCTTAGTAATATCTTTGCTTTCTAGAGATATTAACCTCCAGGATGTCTTTGAGACATAAGTATTTAACTATTTATAAGCAATGCCAATAATGAATACATAGAATAACTGTCATAATGTAATAATTTAAACTCTTCTATATGAATACATATGAATATATTACATGAATGTAATACATGATGATGCCAGGAGACAGACAGAGAGACAGAAGAGGCAGGGAGAGAGGAGGGAGAGAGTGGAGAGGTGGGGGTGAACAAGAGGCAGAGACAAAGAGACTCAGACACAGAGTCAGACGGAGAAATGGAAAGAAAGCTGACCCAAAATTCTGGTCATTCCTACACATTTCCTAAAGAGTCACTATAGTCACTTCAGTATCACTGTCAGACAGGTACAATCTTGCTTTCATTTTGTTTTAGGGTACACTTTGTTTAGTGTTTATATTTATTTTGGAGATAGTGGTATATATGAATGTTAGGTGACATAGAACATTAAAAAAATATATGTGGAGTTACAACTTTGACTCTGTCACTCCGCTGAGTTTGGAGAAGACTGCAGAAAGGAGCGTTCATGAGGCAGGTGCTTGCTGATGATTGGTTTACATCAAAGCTGCATCTTATCCCTGAATAATCAAAACTACTTTCCAACAGGAAGAACTATTGCTTCTGACCTGAATACATGTGGCAGGATTCAGGGGGCTCATTTATGTGACTAGTGATCAAAATATCAATTGAATATCTTTATATTAAGAGCATGAATCCATAGTTATCAAATGTAGGGTAATTTGACTGTTAAATAATGAAGCAGGTGAGTATCTTTCAATAGTGTGTTAATACAAAGGATAAATACATGTTTTCTAGGTAACTTTCGGTTAGACGTCTTTCATCCTTGCACCCTATGCTATGGCATTTTAAATTGAACTTGGATAACCAAACAAACAGTATTTTTAAAGAGTACATCTGTCCTTTTCTGGAGAATAGCTTTGTTGGACCATATAAAATTATCTTACAAATAAAAACGGAGCACACATAAACATCGAAGCATGTTTTTTTTTTTTTTTTTTTTTTTTTTTTTAAAGATTTATTTATTTATTATATGTAAGTACACTGTAGCTGTCTTCAGACACTCCAGAAGAGGGTGTCAGATCTTGTTACAGATGGTTGTGAGCCACCATGTGGTTGCTGGGATTTGAACTCTAGACCTTTGGAAGAACAGTCGGGTGCTCTTACCCACTGAGCCATCTCACCAGCCCTCGAAGCATGTTTGACATGCATTCTATGTTTAAACAGATTTTGGCATGTCATTTTTGTGCTCTTGTGATGCTGACAGGAATCAGTGTCATTTGAAGAACCTCTTGCTTTGGCCATTGCATTCTTGTTAACGAAACAAGCAAGTTCTGTTTGGTGTTAGGTGAAGCAAGCGACAGTTTGCTCCTCGGTTCTTATGGTAAATATGTACCATTTCTTGAACATCTTTTTTTTTTTCTCCCAGACAAACATGAATTTCTGATATTTATCTATCCTATTTACTAGTCACTGATATTTGTGTTAGTAAGCGATGCTATTTCCTGTCTAACTTTCGGACGATCACCATGCAAGTATAATTTTGAGCTCAACTATTTACACAGTTATGCAGCAAACAAGGCATTTTTTTTCTAGAGAAAATATATCAAGGGAGAAAAGTAATAGCTTATGTGAGGCATTTGGCAGTTCTAACTCTAATGTAGGCTTAAATTAGGTTTCTGAAAGCGGCTAGACTGCATAAGTCCTGAGGATATCTCCTGATAGGCTTATAATTGAGATGCTAGTGAGGCTGAAAGGACAATTATTGATAACTCTTGGATCTAAGCCTTCAGCATATAGGTATTGAAATTGTGTTAACATCTATTGATGTTTAGTCATGATTTCTATGATAGTGATGCACCCAAGGAGGTTATTGAATATATAATAAACTAAAGAGAATTAAAATGATGTTGATTTACTACCTTATGCAATTTTTATATGTAGAAACTGTTTACTGTTAATTATTTGGAAAGGAAGTGGTATATAGGTGGGCCAAAACTCAGAAGTTTACAAATTAAATTTCATACCAAGCTTCTGAGTGACTGTGGCATATAATGCATTAGAGATTCCTGAGAGCCATGTTTGGTCCTGTAACAGTCGTGTGTTATCTTCTTGCTCATAGCCATCATGAAATTTAGAGAAAGGATTCAGTAAACTGTTAGGTGAACATTGTTTTAGTGAGTTACCCAAAACTGAATGAAACCTCTTATGTCAAATGTTTCATTTTGTACAGAGCAATGGGAAATGTGTGTAAAGAATAACTTAATCTGGGCATGTTGACACATGTCAACTCAGTACAAACTTATAGCTATGGAGGAAGAAGAAAGCTTAATTGAGAAAATGCCTCCAAAATACTGGCCTGTCGGCCAGTCTTGTAGGATGATTTCTAGATTGATTATCGATGTGAGAGGGTCCAGCCTATTGTGAGTGATGCCATCCCAGGGCAGGTGGTCATGGGTGATATAGGAAAGCAAGCTAAGTGCATCTGCATCTGTATTGGTCAGGCTCTGGCGGAGCCTCTCAGAGGACAACTATACCAGGTTTCAGTCAGCAAGTGCTTCTTGGCATCAGGAATAGTGTTTGGGTTTGGTGTCTGCAGATGGGATAGGTCCTTACTTGGGGCAGTCTCTGGATGGCTGTTCCTTCAGTCTCTGCTCTATTCTTTGTCCCTGTGATTGGGCTGAGAGTTAGGGCAAGGACTGAGGAACTGAGGGGTTTGCAACACCATAGGAAGAACAACAGTATCAACCAACCAGACTCCTCAAATCTCCCGGGGACTGAACCACCAACCACATTGGGGCACTCATGGCTCCAGTTGGATGTGTAGCAGAGGATATCCTTATCTGGTATCAATGGGAGGGGAGCCACTTGGTCCTGTGGAGGGTAGACGGCCCAATGTAGGGGAAGGCCAGGGCAGGGAGGCAGGAGTGGGTGGGTGGGTGAGTGAGGGAACACCTTCATAGGAGCAGGGAGAGGAGGATGCTTTAGGGGGCTTCTTGGGGTGTGTGTGGGGGGGGGGAGAAACCAGGAAAGGGGATAACATTTGAAATGTAAATAAAATAACCAATAAAATATGAAAAGAAAGAAAGAAAGCCAAGGAAACCATGAGTGAGCAAGTCTATAAGCAGGACACTTTCATCTGCCTCTCCTGCCCTGAACCCCCTGTCATGTTTGAGTTCCTGCTCTGAATCTCTTCAGGGATGAGTTGTTCTGGAAGAAGGAGTAGAGCTTTGCTTCCAAAGTTGCTTGGGCTCATGTTGTCTTATAATAGCAATTAAAACCCTTACCAAGACTGCACCCTCCCAGGTTATTTGGAAGGCTGAGTCAGGGGGGATTTCAAGCTTGATGTCATCCCGGGTTCCATATTGAGAACCTATCTCATAAGGAAAATAAATGCAACAAAAATATTAAATGCTAAGGGTTGGTTTAGCATTTGCCTCGCTTGTGGAAACCTTGTGTTCAACTGCCAGTAACATACAATAATAATAATAATAATAATAACTTTTATTACTTAACTTGTGAAGATGAAATATTGCGAGTAGCATCTTGAGATAAAGATTCATCTTTTCTGAATTAAAAACAACCAGGAAGACTAAATAAGAAATACTTGTTCACCAGTAGAAATGGTTCATACATTTTTTTTCAATAAAAATCAACATTTTATACTAATTTTTGTGAGGCTGAAGGATTAGATAAGCTTTTGGTTATGGAATAAAAGTTTCGGCCAAGGTTTTGCTTTTGTATCTTTGAAAAGAATTCTATTCTCTGAGTCCTAGTTCCTAACAATATGGGTAATCAGAAATTTGGAGGGGAGAAGAAAAGAAAAGCCTAGTCTTTCAGGATGTCAGGAAAGGGCACGAGGAAGCGTTAGACAAAAAGAACACACACAAAAAGGACCCCGAATGGGATGAATATCCAGCTTGTCACAAAAATGCTTAATGATGGAGTGAAGATAAATTTGCCCAAATCTCATGTTGAATATTCATCATACAGTCGACACAGCTGTATCTTAGAATGCCATTCCCCCCTTTAAGCATAAAGCAGATTACTAGTTTATTCTTAGGCAGTGTATTACGCACCTTACATGCTGAAATGGGCTATTGATAAGCAGTAATTCAAATGGCTATTTTTCTATGCTCACTTGTTTTCTTACTGCGAGACCATATTTATGGTATACAGTTTGCCCAAGATTTTTTTTAAAGTAAAGTTAAAGAGTGTTCAAAAATGGACATTTTCTTATTTTTATACATTCTGATTAACTCACGGTTAAAAATAATCTAGAACATATTCAGAGCATACATTTAATATATGATTGTGCCTGAACATTGTCCACGTTCATTTGTTAGTAATTTCTCATTTTAGTTACTTCGGTAGTAGGGTACATAGCTAATCACACCACCTTACACACAACAACTTATGTGGGTCAAAGTTTACAGAGCTATGGATTTGAAATAGCATTGATAGCTTCACAGTAAACTTTGTAATTATGTGTCTCAATGTAATTTAAATGCCCTTTTCACACAGTTAAGGTAATGTTTAAAAATAAAATTCTGCATTCCATGTCTATGTAGTAATGCATTGATTAATTCACTGGCCAATTCATATGTAAATAGTTTTAATATTTGCTTTCAACAGAAATTTCATCATATAACTTTCTCATGGTCAAGCTTCAGGTCATTTTAGTTGCTTAGGGTTCTAAAATGCTCAAGGTATTTACCTCTTGGGATACAGGTGAAAAAGCATAGGAGTTAAGCTGTAGCTGGTAGTCATGGGCAACAGTTGGAGCTTGGCTACAAAAGTCCCCATATCTCTCAGTCCTCACTGAAATCCTGTTCCTGGTGGATACTAGTGAAGGTGTGGATTCTGCCATATGTGCCTCTCAATGAGAAGGAGCTGAGCACATGCTTGCATGGAACAGAGGGCTCTAAATTCTCTTGTTTGTAGTTTGATGCAAAGTCTTTCCTGAAAGTAAGCATTTGTACTCATTTTCATACTTACTTCTTATTCATAGTTTTATAATACTAAAAATGGGATCTAAGCAACATAAAATGGTTTCTCCTTCCTAGTACTTGGTCACTATTTAAAACATATTCCTATCATTGTTAACTAGATTTCCACAAATATGCAGCACTGTCAACTTCTTTCCTAGTTGCTTAATATACAACTGTTGTTAGTTTAAAAAAATACTCTCAATTCCCCCTTTGTCGTGCCTAGAAGATGTGCAGTTGTAAATATAGAACAGAATTTGGAGGAATGGCCTATGAATGATGGTCCCAGCTTGAGACCCATGCCACGAGAGAGCCAATTCCTGACACTATTAATGATATTCTTCTTTATGAGTAGACTGGTGCCTAGAATAAATGCCACCTGAGAGGCTTCACCCAGCAAACTGATGGAAACAAATGCAGAGACCCATAGCTAAACATTAGGTGGAGCTAGGAGAATCTTGTGGAAGAGGAGGAAGAAGTGAAGGTTAAGATAGCCAGAGAGGTCAAGGGCACCACAAGAAAACCTATAGAATTAACTATATGGAGAGGGTAAGGAAGAAATCTAAAGAGAAAGAGTTTTAGGAAAATGAAGATAATGAGAAATGTATGTTAGGAAAGCACAAAGGGGCTCTGAATGGGAGGTGGAATGACCCAGCTAGAGGGAGAGAGCAGGGTTGGGGGATGAAGGATCATAAATAATGGCAATAATAGACAAAGAAATGACATACAATAAAAATATTACAATAGCTCGTTATTTCATAAACTTTAATGTTTTATGCATCCGTTTAAATATGAAATTGAAAAGTGTCTTTCTTTAACTCTTAAGCATTATCTGCAGAGCTTTGTTCATTAAATTTTTGAGACCATCTCCATACTTAGGGTGTGCTTCTGTACACTGTACACATTTATGTACTTTGTCTCTATATGAAGAGTTTCTTATGCTTGCTGGTGTCTACTTAGAAGCCACAGACTTCAGAACATAGTAGCAATGTGGTAGATTGTTCAGTGAATGAATGTATGATATGTTACTCAAGGGCCAAGATTATTTCTTAGAACATGATCACAATTAAAAGGAACATTGTCCCTTCTGGTCTCATTATCTGCTTTAGGTGGTGTTCTCTTTCCCGGGTTTTCTAGCTTTGTCTTTCATTACAAGTTCCCTAATTATTCTGCAGCCATTGCTTCCTCTGTCCTCTGTTCTTTTTCCAGACATAATTATTTAGTATCCTAATGACAGAGGCCTATAAGTGAATGCATCTTTTCTGACCTGCTCATTTATGTTGCAATACTAATAACATGAGATACAATTTGCAGGAGTCAATTGTTTTCTTCTATCATCTGGGTTTTGAGGATAGAGTTCAGGACACCAGTCTTGGCAGCAAATGACCTAACCCACAGTGCCATCTTTCTGGTTCATTAAAAAATGTTTTCTTTAAACAAAATCTTAAATTTCTATATTTCCAAAGAGCTTTGCTCACAAACACTTAGAGATAATGTCATTCCAGGCAAGCGACAGTATCTGCTGTCTTTAGACTTGTAAATACTAAACTTTTATCTTTTGAGGATCAGGATGAGATGCTAGAAACCATCCTAGACAACCAGAAGCCTGGGAATGAGAATATCAGAGGAATTGATTGTCTTTCTGTTTATAAAAGGTGTAAATGATAAGCCATGTTTTGACATCTGTTTCTCGGTCCATCCTTTATGTGAGTGGATCCCTTGGTGTCTGAGAGTATGAAATGGGTGAGCTGAATTAGAGAATGCTTAGGTCATACTTTTTTGACAAGTAGAGAAATGAAGCCCACTAGGCTCACTGATTATAAGAATTTGGTCAAGAAGTGCTTTTTTTGTAAATCCTGAAAAATATAAAATTATATGATCATAATGCAAGGCCTGAGCTAATATATATTTAAAAGGAAAATTACTTACAAGCACAAAATATACTTTGTTTTAATTGCAATTGGATCATTAGCATTGGATAACATTAAAAAACCAGCATTATACAGATATCTATGGGGTTCCATATAAAGCATGTGAGAATGCCAAAATAATCATATGGCTTTATTAGATTTGTTTTCCAGCGAGGATATAGATAGCAGT
The DNA here is from genome assembly GCF_000001635.26 of Mus musculus. Lineage (NCBI taxonomy): Eukaryota > Metazoa > Chordata > Mammalia > Rodentia > Muridae > Mus > Mus musculus. The sequence goes on from NC_000083.6 coordinate 59,120,688, forward strand.
GGGGATAGTTACAAACATAGCATAGGCAGAATACAAGGTATCATGGAGGTATTTAGCAATGGTAAGCCAGCTAGCCATATGGAATCTAGGAAGCTTGGCCAGTAAAAAAGGCATCTAAGCCAAGTGTTCAAGAATGAAAAAATAAAAGCCAACCCAGTGAAAATGGAAGTTCTCAGGATTGACAAGTTTTGCAGTTAGAAGCTAAAAGTGGAAGGTTGCCTAATGAAAGAAGAAATAATATTCTAGTAACGAGTTCAGACTAGCTTAAATAACATGTATGTATATGTGTGTAAACACACATGCATGCATGTGCTCCTGTGTCTGTACCAATTGTAAGCATCCAAAGGTAGGTATATATACATGTATGTATATATGTATGCATGTATGTATATGTATTTCCAAGCACCCCCTTAAATGGTAATATAATAATTATAGCTGTCTCTCCTCATATTTCATCCCTCCTTTTCTTTTTCCTTCCCCTTCTCATTCAATCCTCCTGTCCTAGCCTCGCATCCATCCACAACGATTTAAGAAGTGTCTAACTAACATCGTTAGTTATCAGGAAAATGCAAATTAGAACTACTTTGAGATTTCATCTTACATGCATGAAAATGAAGAAGATCAATTAATAAAAAGTGACACACTATGCGAGGAAGTATATAAAGTAAGGGAAACACTCATCCACTGCTGATGGGAGTGAAAACCTATAGAGTCACTATGGAAAGAAGTGTGGCAGTAATGCAGAAAGAAGAGAATCAATCCATCTCAAGATCCAGCTATACCACTCTTAGGCATATACTCAACAAAGTCTACATTCTACTAGAGAAACTTGCTCAACTATGTTAATTGTTGCTCTTTTCATTATAAAACAGACATAGAAATACCAATCAAGGAATGACTAGATGAAGAAATGGGGCCCATTTACACAATGGAATGTCCCTCAGTTGTTTAAAAAATGAATTGAAATTCACAGATGAATGGATGGAACTAGGAAATAAACTATCCTGGTTGAGGCAACCCAGACCCCAAAAGATAAATGTGATATGTATTTGCTTATATGCGGATGTTAGGTGTTTCATATCCAATAAGTAAGCTACAACCCATAGAACTGCAGAGGTTAGGTATAGACTAAGGGACTGGAGAGAGGATTCAATCACCCCGTGCTATTTTTAGAAATGTACATCAGATCTGGGCATTAACTTGTTTCTTCTATTTCCTAAAGAACAAATAGAAGACTGATCTCCAGACAATTCTTAAAATCTTTTCACCAAGGTTTTAGATTGCATATGAGAATGTTGATCCTAAAGGGAAATAGTATGAGTTTTTTTCTATCATTTAAAGCCTGTGCAATATGAAGAATTCAGTCTATTGAGGGAATTGTTGACTGTTGTTTGTAAAATAAAATGCCTCAGTGTGCTCAAAGCCTCCCAGAGATGGCCATATATGGCTATTATCATGTTTCTGGCTTCTTAGTTTCCTAATTTCCATTTCATTTTTTTCTTGCATAGTATCTCAGACTTCTTCTTTAATGAATACAAGTGAGAAAATTTTCCAAACTTGATAGTAATACATACTAAAAAGAAAAAAGAAACGTGTAGGAAATTACTATCTCACATTTGTGTTGAAAGCAAAGTTGCAATTAAATTTTGTTCTACATATTGCCTTGCTTATTCTGGAATCTTGATATTTATATAGTAGGTCATGCAATAGTAATATGATTATGAAAGTTACTAATGCACAAGCATGTTCTAATAAGGTGTAATTATTAGCTATGGTACTTTTCATTATTCCATTTAATTACAAACACTTGAGTCATATTTCTATGTATAATGTACTGCATATGTGTTTCTGTACATTAGTTCATTTAATTGTCACACTTTTCTTAAGAAGAAATCTTTCTTTATCTGACAGTTCAAGAAATTGAGGCACAATGAATTTGTATCCATTATTCAAAGTTATAGAACTAATAATATACATGGAAAAGGAATGTGAATTGAGGCTGTCTGATTTGAAAAATAGCCTAGTCTGTATACCAAATGGACCCTATAGCTAATGATAGTACTATCATAAAAGGCTGCAGAAGACCTAAGCTTGCAGCATGCCACTAGAATTAGGTAGAAAATGACATGATTTCAAAGCATCAGTTTCTTTGGTATGGTGGAATATATCCTTGCGAGTATTTTCAAGATATTTATTAGGTTAAAATTAACTTGAAGTTCTTGCATATGCTAATACACTGCCCTGTTTACCTTTAGGCTGAACTTTACAGATGGTATTGTACCTTCATAACCTTGACATTTATTAGGGCTTGAAAAGTGCTGTTCACTCCTTGAAAGAAGAGCGTAAATGTACTCCCAGTTAGAGTACAGTAAAAAAGAATCACGGCTCTGTCTGCTAAGTGTTTGAGTGGTTCTTTATGGCATAGTAAGCATCTTTGCCATTATTTTATTTTATTCTTAAAGTCCTTCATGAGAAGTAGTCTGGGTATTTTTGACCTCACTCTTCTAATCCAAAAATTGATGTTCAGTGAATAAAAGATGAACCGAAATAGAAAATGCACCATTAGCAGTCTTCTCTAGGTTCTACTTTCCCTTATCCAGTTCTTTAAAAATATATATTTAAAAAAATGAAATTGTAATATAACTATATCATTCCCCCCTTTGTTTGCTACTAATCCTCCCATATGCCACTATATGCTCTCTTTCAAATTCATGGCATCTATTGTCTAATTCTTAAGAAATACAGGCTGAAGGAATGCACAGGGAAACTTTGAGACTGGCTCTTCATTGTTTTACTAAGTATGACTTGGCTGATCATGTCACTTCAGATAGAGAAAGTCCCCATTGCCATAACTAATTATGTTGCATGGCACTGTTCTAGTCCCTTGCTAGTAGGAAATGCCGCTTCGTAAGCTTCAGTTCTTTACCCACACAGAGGAAGAACAGGTGCTTGTAATAAGCTGCCTGATAAAATTCTCTGGAAAATTTGTGAAGTGTCTTCAGAGAAGAAAAGTCAGGGAGCTTTCCACCAAAGATTTTTAAATTGATTTGTACTCTTAGTAAATAAAACTATACAGTAAAATGCTTTTTGAATTCATGCTAATGTGAGAAGAATCCATTTTATCAACTTCTGAATGTACTTTGTTGGTTGCTTAAAGATATCTTCTAGGAGTCTATACCGTTTTAGAAAAGTCATCTGTCAATATTTCTACAAGTGTACTGAAGAAATTATACATATATAATGAAGTTAATATAATTTAAAAAATAAGAGTTATGAAGGAAAACAATTCAGTTGTTAAATCATGAGCATACAGGAATGTAGATGGAGATATTGTTAACAAAACCAAGACACAGAATTAGGCTAAAGCAAATACCAGAAATTTGAAGTGCACATAGATATAGGAAGATGAATTCTGTCAAATAAAAAGGGGCAGGGCAGATCATTATATTAAGTAATCAAATGCAGTGGTAGTTTTATGTGGACTTGACATTATCTAGTTTTATATGGAAAAAGCAAATCTCAGTTGAGAAGATGCCTCAGCCAGATTTGTCTGGTAGGCACTTTATTATTGATGTGGGTGGATGCAGATCTCTACTGACAGTACTACCTCCGGTCTGGTGGTCACAGGTCTACCAGAAATCAGGCCACGAATGTCATGAGTATCAAACCTGTAAGCAGCACCTCTCAATTTTCTCTGCATCAGTTTCTGCCTTTGGGTTCCTGCCCTGTTTGAGTGCTTGTCCTGACTTTGCTGGATTATGGACTACCAACTGTAAAATGAAAGGAACCCTTTCTGCCCCAAGATTCTTTGGCCATGGTGTTTAATCATAACAATAGAAACCTTAACTAGGATGGGTGCCAATGTCATATATATCTCATACACTTACTAGTATCCCACACTAGGAGATGCTGTCGGCTTCACTATTGTCACCAAAAAGGATTTTTCTTTTGATCTAGGACACACTGCAGTGCTAGGGAAGTTGTATTCAGAATCCCAGGGAACAGAACTGTCCATTGTCTTGGCCAAACATCCAGCTCTATGCAGACCTGAAAGGCAGCGACTTGAAGAAAGTAAATGACACAGGTCTGACTTGCTGATTGAAGGCACTTTTACAAAGAGAGATTGAGGTCTCTCAGGGCAAACACTTCATGACTGTGGCAAGGAGGTGCAGGCCCTCTGCCTCACAGATAGGGCCCTTAATCACATTTGTTATAGGTAGGCTGAGTTCACCTCCAGTTTATTTAGTTACCCTTAGAGGTATCTATCACGGATCTGCCACAGACTAGCTTGGTGACCTTGAACTAATACTTAACCTCACTGAGTTTCTCTCTACAGAACGATCAATACACTTCCTGTTCTTTTTGGGTCTTAACAGAGATGCCTGGGAACAAACAGCATAGTTAATGGGAAGTTATTTCAAGCTACTCAGAAGAAGGACACATTAGATAATGAAGATTATCACTATTATTAAACCTAGTGATTATTATTAGCCGTGTTTTGAAATGAACATTGCCAGTCAGGGTTTAAATAACTCATCCAAAAATCAACAAAGAATTTGGCTTAAATGCTAATAATGATTGTGCTGGAGTAGATACAATGTTCTGGTATAATAATCTTTGTAAAATGTCGCTAGAAATGGCCTCAAACATGTGGGTTGATTCATCACAAACAAAAATGTTTCCTTATTTTTAAAAGCTGGAATTGAGAGTACCAAAAACTGACACATTCGGTTAGAAACTGGCTTAACACAATGGCAGGTCACTACCTGCAAGTATTTTCTTTCTCTTTCCTCAAATACCGACCTCACTCCTACCTTTGTTTAAACCCCACACCAGGTGAAATAATTGTAAAACATGTGTATTGAACAACACAGCTCGGCAACATGTAAACATGTACCATTCAAGTTTTTCCAATGCCTTATCAGTATTTTTTTTTTTGTTGTTGTTGTTGTTGTTCTCATTGCTGATAATGCTGAAGAAATTGAAGCAATATCTTCATAGACAAACACCTGAGTATTTTCAGCCAAATTGGGGAATGTCACGATCAATATTTGATATGGTTAATGTCTACTTCCAGTCAAGAGGCACTGGCTTGCCTTGTCATTTGGTTGTGTGTGCTAAATTAAAGCCCGGGTTTTAGGCCCAGCCCTGCTTCTCCTGTGGGAGACTGTATGTACTTTGTGTGGAGTTTAGAGGCTTCTATGCTAGAGCACTGCCTTCTCTTTTAACACTGGCTGCACATACCATACAGTGGCTAGTCTCTAAATGTTGGCTCCCTCCTTGAGATGGACCATTGTATCTTGAGAGGATGTTCCACAGCTCTCTAACTTCAGAAAGCCTATGGGAAAAGTCCTTGGCTGTTCTCCCCACCTCTTTCCTTTTATTTGACTCACATAAAATCTTCTTCTCTCTACCACCATACTCAAAAGTTTTGATGTCCTTGGAATCTCCTAATGCTAGGCAATTTGTAGAAGAAAGAGAAAATTCTTCTGTACTTCACCTCTCTATGTAACTGTTGAGTAGATCTGAATTTTTTCCCCATAGACAAGCTTTAAAGAGTTGTTTTTCTTACCCTCTGAAATTGAGTAAAACAATATGTAAATATTTTATTGTAAATAAAAGTTCTCTCATAAGTATCAAGCAAGGAATGATAGAAGAAAACATGTGAACTTGATCAATTGCAAACAATAGCTACCCTTCTTTGAATACGTGTTATCTTACAGAAAATTCATAGATTTATTTTCTTATCATAAATCAAATTGTAGGTATTATTTCCATCATGTAATTAATTTAGAATCTGCATTTAAGAGAAGTTACCACATACATCAGAAAAGGTTGAAGGCAGCGGAGATGTTCAAGACTATCCTCAAAGCTTTTAATCTTTTCTGCTACACGAGGTTATTGTTTGGCATTCCTCTTTTGTAGTCCATATCTTAATCTTGTTTTCAGGTATAGAATTTTATTTGGCCTGACAAGCTTTGAATGGGGGATATCAACTTCCCCTTTTACAAACAGAAATATTAGAAACTCCCTCCTAGTGTCCCTTGGTGGTAGGATGTAGTCATATGGTTTACCTATTCCCCAGTCTGATGCTGTGACCACAGCAAAGGTATTGGAGGGTTTGTCTCTGTCTCCTTATCAGCTTAAGAAGGGGTGAAGTTCACGGTAGGAACTTGTTGTCAACATGTGCACCCAAGTTTTTGGGATAGCAGTAAGAGCAGTAAGAACCCTGCTTTCACTGTCCTGAGATAGCAGCTGCAGGGACCTGGACAATCAAGTTGCAGATCATTCAAACTAGGAACCTAGCTAACTGTTAGGTGTTACATTTTTTTTCCCTACACATCTTAGATCTCCCTTCTGTGCTTGTAATAATTTTCCCATTCATACTTACAGTCATTCCATCACTGTAAGCATATTTTCTTCTACCCCAGAAGCATATTTTCTGGGTTTGGAGTTTTTCTATTTTTAATAGAGAACTAGTTAAATCTTGCACAAGTTATCTTTTACAAAGAATTGAATATACCAATGTTTCTTTAGGAACTCCTAACCTCTACACACACACACACACACACACACACACAGGATTATGCGTCTATTCTAGTGTAGACAAGCATACCATGTGCAGTGTTCTCTCCTAAGTCATGCTCATGGGCTAAGGACAAAGTGAAGATTTCTTTGAAGAACTTAAGAGAGTGATACAATTTTATATAGCACTTCCCTCAAACTTGATTGTTGCTCAAGTAAAAAATTCAAGAGAGGTTTCTCTGCATGATTTACATAATTTCTTATTAACCTTTCAGTATTTACTTGGCTTCTTACAAAGCCTCAGGTTCCTTATTAATTCCACCATTCCCATGGTTTCCCACCTGTCCCTAAACACCTTCACATAAAACTGCATATAACCCATTTGCCCTACACAAGGAAATGGCCCAGATTCTATTATTGATTTACCTTTAAAATATTCTTTGAAAAGCCCTAGTATTAATATCTGCAAATTTAAACAGCTTTATACTCCTCGCCTCCCCGACCCCCGGAACACAATTGAAGCTATATTCAAACCATTGATATAGGGGATAATTTTTGATTGGTCAGTGACTGGTGCTTTCTGTTTAACATTTTCAATATAATTTATGACAGAGAAGTTTAGATTGGCTTTGGACATGCCTTAAACTTTCTGTGCTTAGAGCCTGCCTCCCAAAGTTCTGAGGTACAGTCATTATGCGAGTCTGTCATGTGAAATGCTATTTGTGTTATCTGTCTCAGAATTCTGAATGTCAAGCTGTGAAATATGGGGGTTCTATTTTGTAACACTCCCTTTCTAGAACCTACTCTTTATTTTCAAAGAGAACAAGGGCTGTAGGGGAAGAAAAGAATGTGGATAATAATGGCTCCATTTTTACAAGCACCCTGTCAGGTTTTTGTGATGTAACCTCTGGAAATCTAAGTAAAGGCAGGTGAGAAAGACCCAGGGGCTCCATCCACACAAGCCTGCCCTACATGCACCCACTGTTCCATCTAACCCTAACTCTCTCTCAGTCTTTTAAAGGAGAAAAGGAGAGGACATGAATAGTTCTTGTCTGTTGTACTGCAGACTGGAGAGAATAAATCAGAGAGGAAATTATACGTCTGGGATTTGGAAAACACTCATTATAACTGATCATAGGACAAATTGCCGCGGACCTGAGCAGGATGCTGGCCTTAAAGTGATTTAAATATTTAGAAAGAGCCAAGGACTAGCAGGAGGGTGACCTTCATTTCCGGTCAATTTCTTTAAACCTCTTTTTATGATTTTTAAATATGTTTTGAATTCTTTTTCAAGGAAATAACCAACCAACCAACATTTCTTTCCTCAGGAAAGTGACTATATTAAATATTACAGTGCATGAAGAGATACCTTTAAGTCACATGTAGTTTAGTGGGAGAGTAGATGTCAGAGAAACATGGCAAACTCTAATGCAGCATGAGGTTTAGTAATCTTCAGTACCTTATATTGTTATCATGCTGTGACAAAAAATAATTGTAAGTGACTAACAGTAGGCCTTCTTTTAACTTTAGTGTGATCCTATTATCTGGATTATATGAAGAAGAAAACTGAGGCCAGGGCAGTTGGACTACATGCCTAAGGCTAGACTGCTAGTAAAAAGTAGATCAAATTTAACCCTTAGTCTGACTTCTAGCATGTGTACTACATTCAGCTACTTTATTAGATAGAAATGAGAGAGAGAGAGAGAGAGACTTTATGATAAATCCAGAAAGAAATTATGGCTTGGGATTAATCTGTTCCTCAGATGTTGACAGTATATCAACTTCCCTGCATGTTTTTAGATCAACTGACATATATATATATATTTATACACACAGGAATGGGAAATTAAATAAAAAAAACCCAGTGGTCAACTGTACAAATGCAGATACAAAACTAGCATTGCTTAAGATTTGCCTTGTGGTGATTTTGTGAGGTCAGAGGTTGAACTGTAGATCCTGCTTAGGAGTGAAGGAGCTGAAGGGGTTTGCAATTCCATAGGAAGAAGAACATCTACTAACCAGACCCCCCTCCCCTCAGAGCTCCCATGGACTAAACCACCAACCAGAGAGTACACAAGGAGTAACCCATGGCTTCAGTCGCATATGCAGCAGAGGATGGCCTTGTTGGGCATCAATGGGGGAAGAGGCCTTTAGTCCTGGGAAGGCTTGATGCCCCAGTGCAGGGAAATGCCAGAGCAGGCAGGAAAGAGTGGCTGAGTAGATGAAGGAGCACTGTCACAGAAGCAGGGGAGGGACAATAGGATAGGGGGTTTCAGGAGGGGAAACCTGGAAAGAGAGTATTTGAAATGTAAATAAAGAAAGTATCCAATCATAGAAAAAAAAACTATGTGTAGATGTTGACAGCAATACCAATCATAGTCTCTCTTTTCTCTGCACCTTGTTTCACAGACACAGATACACATACACAGATGTACAGTGCTTCTAAATTTATGATCACATACATGTAAGGATTATAAAGATTAATGTATAGAAAGATACATTTGGACACACCACAGGGGCATATGCGTGAGCATGCGCGCATGTGTGTGTGTGCGGGCACGTGCACACACACACACACACACACACACACACACACACACACACTCACAAGCACACAACTTTTACATTTACATTGTTTCATTCTTTAGAAGAGAGAGGGAGACATAAGGTTGCCATTCCTGCAGCAGTAATTAAATTACTAGATCATAATGATGTCAAAAGATGCAGGTAACAATGTTAGAGAGCTACATTTCCTTCAGGAAGACACCTAGGGCATCCAAAGGATTTTAGGCACATAGAGGATTGAAGGAGGGGCCGTTGATGATTAAAGATAGAAAATTATATCTTTGATTTTCAGCTATTTAATGATCCTTCTTTCTAAGTTTCTTGGCCTACAGCTTGGTCTCCAGCAAAGTCTCCTATTTTCAACCATATTGATTAGCTCTGAGTACTGCCACCCATGGCCAATACTCCAGATAGGGGAAGATTTGTATTAAAGGTTATCTTTTTGAATAGGTTACTAAACAGACATCAGTCAGAATACTGAAGGACAGTTTTGGATCTGTACTTGACTGAACTTGGCCTCATCATCTTTAGGTCCACTGAGCCACACTAAGAACACGTGCCAACACTCCATTTTTCCTGAGGTGGTTTCCAATCAGACAATGCATTGCCATTTATTTTATGCCAGGTAAATGACTGGTTTCTGAGCACTAGAGGCACATTTTCCCTCCTTATGTATTCTGGGGTGAAAGTATCATATTCTAACAGGAAGCACATATTAAAAGCTCCCTCCCATTCATCCCTTTTCTTATCTTTAGAAGATCAGATATCAAAACAAAGTAATCTGTAGTGAGTATGTGAATCTTTATGATTTAGCATAAGCAAGGTCCTTCAATGCATAAAATATATGCTGGAAGCAAAATAGAGATATCACAGGTGTGGCGTCTACTTTTCTCTCTTCATATATAACTGCTGACTTTAAATGTGGAGATATAGGAGCCATGCACAATAAGATTACTGTCCTGCAGGTACATTATAAAAATAAATAAATATGTAAGTTGGCAAGTACACAAGGCACATGTGAAAACAAGCACCATGACTTTTAGAACTATGAGGTGTAGTACTGATTTCATTGGAAAGGCATAGATGAATGGAAATTTTTATGTTGGGGCCAATAATTTCAATATCTTGGGTACCTCTTCTTCTTCTCAGTCCCTTCAGTATTCCTTTCCTTCCTTTGTAAATTGAGTACCTATTGTGTGCTAGTTACAGGAGCAGATGTTGTATGGAGAGTTTACTTCTTTACCAGTTTGTCATAGAAAAATATCTAAGACTTTGCAAACTACCTAGGTTTTCTTTTCACAGTTCTAAGGGGTCTGAGTCAATCTTCATGTCAACTGGCTTGGACATCCTGAGGCTGCCACTCTTTATGACTTTGAGATAGCTACTTCATTACTATGCGCTATAATGGCCTCCCTTCTGAACATACACATCCTGGTATCTCTTCATCCAGAACAGTCAAATTGGGCTAGAGACGACCCATTTAATGGATATCAGGTTATTTAGCCTGTCCAAGATTCTATTTTCAAAGACAGCCATATCTTAAAAAGTTAATGTTTGAGATTTCAACAGGTACATTTTTAGTGGGGGGGGGCATAGTTTAGTTCAGAGTGCAGCCAAAGATAAGGAGTCCCTCTTGGAGAAGCTTATGATGTAATGAGAGGAGGGAGAAGAAAAACAGAAAATAGGGGTCATAACAAAATGGTGAAGGTTGCCGCTTTACTTCTTCATTAAATTTCTCAGTGTTTTTGTTGTTGTTGTTTGTTTGTTTGTTTTTTTGTTTTTGTTTTTCCCTTTCTGAAAATGAGATGTATACTATCTAGTGTCTGAAGTGATTATGAATTCAATAGTCTGTGATTTTTCACTATGTGTCTAAAATCAGGCTTAATGTACATAGTGAAACATATGGAGACAAAAAGAGGGAGTTTGGGCAAGTTGATAGCAAGCCCTCCTACCCAGGGTGCAAATACTGCTTCCATTATTTTCTTTATTTTTATAATGATAGGTCTTTGTTTTACATCTGTTTTAAGAAGATGATTATCGGTGGTACATCGATCAAGTTCCAAGTTTCTATTCTGGAGGAATGAATTAAAAAAATGATGAAGATTTCTTTTTTTTTTTAATTAGGTATTTTTCTCATTTACATTTCCAATGCTATCCCAAAAGTCCCCCATACCCACCCCCACTCCCCTACCCACCCACTCCCACTTTTTGGCCCTGGCATTCCCCTGTACTGGGGCATATAAACTTTGCAAGTCCAATGGGCCTCTCTTTCTAGTGATGGCCGACTAGGTCATCTTTTGATACATATGCAGCTAGAGTCAAGAGCTCCAGGGTACTGGTTAGTTCATAATGTTGTTCCACCTATAGAGTTACAGATCCCTTTAGCTCCTTGGGTACTTTCTCTAGCTCCTCCATTGGGGGCCCTGTGATCCATCCAATAGCTGACTGTGAGCATCCACTTCTGTCTTTGCTAGGCCCCAACCTAGTCTCACAAGAGACAGCTATATCATGGTCCTATCAGCAAAATCTTGCTAGTGTGTGCAATGGTGTCAGTGCTTGGAGGCTGATTATGGGATGGATCCCTGGATATGGCTCTCTAGATTGTCCATCCTTTTGTCTCAGCTCCAAACTTTGTCTCTGTAACTCCTTCCATGGGTGTTTTGTTCCCAATTCTAAGAAGGGGCAAAGTGTCCACACTTTGGTCTTTGTTCTTCTTGAGTTTCATGTGTTTGGCAAATTGTAACTTATATCTTGAGTATTCTAAGTTTCTGGGCTAATATCCACTTATCAGTGAGTACATATCATTTGAGTTCTTTTGTGATTGGGTTACCTCACTCAGGATAATGCCCTCCAGGTCCAATCATTTGCCTAGGAATTTCATAAATTAAGGAAAAACATATTCTAAAACATGAATTTGTACAGACATTTTGTTGTTGAATTTAAGTATTCTTTCTGAAAACACTCCCAAAATGTACTACCCACACAAATAACAGAATTTCCTAATATGGAATAAACTCAAAATAAACCCTTATATTGCACATTCAGCATAAGATATATAAGGTTGGTTCTCGCCAATTGTAATTCTTTTCTCTGGAAATGAATTTCCTCTTTCCCTTTCACCTTTTATCTAGTGTGAAGTAATTTAAAAATCCATTAACACATATTGCCATGTTAATTGGATGATATTCTTCAAGGTCAAGAAACTATCAATAGATATTGAGTAGTGACTATAAATAAACTCATCACAGTAATTAGATTTGTCAATTAAAATTGAGAATGGCTAACTCTTTATGACTGGATTAAAGGTGGATCATTTTCGGAAAACAATTTTTGCTCAACTTAATAGATGAGGATTGAATGATGATTTCATATGTGATGTTGACAGTGAACAAAAGAAACCCATGACTTTAGAAATACTGAAAGATTCAAAAAAAATCTTGGAAATATCGACAATGATAGTTTTTTTCTGGAGAAGTATGAAAACAACACAACTCCAATGTGATATTTGTGAAGGAAGTGCAGGATTCTTATTATGTGACTTAAGAAAGAACTTGGTCTATGCTGGGCTGTATCCTGATACTCAAAATGCATCGTGTCTTTTATACCTCATGAAAAGTGCATGAGGTATATAATTATCTTCTTTTGCAGGTAAAACTTGGCCAAGGTCACTCAAACTACTAATAAGTGCTGAGGCTAGATTAAATTTAGGTCCATCTGACTCCAAGCCTAATGCTCTCTGCACTTCTCTGCATGTGCACGACTAGATAAATATTTTAATTAGCTTCACTTGGTCCACTGTTCTTTCAGGTGAGAACGTTCCCAGTGCAGAAGACTATAACCCTTGGTTTTAGTTTTCATGCATTTGGAAAGATCATTTCCCAACTGCAAACATGTCACCCAGTCTTCCTGTTTTTTTTTTTTTTTTTTTTTTTTTTTTTTTTTTTTTTTTTTTATCTGCAGTTTGTATGGCATACACAATTATATAAATACTGTGCTTACTAGTCTGTTGGTTGGACAGGGCTATATATTTCCCCACATTTCCACTTAGAAGGGTTAAATATTCTGGAGCATCCTCAGAATTTTGTACAGCATCCTTAGCATCACTGGTATGGTAAAGAGTATGTACTATTTGATAGAAATAGGGAACAGATCAGTATATGTAGCTGGAGTCTGTAAGAACAGATTTTCCTCAAGTGTGTTGAGGTGAAAAACAAATGGCCCTTGAATTAAGTGTAATGAACATAGGTAGGTTATGAAGAATTGAAGACCATCATGTAATTCTTGTTTTCATATTTATTTGTTGAAATAGTAAGTATTAAAGGGGATTAACATAAATGAAGAGATGATCAATCTTTACCGACGCTATCCCGTCAAGGAAGAGAGCCTTAGCAGTTGTCTGCTCATCCTCTGTCTCTACCTCCTTCCTCCTAGATAAAGCCCTCACGACTTTCAGAGACACAGGTTAGTTGCCTTGACTGTGAGTTTGTCAGACACAAGATGATGTGGCGTGTGGTCTTGTGCCTGACTTCCTTCATTTAGCTTATTTGAAAAGTTAGGAGTATTTGAGGATCGAAGTATAGGCTATTTCCATTATATATGGCTCATTGTATGAATGTATTTTTATTAATCAATTATCAATTTGCCACCATGTAAGTCCCTTGAATTTTAACATTATGAATTGTTATGAAATAAAATTGTGTATTCATAAATATATGTATATATTTTTGAGAAGAATTTTACTCTAGCTTCCTTCTCCAAAATGATTGTATAATTTGCCTTCTGGATAACAGTGTGCTTAATTTTAGCTCTTTTACCACTTTTGCAACTTTTAATTATAAGTTTTAAATATTAGCAATTAAGCATTAGGTGGGTATTTTGTAATGACTGCTTATAATTTATTTGTATTTCAAAATACATTTTTCTTTTTCCCTTTTTTGTTATGTTTTGGTTTTGTTTTTGAGTCATTTTTCTCATGATATAGTTCAGGCTAGCTTTAAACTCACTATGTAGACTATGTTGACCTCTGTCATTGTTCGTCTTACTTCTGCCTACTGAGTATGGAGATAGTAGGTATAGGATAGTAGTATGCCCAACTACAAAGATATAATTTTCATAACTTACATATTCTTTTTTGCTTTTGTGTTTGCCCATGTTTTATTAATTTTTAGTTTTCTCTATGGATTCATTATATGCACTGATACTAGTCCTGTGCCAGTTGCCGATATTAAAATGTCTGTTCTTCAACAGTGTTGCCACATACACATTCTAGCTGACAGAAACACAAAAATGACATTTTGCTCAAGACAGACACTTTGTATTATGTCACAACCAAGAATGATGGCCTTTTTTGATACAACTTACATAATGCCTCAAATTCTCTCTTCTCCTAAAAAATGGAGATGGATGGGGGTTAGGCATAATAGTAGAGGATGAATATATAAAAATACTTTGCTTGAAATTCTCAAAGATTCAATAGAAAATGTTACAATAAAATAACAGAAACTATTTAAGAAGCAATGGACAAGTCAAATACATAATATTTGTTAAAGTATACCGTATACTCATAAATACAAGATTTTGGATAGAGAATGTGTGATTTATCTGAAAGATTAAGAGTAGTATGTATAAGAAAGAAATGCATGTGTAATGAACTGTTGGCAATTCTTTGAGACAGTTTGGTAGATTCCATAGGAAGAAGCAGTCTCTAGAATGCTGCCCTTATAAGTTACTAGTTTCATGTCTCAAGTTCAGGATGGAAAAGTTCAGTCAGTCACATAGTTCATGGTGATCACAGGAATTTCTTCCTTTGACAGATTGCCGCCTTTAGTGTGGAACCTTTTACTCCTTGACATCTGTGACTCCGAGGTCACAAGATGGCTTCAGTTCATACCAAATTCATTCTGGCAAGATATTTACAGAAAAATAAATAAGACACAGATATGTAAGGCTCACCCTAAGAATGGTCAAGAAAAGATCCTTTTGTTATTTAAGTTCCACTGGCCCTAGCTTTTAGGATGCTGATAAACTTAACAGATTTTTCAACCAAATTTCTTCTTAGTATCAGTATTCTATGTGTGGGGACTATGTTGACTCATGCAAAGCATGACTTGCTGCTCGATTATTCCATATTTCTCTGGCCAACATGTTATATAAGTTTACTCTTTTGGGGGGTAAACATTTTGCCCTTTAGAGAGTAAGGTTAGTGGTATTAGGTATATCTGAGAGCTCCTCATCCATGCTTATTTCTCTTTACCTTTCCATTCAAATACATAATACTTTCTTTGGAGATTTACAAAGATCTATGTTGTGAACAGCATTCTATTTATGTCTTAACGTTATACAATGAAAGCAACAATGAGCTGTGTGACATTGCTACGTGTTTTATCTTGTGATTTCCTTGCATTTTCTCAACGTCTGTTGCGTCTTTACAGTACTGACATATCTATGAGAACACAACATAAAATAGTGACTAAGAGATAAATATGAGATTAAAGAAAAGAAGGTGAGAAGGCTCCACTCAGAGACTCTACTTGATTCTCAAGTGAGTGCATCTGCAAGGAGCTCTGTGCCGGCTTTAGGGGGATGCTTTTGTCTAAACAGAAGTCAGAGAGAGTGCTAAAATAATGTTCACGCAATAATGAAGGTGGGAGGATGACAAAGGAGAAAAGTATGTGTGCACTGAGCACACATAGTTTGAGAACTACTTTCAAGGTGAAACTAATAAGACAACCCTTTGCCAATTTTTCTGGAACATGAAGCCACCTCCTGATTATGTAGGGGAGCAGTGGTGTGGATAATTAAGAGTGGGTAGTGTTCTACACTTTTCTATTATCACAGGCAAGGGCTGATGTTGGCCGAGTTGTGCAGCAGTCAGAAGAGAAGATGACTTTCTCCTTTCTTTTCCTTCAAACCTTTAATGGTTCTTCTTTCTCTTTGTTTTGCATTTCACAATATTGAAGCAATCACGAGAGAATTTTTGGTCTTTTCATCACTGAATCTTTTACCATTTTGTACCTACTGCCTTATGTTCTCTCTCCCTCAGTCACTGTGGGGGGAGTGGGTTCCTTAGATACAACCATAAATATGTCTTCTCCATTAGTATCCACTCTTTAGTGTCAAGACTATCATCTCTGGTCTATTCAAGGACATTATGCTGGCAGATCTAGCCTCTTCCTTCATTTCTTGCTTTCAATAGATTGTTTCCAGGATTGCCCGTACTTACAAACAACAATAAAATACTTTAAAATCCACCTCGTATTAATTTTGTCTCCTTTATAGTTAACTCTCATGGAAAGGGTTCCTCTATATGTGCCACAGACTATCTTTCCCATTTTAACTTTTAAACTAGTGACAATCTTGAAACAGTCTTTTATGGGAATACATTGGGTGATCAGTTCTAAATCTTTCTCACTCATGCTTGATATCATTTTACAGGAGTAGGCACACTCTCAATCTTAGAACACATTTATACTGATTTCTAGAATAGCTCTGTATCTTGTTCCATGAAGTCACTACACCCCATTGTAGTCAGTCCTCCTCACCTTGCCTTTAAGTTTGTAATTCATCTTCTATCACTGTTTTCATTCTCATGAGTTTAAACAGTACTTTCATTTAAGGAATTCTTTGCCTGGGCACCCTGCTTATACTTAAACTGCCTCTCCATCATTTCTTCAATATCTCCAATCCCAGCCTTTTCCCACAAGTGGCTCTTCAGTTGTACTGTGTTACATGAAGACCAAGGATGGAAACTTGGTACTCCTTTTAACCTTCATCCATTTGAATAACCCTAAAGCTCTGATCTCTCAGGGTAATCTTTCTTCACATTGTGTGAAGGTATATTCTCAATTGTTAATTCCTTACTGGCAGAAAACACTGCTGGTAGGAATTTAGGACTGTCATTTCTGTGGCCCATCACCAGGTTTTCTATTTTATAAACATGTGTCCTTCCGCACAACAGTCTGGAGAGGGTATCACTGGTTGTTTCACTCCTGATTGGTTGTAATGAAAAGCTAATGGCCAATAGTTGGGCAGGAAGTAAGGGAGGAACTTCTGGGCAGTGGGGTGACACCTAGTGAAGAAAACAGAAGCAGGAAAATGGAGAGCTGACAGGGAGAGGAGGGGAACAGACATAAATGGGAGTGGAACCAGAGAGGTATAGAGCTAGCCAAGCTAGCTAGTCTTCACCTAGATAGTAAGATTAAGTTAGATGAGGTAGCTGGAGACTGCCCCAGCAGAAGGCCTTAGCTTTAAACTTTATTAGCAACCTTCATGCCTTATTTATACCTCAGGCTGGTCCAAGAAAGTAGCACTATACAGATTGACACTGGCATGTCAATTGGTGGTATCATAAGAAGGCCTTCTTCTTCTTCTTCTTCCTCTTCCTCTTCCTCTTCCTCTTCCTCTTCCTCTTCCTCTTCCTCTTCCTCCTCCTCCTCTTCCTCTTCTTTTTGTTTTGTTTTGTTTTGTTTTTGCTTTTCCAGATAAGGTTTCTCTGTATAGCCCTGGATGTCCTGGAACTCACTTTGTAGACCAGGCTGGCCTCGAACTCAAAAGTCCACCTGTCTCTGCCTCCTGAGTGCTGGGATTAAAGGCGTGCACCACCATGCCCAGCTAAGAAAGCCTTCTTTAGGCAACCTTATTGTTTGGATTTTATGGGTGCAGCTTCCCTGTCACATATAGAAGGCTCTACTGTTTTTTGGTTTTGTTTTGTTTTTAAGCCTTCCTTGTAAGTCAATAGAGGAAAACAAATATACCCCGCCAGCAATCCTTGTATGACTGGCCTCTTTATCCATATCCTCACCTCTAATCAATATCTGACACACTGTGTATTTACTTGTAAAAACTTAAATGAGAAAATAACTTTCCGGTGTCAGCCTTTTTACTTGACTCATTAATCGCAGCACCTCACACAGCACCTGCCACCTGAAAAGTGCTGAGTTTGTTTACTGGGTGGATGATTGACTGAAATGAACACAGATAGCTTTTTAGCTTGCTTTACAGGCTTTGGAAGCAGGTTTTGCATCATATTTGGATGGCATAAGAGCTAAGGAGAGGGAGAAATACGAAGGACCTCAGTGCAGGCTGGAGGCCAGAGGCCAGGTTGATTGGAAAACCAAAGTCTTTGGAAAGGAATCTGCGCTCTGCAAGATGAAGACAAGTATTAGTCATCAGAATAACAAATGAAAATTTCTCATGTGGAAGTGGATAGCCCCAGGATATTTTTGGTCAGTAGGAAACAAAACCTCAAGGGTGTTTGGTAGAGAAGCTATTTTTAGGCTGCTGCAGTATCTAGCATTGTCATGAACTGTAACTTCATCAATAATGAGTATTTAAAAAAATGAGGGACTATTTTTTTTCTTGGAAAGTATTTCTGTCTTACAAAGAGAGGCAGGAGAAAAAAATAACCACACATTATGTATATGAGAATTAGCAGCTGCAATGTGGTGAAAATCAAGCAGTGGCATTTTTAATTAAAATATTCTAAGTTCAAAACCTCCTGTCTTTTCCTTTGGAAGGAGTTGTTAATATAAGATATAACTTTAAATACTACTGCAAGACTTACGGAATAGTAAATTGGAGTATTATTCATGACCCTATTAGCTCCATTTTGGTATTTGTATATTAAGGGTACTGGACTGGTATAAAGTTAACAAATAACATTTCTTTTTGGATTAATAAAGATAGCCTAGATGGGTTTATATATGAGCCTTTAAGGATACTGTGAATTTCAGAAGTAAAGAGACTAAAACATACAGGTGATGTTTTCTTTGGGTTCAGGAAAGACAATGTCAACGGTCTGTGTTATGTTTTGTTATGTTTCACTTTTAAAATTCTGAGGCTGGAAATGCTTATTATATTAAATATAGCCTTTGCAAAAATGATAATATTTATATGAACTACATTGATATATTTTTAGCATAATTTTGGAGAATTTGAAATCTTAGATACTGCTTCTCTAGAGCATACTGGGTCTTGCATATTACAATATTTGACCTTGTATGCTAAGCAATGGCAATATAACAAGAATATGCAGGCAGCTTGCAGAAACAGTAGTAATATTTACCACACATGTGCACAAAAACCCTGACTCAGCAGCAATTAGTAGATATTGCATAACCAAAGCTTTGATTTAACTAAAAATATTCTTGTAGTTTTGTTCATCGGCGTGGTCTCCTAAAATGTCTTCATAAAATATTTTCACATCAGAAATGTGAAGTGTTTTAACCACAATTTTTCCAACTAATACATGAACCACTTAGAATTGCATGGCAGAAATCAGATGATGTTGTTTATAATCTAACTTCCTGGATATACAGCCTAAAGGTGCTTTATAAGTTAGACATGTAAGAATGTTCTATTAGGGATATGGAGACATAGTTCCAGATAATTCAAATTTAAAGAAAAAGTTACCAAATGGCAACATAATCTGCTCAAAATTCCATCTTTTATGGTAATTATTTCTTGTTTTGCACCTAAAATATAATATGTAAAGCAACTTTTCCAATATGTACATGTATTTGTTATATTGACACATATTTTTCCAGAAAAGTATAATGCATTCTTGCAACCTACTGGTATTATTTTTGAAGCACGTTTAGTGTCTGTAAATAAACTCAGGAAAGAAATATTAGCTTGAGGAAAGAAACATGCCTTAAATGTAACCGGTAAGGTGGGTTTATCACCTTTCGTACACAATTTTAATCCTCCCTGATTTTTCACCTTAGCTTTTATACTCTTCAAATGGAAGTCTTTGAATATGCTTTAATAGTATCCCATGGATGATTGTGGAGTTCCCTATGATGTTAGGTGATCCAAACTCATTTTCTTTGATTTTGATGATCTTGAATTTTATTTTATTTTTCTTTCATTTTATGATCTTGAACTTAAACAAAGAATTCTCCATTAATCTTAAGTAGGATATTTAAAAGTAAGTTAAATCTGTTCATTAATTCCCTGGCCCTTCATCTTTCTTACTGGCCCATGCTGGACTTAAACTCACAAGTGCCTGCCTCTGTCTCCCAGGTACTAGGAGTCTAGTCTATGGCTGTGCTGCCACACCCAATCCTTTCTCTCTTTTGCTTTTCTGGATAGTTGATGTGATGTCTGTAATGATCTTTGTCATCCACTTGTTGTTATCTTTCCTACTTTGGTGTCACTCTTATTAGTCAAGAACAAACAGAGATAAGCCAGACTTGATGCTCTAGACAAAGTTTGCTTGGAGGTAGTTCCCTATTGAATTTTCTGGGTCTTGGGTTGTGTTCGCACCCTGACCATATTGTCTAATGCTGGTCTGGTCTAGGCCAAGAGTTTTTCCATTTATACTCCTTTCTTTTAGACTTTTTGATTGAGTGACAGATTTATTTTCATCCCCATCTCTTTATGGTTACTAATATGAGGGTAACCGAGGCATGTTCCCAGCACTAGGGCTCGAGTGCTGTTTCATTGCTTGCTCCTTTGATGAAGAAGTCATTGCATACAGGCACAGTTCGTTCATCTTTCTTCCCATTCAAGGTTTTGTACTTTTTTTTCCACTAGTATGTTGAAATTTATGTTCTAAAATGAATTACTCTGATATCATAGTTGGATTACTTTGGATACTCCCTTAAGCATTTCATAGTCTTCCAAAACTTCAACTATTCGTTTTTATACCTCACATTATAGGGGCTTCATTTAAAAGTTGAGTGGTTTTTGTCAACTTCAAAACCAAAGCAAAAATAACAACAGCAACAACAAACAAACAAACAAAAAAACCAAAACCAGTATTCTACGATTACATCATTTTCCTTTGCATTTCAATTTATTGAAATACTTAACTTGCTTTTTATTGGTTCTTAATCTTAAGAGAATAGTATTTCTAAATGAAGGGTACCTCAAGTGAATTGAGATAATTAAAACCCAAATCTGGTCTGGTGGGATGACTCAGTAGGTTTCTGTGAAGCCTGGATTACTGACTTAGATCGCAGAACTCACATGGAAGTAGCAGGAGTTAACTGGCACAACAGACTTGTCCTCTGACCTCTGCACAGGTCCTGTGAACGGTGGTGCTCATCTGTGGGTGGTTACCTGTGGGGGACTGGATGGTAACCACTGCACAGTTAGACACGGAAGACTGTGTATGTTGTGTGGATGGAAGCTTTTCAAAGTTTTCGAGACAAAGTCCAGCAAACTCCACAGGTATTCCTCGTTGCTGGAGGAAACGTTCTCATAACCGTCAACACTCTGTAGCAATTGTCTTCTCCTTTATCCTGTTATACAGGAGCGCATTCCAATTTAGGGTACTTTAACTGTCAGAAATATCAAAAAGAGCTTGTGCAATTTAGGCAATCTTTCTGAACCCCTGTCCAGAAAACACAGGGAGAACAATTTTGAAGCAATCTTTGTTTTGCCTTCCCATTGCCCTTTCACCCGAGATATAGCTTTCAGCTAATTAGCGTGTCCTGGCATTACAATGAGAGTTATACTGTGCTCTACCCAGAGAGGTAGATTGGGCAAGGTCACACAACTGCAGTCTGGCTGAGATTTATTTGTAAAAGCCATATTTCGTCTAGCTACTTGACACCTAACATTTCATTTGTCCAAGAGCTCAGGATTTCAAGCTTCCAATGAACTGAAACTTGGCGCTTTAACTTCAGGTCAGCCTCTTTACTCTGTTTCTGCCTCTTATAGTCCGGTAGTACCCGTTCCAGGTTGTAATGAAATCCATTGATGATTTCGGCTTTTTAAATGCTGGAGAGAGAAATTAATTATCAGATTGGAATCTCCTTGACTTATGTATGTAGGCACTTTACCTAAAGATTGAAAGGACAGCGAAGCAACAAAGACCTACTCATCATTTTATCATGAAGTGTGCTTTGGTGACAGCAAATCAGAGGGCATGCTCCGGTAGACCTTCAGAGTTGAATGACACCAATTAATTCACAATTACTGGCAACTGGGCTGCATTTGAAGGATCTTTTACGATGAAACTTTTTTTTCTTTTATTGGATTTTTTCTTTATTTACATTTCAAATGTTATCCCATCTACAGGTGTCCCCTCCAGGAACCCCTTTTCCCACCCCCTCTCGCCCTCCCTCTATGAGGGTGCTCCCCCATGCAACCACCCACTCCTGCTTTCCCACCTTGGCATTCCTCTGCATTGGGGCATCGAACCCCCACAGGACCAAGGGCTGCTCCTCCCACTGATGTCCAACAATAAAGGAAAGGCCATCCAGAGACTGCTCCACCTGGGGATCCATCCCATATACAGTTGTCAAATGCTATTGTGGATGCAGGGAAGTGCTTTGCTGACAGGAGATTGATTTGGCTGTCTCCTGAGAGGCTCTGCCAGAGCCTGACAAATACAGAGGCGGATGCTTGCAGCCAACCATTGCACTGAGCGTGGGGTCCCTGATGGAGGAGTTAGAGAAGGGACTGAAGGAACCGAGGGGGTTTGCAGCCCAGTGTGGGAGCAACAGTGTCAACCTGCCAGACAATGAA
Source organism: Mus musculus (assembly GCF_000001635.26). Lineage (NCBI taxonomy): Eukaryota > Metazoa > Chordata > Mammalia > Rodentia > Muridae > Mus > Mus musculus. The sequence continues at coordinate 59,143,254 of NC_000083.6, forward strand.
ACTTTTTAACAGGGGTACTTGTAGACATCTGCTTGCCATACATTCGCCATGACATAGCCAGTATTTGTTAAGGTCTTCGGAGCTTTTACAGTTCCACACAAAAGGACATATTGGCAATTCTGTTTTCCTGTATAATAGGCAGAGTGTAAAATTCTAAGCTAGAATTCAGCATTGTTATAGAAATGCTCAATGTCATCAGAGCGATTGACTTGTTCCACCTGGCTCTCAGACATTTGTAGAAGCTAAACATATGTACCTTAATTGCAAATATGTCGGCTTAATGAACACACGGGTGTTATGTTATACCAAATGTAACAATCAGCATGATGGCAAGCTACTTAAGAGCATGTCACAATGTTTGGCTTTGAAGACATGTGCCTTTGGCAACGTTTCAGAGAAGAATGCATTCTTTGCATTTGCCGTCCTGTGAGCCAATAATAAAGTGTTCAGCATATGAGGCTGGTATTTATTTTAAATTGCTATGTCAATATTTTTGTTTAAAAGCAAGCTTGATTCCTTGTGTGGACTTTGTTGAAGCTTCCTATCACTGCTTTTTATTTGAGTTTGATTTAGCTGCTTTTCTCCCTGATTTTGTGTTTTTGCAGAGTGGCTGCCTTGAAAGCCTTCTGATTGGGATGGGGAGGGGATGGTGAAGTTGCTGTGTGAATTTCAAAGCCCAGAATGTATAAAAAGGAGCATACAGTTGCTGAGAGCATCAGAGAAGGGACTACAATTAAGCTTTGTGTGTCTTGTGACCTTGAAGCTTCTCATAATAGCTGCAATAATGGAAGCTTTGGATTCAAACGACTCAGGATGACTTTACCAGCAAAGCCCCATGCTCCTTTGGAGATTTTTCTAGGTCCAATGGCTATGTTTAGTTGGCATGGAAAATTCTAGAGTATTATGCTTTTGTTTTCAAAGACATGAATGGAATTACACTATTATGGGATGTTGCCCAAGCAATTTAATCATGATCTGATGTCAAAGCTAATTTTCTCAGCAATCGAGGGATGCTGTACTCGATGCAGATGCAATTGTTTTATAGATGCCGCAGACATTTCCAACACATTGTGAGCAGTGTTGCCCCTGAACTTTTACATTATGCCTCTATCTGAGGCATATTTCTGTGAGGGTAATAAAAATGATCTTTTCATGAGACAAGAGGAAACAGTACGTATCTGTACTCAGTGAGCTAAAAAATATGGTATTTGTAAATTAAATGGGAGATTCTGAGATGTTAACTCAAAAAAACTACTTTGCCTTTGGTAATCAATAAGGAAACAAGGACTTTAGGTAATTAAAATCTGTGAAGTGAACATTACTCATTTGGAACCCAGTAATATAATATAGAGAGGCAAGAGATAAATATCAAAATTAAGTGCTTAAAATGTTCCTTTTTATGGTGTCAGGGAATATAATGACATATATTCTGAGGTGCGAGTCAATATAAAGTGTTAGTGCAGATAGTATGATATTTAAATTACACCAAGTATGGGTATTATGGAAACACTACCTAAGCATTTGGCAGTAGTTTCAAAATCTGTCTATTCTTTAGGTCCAATTTTATTTGATGGATTGTTTAGATCTTTCCTTCTGAAGTGTAGCCCAGGAACCAGCATGAAGCATGAATTCGTATTTAATATACAAATCCTCCTTGATTCTTGAGACTCTGAGTCAGAATCTGCACTCTTCTGAGATTTGTAGTGATTTCAAGTACATCATACCTCAAGGAGCTTGGGTCTGGGTTACTACCCTAGAGGAATTTGATTTAAGTCTGAGAAAGTGATGTGGTCTTCTTGAGGCCCAAATGTGTGCTTTCCTGAACACGTGTGAAGGAAACAATGGATGCCACAGAGCCTATAAGAGCCAGTGAATATTCTAGAACATGGCTGGGTACAATGCAGCAGTGGAGGAGGGACAGTCACCGTGGTGTTGGAGTCCTGCTCAGCACTGCTTTGCCCCAGAGCATTTTCTCCACACTTTCCGTTCACCACAGTAGTCTTATTCTTCTATCCTGTCTATTTGTCTATCAACTTTGCTCTCAGCTTCCTGTGTGCAGCTTTCTTCCCCCCACCCTCCTTCCTTGAATAATCCCTTTAAAAGTTTTAACATAAGCTTTAAAATTTGCCTCAGTGTGATTATTTTGTATTCTTTCCTTAATCCTTGGTATCAGTTCCTTAGATTTCTTTCCCTGAAATCGTGAGCTTGTCTCTAGATACAAAACTTGAAGCATGTGACTAATTGCTCTCTCTGTCACAAAAATTCCTCCTATTTTGGGGGACCACACAGCTGGTGGGTGATTCTCAGAAAGACACTGAGAACCAGATTCTCTTTTAATTCAATTTTCAGCTAAAGACATCAGATTCAAAAGTACCTTAATGCAGCTCTAATGTACGATGTATAGTTTACTGGGTTCCTAGCCAATAATTGACTGATGTGATCATTTAAAAAGTGAATCCATCTCCACAGGACAGCCTGTCGTAACACTGTCTTGTAGATCTATAAACCAATGTTGCATGTGTTCCTTTGGAGGTGAGTCCAGACCTGGCTTTCCGATGATCTATATTTCTCTTATGTAACATTTCACTTTCAGCCATATATTTTCAGCTAGATAATGCAAAATGGAGTCTCAAATCCATTTTTCCCCTTCGGTTTTCATACAACACTATGACATCAAAGTAACATCTATTTCTCTCTAGTGTTAACATACCAATACAAAGATACACTGGTTCATGGTAGAAGAAGCATTGTTTTGCTAAGAATTCAAATAAATGGTATCTGGATAGTAAGCATCAACTTTGTATGTATACTAGTGTTTTCCAGTGAAGGGTATGGACCTGTGCTATACAGTGCATAGACTGAGCATGGTGGGATAACAGTAGTGTAGGAAAGAGTGTTTGTAACTTCTATAAAACAATAAAGCAAATGAAGGCCTCTGAGAGGTCAGAGTAGGAATAAACTATATCTGGTTGTTATTTGTGAACAGGTCCAAAGGCTCAGGCACACCTGAGAAGAAGAGAAACAGCATTGAGAAATGGTACTCCCATACTGAAGCATAGTGGGGATGTGGTATGATAAATTTATGTATGATGTTTGCAGACCATAATTCACATGGAAGTGAAATGAAATATGTGTAAGGTAGAAGACAGAAGGACACTTCCTTAGTGGGCTGAGAGTACGAACTGTGTCTCTGGGAGGAACCAGTGATGGAGATGGAGGAACCATGTGATGGAGATGGAGGAACCATGGCACAGGATGTAAAACTCAGCAACCCAAACTCCTGACTTCTGGAATCTGGCCACAACAATAAGAAATGCATGAATATTAAGTCGTTCTTAGTTTTTTAGAGGAAGATTCGTCTTTCATCCAGAGTAGAAGAGATGTATCAGGAACTGATGGGAATCAAGATGCTCTGAAATCTGAGCTATCTATGGGCTTAGAAGTGGGCAAACTTTCCTACTAGGCTTTGCTACAATGGTGTAAATTACAGAGATTGGTTCTTGTGATGGAGAAGAAAGTAAATACTGCAAGGGAAGTGGAGAAGAAGACCAAGCCAGGACTTGTGACAGGGACTGTAATCCAACTCTAATCAATTCAGAGTGTGGGCTTTTAACATATTGTCACCTTCCTCAACAGCACTGTGCTAAACAACAAGGTAAAAAGAAAGTGGTTTCTCAACTCTCTTCCAAGGTTAATGTTCTTGGGAATTCCCGAGGAAACTCCTGGTTCATGTTGTTATCTTTTACCTAACTTTCTACCTTTTTTGATGATAATAATGAAGATACAAATTTTTAATGGAAGACTCTGTCAACTGATGGAATAAAGTCAACATATCAAATTTCTCTCTGAATATAAGGTGACAGAACTTTTCTTGTTGCTTTCCTTGGAAGCACCCATTTCTAGTTACACAAGCAGTGATGTCTAGCTGCTTAGATTATGCTAGCAGAGGCACAAGGCAGTTTTCGCGGAACTACCTGGTCTACAATGTATATTCTCTGTTCTTTGGCCTCATTAATTTATGAGAGGAAGAGGGAAGTGAAGGTGATAAATAAATATGACACCTCAGATGATTCAGGATAATGGGACATGACAGTGGTCAGACAAGAAAGAAAGAAAAGGATATGAAATTGAGACTTGTGTTGGAAGGGGTTCCCAGGGTCAGTTTGAGTGAGAGAGCTGAGTTATGTAGACATGATCAAAAGACATTGCATTCAATAATGAAAATTTCAAAAAATATATACATACACACATATGTATATGTATATAAGTATATATATATACATATGTGTATGTATGCATACATATATGTATGTATCATATAACACACACAGACACACACACACACACACACACACACATATATATATTTTTTCCCTCTACTTCCAGTCACTACCTAAGGCCAGAATAATCAGACTTCATGTGAGAGTTGAATGAGTTGGTATTGTGGAAGATCTTTAAGTGCCTTGGATGGAGACGTCTGTAGCCATTGCTGCACATAAATTATATACACAGAAATTAAAGCCTTTCAGGCAATGCGTTTCAGTAGAGTGTACATGAAAATCCTAGTGGCTACAATCACCTCTAAGTACAATTTTCTGCACAATTTATTCCGGAAAGATAAGTGGAAAAAAATGGGAAAATAAGAAAAGTTGTATTTTCATAAAGATCATCACAATTAATGCCACGCAAGCGGGATTCTTCCATGTTTAAATGTCAAGGTGAAGACAATGCTAATTTGACCTTCAGTTTCCATGTCCAGGCTTGTGAAGTTTGGATAGGATAAAGAGAAAAGCACCTTTTATTCCCATTGGCTTTTAAGCTTGCCTTTAGTAGGCACTGTGTGTCTTCTTTTCTGTGATCCGGGTTTTACAGTCTCCTTTATCAATTGTAAGAGGTGTGGAGGGCTAGTTTATATCTTTCAGAAGGGACATCTGGGTCAACAGGTTGAAAGAACTTTGAAAGTTATTTGTATCTTTGTCAGTCACTTCATTGTGTGAGAATCGCTGGAGCTTGTGTGTAAACTACCTTTGAATAAGAGGCAGAAAATGGAATTTATCAGGGGACAATGCCCTTTGTTTAGAAGGAGCAACAAAAGATGAATAAAGGGGCACAGCTAGTCTTCTGTGTTTAGTGCCCTATTTTTCCCTGATAACAAGGGGGATAATATTCAATCTTGATTGTACACAGATCCCTTGGTTACTTAAAGGAGATGGAGGAAGAGAAGCCATAAAAAGGAAATAAAGCAACCATATTGCTCCTGAACTCTTTCTTCTCACAGCTGTATTTAGAGAGTCACCAGCACATTTATTTTTTTGTGGCTGTGTGTGTGAGGCTTATCCATTACATGTGCAAACACAATCTGATTAGGATTTGTTATAAGCTCGTCCTGTCTGCTTTTATTACAGATATCACCTTCAGATGTGGGGCCACTGCAGCTATTAAATCAGGAATATTTAGCTATTATTTGTAATAAATGTCAACAGGGCTGAACTGAAGCCAGCAGGAAATGTTCAGGGCAGAAAACACACTGACATTCATTCATGCAAATTTGTACCACTGGTAGAATTAATCATGAAAGGGAGGGTCGTGCCTACAATGCATTTATATCACTGGTGTGGCCAATTCCCTTCTTCCTGAGTATGAGGGTTATAATGAACAGAAAGCAATCTGCTGACAAATCGTCCCATGTGAAGTGCAGTCAGCAAGATTAACTTCCAAGCAGGGATATCTGGTTCAGTGTGGACTACCCCTCCTTCATCTACACGGGCTCTGGCCATCTGAGGATGCCTGATGCTGTCCTTTTTTCCTCCTTAAAAGACACCTGGGTTTGCGATGCTCATAATCCTTCCCTTTTAAAAATTCCAACAATACTGTAATGTCTGGTCCATGCATCTTGCTGAATGTTGGACTAGGCCTGCACTATTTACATCAGGGTGTTTAGTCTATACTGAAGAGATATCACAATGTGGAACTGGGCTGTTGACCACTAAGTTATTGTCATTTACCAAGACAAGAGAAGTTTAATTCTTTTCAATCTGAGTGCTTGTAAAGTGAGACAAAATGATCCATACAACTGAATAATTTATTAGTTTCAGGGAAAATTGTAATCACCAGTATCAATCATGCCTATAACATTGACTGTCAAGGAGTATCACCTAAAAGCAGTAAAAGCTAGTAGGGCTGAGAAAGTGGATCAGGGGGTAAAATGGTTTCCAGGCAAACATGAGGACCTAAGTTTTATTCCCAGGACACTGTGACAAGCTTGGCATTCCATCAAATGCCTGTTGCCCCTATGCTGGAAACCCATGTCAGGAAAATCCCAGGAGTTTGCTGGCCAGTCAGGCCTGCTGATTCATGATTCAGGGATATAGAAAGATGGTGCCTCAAGAAACTAAGATGCTAAGATATGGAGGAATTCACCTGGCTTTGAGCTCTTGCATTCAAAAGCATACTGCACATGCATGCCTGCCACACACACACACACACACACACACACACACACTCACACACACACACACACCCCACATCACATGTATGCACTACAAATGAGTTAGTACCAGAAAAGTAATAGTGCATTTTATAAATATTTTAGAAAGGTGTGAAAAATGTAAAGCGAATTCATATCTTTTATTTTTGCTCATTTTCTCATTGCATGAAATTACTCACCAGAAAACAGAAACCGATGAAAGGACCTGACAAAAAAATTATAGGGAACTGCAAATATATTAATTATCCTTGTACTTTATTCCTGTGGATTAGGAAAAAATGGAGAACATGCATTAAGAATGTTCTTCAAGAAGTTAATGCACAGATGCTTTTTGAAATCATATACTAATATTTACAAAAACTAAGGAAAATATTCTAAAATGCTTTGCATATTATAGAAATCAGTTTGAAGCAATGTTTTCCTAAATAGTGCCATTTTTCTCGAACTGCTTTGAATCATGCACCTATTTACAGGATGCATATTACCGGCTGAAACACTTTTTTTTTCCTAGTTCCGTTTCTGTTGGGATTGTGCTTCACACATTGAGTTAGTGTAGGTGTTAGGAGGTTGCATTGCAAGTTACCTAAAAAGGGGCATTTCTGTGGATTAAATGAAAGTTGTTCTCTCTTTGTATACAAAATGAGCTGAAAGTCTTATTCTATGATTAGAGAAATAAGTAGTGGCATCAAGGTGAAGGGTAGGTGCCTGTTTTCATCTCTGGGATATCTGAAAATCAAACAGAAAACTAGAGAAGCTAAAAGATTTTGGGATTCTCTGCATTTCAAAGAGGAGTCACCCTGTTTTTAAAAATAATCTCCTTAGTCATCAACTCCAGGTCTCAACCCATAAACTGTTATAAAATTTATAGTGACAGATTTAAAAAGAGATAAGATGATATAAGTCAATGATAATAGCAAACGTCTAATAATAAAGATTGAACAGGTTAATATTTTCACTGCAGGTGTATAGGCAATTTGGACTTGTGGGAATTTGTTTTAGTTTTGTTTTTAGTTGGTTGTTAGTTTTAAGACTGTCTTACTGTGTATCTCTGGCTATCCTGGAAGAATTTTGTAGACCAGGTGGGCTTTGGACTCAAAAGACTCTTCTATTTCTACTTCAAAAGATCTGTCTCCTGAGTGCTGAAATTAAAGGTGTGTGTCACCAAGCCTGGGTCAAGTGAGGCTTTAGCTTCCTAGTGACCAAGGGGAGAGGGTAATATAATTCTTCTGGGGTTAGAACTCTCAGAAGAAGTGTTAATGGTGGTGTAGGGGTGGGACTAGTAGTGGTGGTAGCAGGAGTACAGGTAGAAGCTGTTACAAGTCTTGACTGTATTCAAGGTTAGGGTTTATAGAAAACAAAGAAACATTAGATCATGGAACTACTACCACAGTTTGTGTATCTCCAATGACCGCTACCTTTTCTTTTTTTCTGTAACCTAGTTCCAAGAGTGACTTATTTTCAGTCTTTACTTTAAAGAAAAATAAATAAAAATTTAAAACCCCATTGAATTGTGAGTTAATCTTCATGCCATTTTCAAATAGAACTTTTTTTTTCTTCTTCTGCTTCTTCCCTACACACCTTGCTCTCCTGGAGCCTCTCATCCCAGTAGCCTTATGTCCCTGTCCATGTCACATGTGCCATATTGCTCCCTCCCATCCCTTTTCCAACATCGCTTGTTCACATCTCACAGTCTTGCATCTACTGTCATGCTTGGTATCCACTCTTTCAAGCCCTTATTTGCATACATACCAACATTAAATATCAGGATCCACTTGTGAGAGAAAACCTATGGTACTTATCTTTCTGAGACTGGGTCACATGCATTACTTTATATATTATTACAGTCACAATGGCTACTCAAAAACAAACAACAGCAAATGTTGGGGAGGTTTTGGGGTGTGTGGTGGTTTGACTATGCTTGGCCCAGGCAGTGGCAATATTTGGAGGTGTGGCCTTGTTGGAGAAAGCATATCATCATGAGATGGGGGGCTTTGAGACTCTCTTCCTAGCTGACTGGAAGCCAGTCTTCTCCTGTTTGCCTTTCAGAACAAGATATTGAACTCTCAACTCCTGCCGCATGCCTGCCTGGATGTGGCCATGCTCCTATCTGGATGGTAGTGGACTAAACCTCTGAACCTGTAAGCCAGCCCCTATTAAATGATGTCCTTATAAGAGTTGTCTTGGTCATGGTGTCTGTTCACACCAGTCAAACCTTAAGTAAAATAGGAGACACATGAGACCATTTCATTGTTATTATGTAAGTATAATTTTCTGTACTAGATAATGAGTCAACCTTTGTATATGAAGAAGATTCAAACATCTGTGTTTGAAGTCACATTGGTGTCTGAGGTGGTCACATGGCTCAGCTCTTTTCATTAGAAGACTCATTTCACAATTCATTTTATCCATTTGTATGTTTAAGAATATGCATTTTATTTCAAGTTGATTACTCCCCTTGCACGTGAGGATTCAAGACATATAATGAACCAGTGTGTCTCTCAGAACAGGTCACTTTTAATTGGAAGTAGCTTTTCCTCTGTTCCCACTTTTTATTTCTTCACTGTGAGTTTTCTAAAGCATAATTCTTTAATTTAGGTGTTTTGCAGGGATGGCCCATAGTGTCCAGATTTGATGAGAGATTATGTTAGATTTTTTTTTTCTGAGAGTATTTTGGGTGAGTTCAACATTTCAAGGTCTGAATTTTGTATTTAGCACATTATCCCCAAAGTTGAAGCTTCTCAATTTAGTTGAAGTCCCGGGTAGACCAGAGGACTGACCTCTGCAAGGAGCATCCTGCTGCTAGATAATTTTGGTACTTGAACAATAATAGCACTGGCTCTTCATTAGTCTTTAGTATCCTCCCACTAGACTTTGAATTTGGCAAACACCTTGATCCCATAAACCGTTCCTTAAACTACATCTCTTTCTTTGTAAAATACAGACACATACCTTGTTGATTTTCTGCTTTGCTGGAGAACCCGGACTGAAGAACATGTGATGTGTTTTCTGCAGTCTGGACCTCCCTGACATGAACATGAGCTGTGAGGGAAATTTAACTTGAAACATTTGAGGAAATTTTTTTTGTCACTGATAACAGGAGACATGAAAGTGACGATCGTCTCTTCCCACTGAACTTGGTTGGGTTTTTCTGACACCTGGACAAGTTGATGCTATACAATTTAAATAATGGGAGAAAGTACTAGAAGGAGTTGTGGCTAAGCAGGAGGTCTGAGCAAGGATGAGCTGATGAGCTATTCAATGAGGCCAACTGTGAACCTTGAGCTCGAAACTTCTTGACATAAAAGATAACACATAACTGTACAGCTCAAATTAATTCCAGTTAGGTGTTAATTTTATTGGCTGTGAACATTCCTAATGGATGTTGCTAACTATAATAGATGTCACCAAGGAGTTGAATTAATGTATGGTTAATTGATATTGATGATTAGGTCAGGTTGCAGTGTCACAGAAACACAAGTCTTAGTGTTTAACATTTTGGAGTAAACATTAGGGAAATACTGAATATGATAGGGTACCTGAAGAGAATGGGCTTGGTCTAAAGAAACAAATAGTCAGCTTTTATTGATTGTTCCATTTCAAAATTAAGCCACAGTATGATTTAAAAAAATAAAAGAAGGAAATAAGAGTTCTGGATTTTTCTGTGAAACTTCATGACTTTTTATTGTTAATGTGGTATATGATTTTATTTCTCCCTCAATATGAAATTTTCAAATAAATCATCACTACTACAATATACACAAGAATCCTGATGATTGGACTGACTATGCCACCCATGGACTATTTCTAGTTTTTGCTAAAAGTAGCTCACAAAACTAGTAAAGATATTATAAACTGGATAGGGTGATATTGATATTACTGTTATAGAGATATTCAATAAATATCAGTAACAACCCATACAAGTACATTGTCGTTTACCTGAGGATGCCTAGGGTTGTTTCCTAGACCACAAAACAAAATAATTTTGTTATTTCTTTTTGATTTCTGTGTATCTCTTTTTATTTCTTCAAATCTTTTATTAGATATTTTCCTTATTTACATTTCAAATTTTATCCCTTTTACTGGTTTACCCTCCAAAAAACCCCTATCATATGTTCCCTCCCCCTGCTTCTATGAGGGTGTTCTCTCTACCCACCCACCCATGCCAGCTTCCCTGACAAAGGCATCCTCTGCTACATATGCAGCTGGAGCCAAGGGTCCCTCCATGTGTACTCCTTGGTTGGTGGTGTAGGCCCTGAGAGCTCTGGGGGGTCTGGTTGTTTGCTATTGTTGTTCTTCCTATGTGGTTGCATACACCTTCAGCACCTTCAGTCCTTACTCTAACTCCTCCACTGGGGACCCCTGGCTCAATCTAATGCTTGGCTGCGAGCATGCACCTCTGTATTTGTCAGACTCTGGCAGAGCCTCTCAGGAGACAGCTATATCAGGCTCCCGTCTGCAAACACTTTTTGGCATCCTAATAGTGTCTGGTTTTGGTAACTGTACATGTGATGGGTCCCCAGATACAGCAGTCTCTGGATGGCCTTTACTTCAGTCTCTGCTCCACACTTTGTATCTCCTCTGATGGGTATTTTGTTCCCTCTTCTAAGAAGGACCAAAGTATCCACACTTTGGTTTTTCTTCTTCTTGAGCTTCACGTGGTCTATGAATTTTATCTTGAGTATTCAGAGCTTTTAGGATAATATCCACTTATCAATGAGTGTATACCATGTGTGTTCCTTTGTGATTAGGTTACCTCACTCAGGATGATATTTTCTAGTTCCATCCATTTGCCTGAGAATTCCATGAAGTCATTGTTTTTAATAGCTGAGTAGTACTCCATTTTGTAAATGTACCATATTGTCTGTATCCATTCCTCTGTTGAGGGACATATCAACAGAGCTTCTGGCTATTATAAATAAGGCTGCTATGAACGTAGTGGAACATGTGTCCTTATTACTGGTTAGAATATCTTCTGGGTATATGCCCAGGAGAGGTTTTGCTGGATCTTCTGGTAGTACTATGTCCAATTTTTCTGAGGAACCGCCAGACTGATTTATAGAGTTGTTGTACCAGCTTGCAATCCCACCAAAAATGGAGGAGTGTTCCTTTTTCTCCATATCCTCGCTAACTTCTGCTGTCAACTGAGTTTTTGATCTTAGCCATTCCACCTAGTGTGAGGTGAAATCTCAGGATTGTTTTGATTTTCATTTCCCTGAGGACTAAGGATTTTGAACATTTCTTTAGGTGCTTCTCAGCCATTCTGTATTCCTCAGTTGAGAATTATTTTTTTAGCTCTGTACCCCATTTTTAAATAGGGTTATTTGGTTCTCTGGAGTTTCAGTTCTAGTGTCCTTTGTATATAGTGGATATTAGCCTTCTATCAAATGTAGTGTTGGTAAAGATCTTTTCCCAATCCGTTGGTTGCCATTTTGTCCTATTGACAGTGTTATTTGCCTTACAGAAGCTTTGGAATTTTACGAAGTTCTTTATATTAGAGCATTCACCTTTGGTGTTCTGTACAGGAAATTTTTCTATGTGCCCATGTGTTCAAGGCTCTTCCCCAGTGTTTTTTCTATTAGTTCCAGTGTATCTGGTTTTATGTGGCAGTCCTTGATCCACTTGGACTTGAGTTTTGTACAGGGAGATAAGGATGGATCGATTTGCATTCTTCTACATGCTGACCATCAGTTGAACCAGCACCAGTTGTATCCCTTTTGTAGGCTCTTGGTTGATTATGTCAAATTCTATGAGTCAATTTTCTATGTCAGAACAAATATGTAAAAGAAAACGGAAGCTCCTTGTAAAATGTGTACACAGAATTCAACATCCAACAGGTGTGTCTAAACTCAGTATGAAGGAAAAGCAGTGATCCAAGTGCTGAGCTTTGATGCTGGCCTAAGACATGGAAACAGTCCAGTTTTCGCAAAACTTGCTGCTCAAGAATGTTTTGATCTCCTCCTCTTTACTCTGTAGGTGTTTAACAGCCCTTTGTGCAAAATGTTTTCAACTAAACACCCCTCCAAATGGACTTATCTGAAGCTGAAATATTTCAAAGAGTATATTATCTTGCCTGGAAGTTGAATTTTTTTTTTTTGTACTCATGGTTAGGAAATTTTTAGAGGGCCTAGAATCAGTATGGTTGGAAAATTGGAGCATAATTAAATCGAAGTTAAAAATTCTGACACAGAATTCTTCAGCTGACAGTTTCAAACCAGAGCTCTTGGACTTGTTAAAAAATGATTTTTACATAGCTAAGAAGTTGATTTATTTTTGTTACCCTCAACCACTTTTTCAAAATGAAATGAAAATGAAGTGTTTTGTGAGATTCACATAGTACATCAATTCTATTTTTTGACAACTTAATTTCTCTGGTTACTTGAATATCTTGATAGAGTGATCCTATATTGCTGTAGTTTCAGAAAGGTAAGTGTCTCTGTTTAAGAAATAAAACATCTTAGAACTCATTAACAGGGCACCTCCTCGCCCTATGAAATTTATAAATTGCTTCTTAAATTAGGGATTAACATGATACACTTAAGTATCACTAAGGCTGGCTATTGTTTGGATCAAATCAATGTATTTTCCTAATTGATGGAGACACAGCTATTCTTTGATACTAAGCCATAAATCTCTTTTTGTTGTTAAATTACATAAAATACAGACAGTTTTGTTCTCATCAAAGTTATATGTCGAATATAATTGACTTATTCTTTAGATGCGATTTGTTTTTATTTTATGTTTATGAGCATTTGCCTATTTGTATGTTTATGGACCACATGTATGCAGTCCTGGTAGTGGCCAGAAGAGGGTGCAGGATCTCATGGAAGTAGGGTCACAGAGAGCTGAAGGCCATCATATGGGGTGCTGTAAGAGCAAGAACTCTTCTTAACTTCTGAGACATTCCTTCAGCCACCAATTGCTGTCTTATGAAGTCAGTCCTGCAATAATAATAATAAGCATCATCATAATTTTTTCTCAACTCAATATTTTGTCTAAAACCATTGGCAGGTGGGACTCAAGACTATTCAACTGCTAGGACCAAAGAAATACCAGATGTTAGCAGATATTTGAAATCTGAGATAGACTCTCTTTTGGAAATTTGAATTGAGAATTGAGAAATTGTAGTTAAGAGTACTAAGACTGAAAATTGCTAGAAAAAAGAATTAGAATGAGTGTCTTCACACACCGAAGTCAGAGGAGGCAAAATTCTGAGCAAATAGATATTAGAAGATAATCCACAACTGCATGAATAGGCATAGGTGTGCAGTTAGTAGTTAGTAGAGTAGAGATAGCACCAGAACACAGTTGAAAACATTCTATCATATGTCATTTTTACCATTCTAGGCACCAAGATATACTAGCTATTTGTCTTCTTGGTTAGCATTTCACTAGATGGCTCAGAGTTTTCTTTACTTCTTTATTTGTAGGGGGGCTTAATATTTTTCAAAGAATATAACTAATTATTAAGAAAAAAGTTATTTATCTCCATAGTATTTAAAATGAACATTATATTGAATACTGACCTTAATGATCGAGGTAAAGTGCATCTCAGAAGAGTCACTGTACTTTGCCTGACATGTATCATCCAATGATATTGATACAATCATATAAACTCTTGCCCCACTTTAATAACATAAAAATTACTAATTGGAAATAACTGTATTTTCCATAAGCACATGATAAAGGAAGACCCAGACACAGTAAGCCTTTTTTTGTTGTTGTTGTTGTTGGATTTGGGTTATTATGTCACCATGAACTTTTTGGCCATGGGACCTCATTTCTGTCCAGTTACATTTATCTCCCATACTTTTGCTAACAGTTCTGGAATACAGATTTTGTCTGAACTTCAGAATCCTGGGCTGAGTTGCTCACCACCCATTCAGTTTATGTAGTTTATGTAGGCATCTGATGAATTACTAAGAAAAAAAAATAAAGTATGTCTTAAAGCGGTTGAATAGTTGATCTGAACTCAAGATCAACTGTGCTGTAGCAGTAGTAGTATAATGAGTGTCCCACCAGTGTCCACATCCCCTAAGGACAGTGACTCTCTCTCCCTTGGTAGCCATCATCTGCTCCTTCCATAGGGGTGAAAGTAACTGTTCCTCTCCAAAATGTTGGGATTTTGATCAACTTGATCTCACATTGTCCTTTGCATGTAATCTTTTTATGAGACAATGTCAATTGCCATCGTCTCAAAATTTGTTAATTGCTGAAAATATATATTAAGTGGCAGCTGGATCTTCTTTGGGATTGTATACATTTGCTGACCACAAGATGGCTTACTTTTCATCCTCCTTTCTTCTATAATAGTTGTTTTCAGGGCAAGGAATTGAGATTCTAGGAATTTTAATTCTTTTTATTTTTTTATTGGTTATTTTATTTACATTTCAAATGTCCCTTTTTTTGCTTTCCCCTCGGCAAACCTCACATTTCATCCCTCGACACCTTTGCCTCTATGAGCATGTTCTCCTCATTCCCAACTCACCACTCTAGAGTCCCCTTATGCTGGTGTATCAAACCAGCATAAGACCAAGAGTCTCCCCTCCCACTGATGCCACATAAGGCAATCCTCTGTTATATATGTAGCTGGAGCCATGAGTCCTTCCATGTGTACTCTTTGGTTGGCAATTTAGTCTCTGGGATTTCTGGGGTGTGTTGTTAGTTGATATTGTTGTTCCTCCTATGGGGTTGCAATCCCCTTCAGCTCCTTCAGTCCTTCCCCTAACTCTTCTGCTAGGTCCAAAGGTTGTCTGTGAATATCTGTATCTGTATTGGTCAGGTGCTGTAAGAGTCTCTCAGTGGACAGCTATACCAGGCTCCTGTCAGCAAGACCTTCTTGGCATCAACAATAAATAATACAGAGTTTCAGTGATAGTGGCAATGAAAACGAAGCTTCCTTTAGCTACCACTGTCCAAATCACTAGCAAAATTAAGAAAATAACCCATAGAACTTCACTCTTGAGAAAGAAGTGTTTCTGATGTTAGACTTTACACAACTGTGAAAATGTCCTTTATGGACAGTAAAGAGTAAGATAAGATTTCTTACGCAGTAAATGCCTATAATCATCTCCAAGATCTATGTAATTACTGTTTTGAAACCGAGAAAACAGAGATCTCAAGTTGCTAAGCAATATTTCCTGGGAGAGACAGTGTATAGTTTCAAGTATAAGTTCGAGTGGATTGTTGTTCTGTTTTCATCCTCACACTATTGCTACCATAGCCAACTCAAAAAAAAATGAGGACAATGGAAATCAGACACTGCATACTTAGTAAAGCATTAGGCCTCTAGTTGTGCAAAGAAATTTTAGTGTTGATTCCTATATTTAGCCTTTAGACTTCACCTTTTCAATGTTACTGTAAGAAAGAAGACACATTCATATTTGCAGTTTATAAGGTTCAAAACAAGTACTATCATTATTTTTAGTTGTACATTTTAAGAGTATTGTTGTTGACAGTGGACAGTTGTCAACAACACTTCACACTTGCACAGATGGCTCTGTCAGGCCCTGCCCTTCTCTCTGATTCCCTCTGCCTTGCTAAAAACCATTAGATTATAGTCCTAAAGCTAGTGGCAGGTGTCTATTCCCTTATTTAATAACTTGCTCCTCCTGAGGATATCAGAGTCTACCAGTCAATTTATGGAAGTCTAGGAATCAAAAGCCAACTTGGCTCACCTAATTAACAACCCAAATTTAAATTAAATACCTCCTCCTAACACGGGATTTCCTCTTTTACCTTTATAAACGTGGCCATATTTTCCTATGGGCCACGGCTGTCTCCTCACCATTCATAGGCAGTCCTTTGTCCCTCTCAGGGACAAATATTCTTGTGCCCTCTTTTGTGTTCCCTTTCATCTTTCATTTTTTATTAGATATTTTCTTCATTTACATTTCAAATGCTATCCCTAAAGTCCCCTGTACCCTCCCCTTGCCCTGATCCCCAACCCATCCACTCCCGCCTCCTGGCCCTGGCATTCCCCTGTACTGGGGCATATAATCTTCACAAGACCAAGGGCCTCTCCTCCCAATGCTGGCCTATTAGGTCATCTTCTGCTACATATGCAGCTAGAGACACCGAGCTCTGGGAATAATGCTTAGTTCATTTTCTTGTTCCTTCTATAAGGTTGCAGACCCCTTTAGCTCCTTGGGTACTTTCTCTAGCTCCTCCATTGGGGGGCCCTTTGTTCCATCCAATAGATGACTGTGAGCAACCTCTTCTGTATTTGCCAGGCACTGGCATAGTCTCACAAGACACAGCATATCAGGGTCTGTCAGAAAAATCTTGCTGGCATATGCAATAGTGTCTGGGTTTGGTGACTGTTTATGAGATGGATCCCCAGGTGGGACAGTCTCTGGTCCTTCTTACCATCTCAGCTCCAAACTTTGTCTCTGTAACTCCTTCCATGGGTATTTTGTTCCCCATTCTAAGGAGGAGCGAAGTATCCACACTTTTGTCTTCCTTCTTCAGTTTCATGTGTTTTGCAAATTATATCTTGGGTATTCTAAGTTTCTGGGCTCAGGGTTTTTTTGATTTGCATTTCCCTGATGATTAAGGATGTTGAACATTTTTTTCAGGTGCTTCTCAGCCCTTCTGTATTCCTCACTTGAGAATTCTTTGTTTAGCTCTGTACCCCATTTCTATTGCGGTTATTTGAATTTCTGGAGTCCAGCTTCTTGAGTTTTTGTATATATTGGATATTAGTCCCCTATCAGATTTAGGATGGGTAAAGATCCTTTCCTAAACTGTTGATGACATTTTTGTCTTATTGACAGTGTCTTTTGCCTTACAGAAGCTATGCAATTTTATGAAGTCCCATTTGTCGATTCTTGATCTTACAACACAAGCCAATGCTGACCTGTTTAGGAACTTTTCACCTTTGCCCATATCTTCAAGGCTTTTTCCCACTTTCTCCTTTATAAGTTTTAGTGTCTCTGGTTTTATGTGGAGTTCCTTGATCCAGTTAGACTTGAACTTTGTGCAAGGAGATAGGAATGGATCAATTTGAATCCATCTACATGATTACTGCCAGTTAAGCCAGCACCATTTGTTGAAAATGCAGTCTTTTTTTCCAATGGGTGGTTTTAGCTCCTTTGTCAAACAAAGATCAAGTAACCATAGGTGTGTGGGTTCATTTCTGGGTCTTCAATTTTATCCCATTGGTCTACCTGTCTGTCTCTATTAGTATCATGTAGTTTTTAATCACAATTGCTCTGTAGTACAGCTCGAGGTCAGGCATGGTGATTCCACCAGAGGTTCTTTTATTGTTGAGAATAGTTTTTGCTATACT
The DNA here is from genome assembly GCF_000001635.26 of Mus musculus. NCBI lineage: Eukaryota > Metazoa > Chordata > Mammalia > Rodentia > Muridae > Mus > Mus musculus. The sequence goes on from NC_000083.6 coordinate 59,161,028, forward strand.
AGGTTTTTTGTTATTCCAGATGAATTTGCAAATTGGTCTTTCTAACTCAGAGAGAATTGAGTTGGAATGTTGATGGGGATTGCATTGAATCTATAGATTGTTTTGGAAAGATGGCCATTTTTACTATATTAATCCTGCTGATCCATGAGCATGGGAGATCTTTCCATCTTCTGAGATTTTCTTTGATTTCTTTCTTCAGAGACTTGAAGTTCTTGTTATACAGATCTTTCACTTCCTTTGTTAGAGTCACACCAAGGTATTTTATATTATTTGTGACTATTCTGAAGGGTGTTGTTTCCCTAATTTCTTTCTCAGCCTGTTTATCCTTTGTGTAGAGAAAGGCCACTGATTTATTTGAGTTAATTTTATATCCAACTACTGCAGTGAAGCTGTTTATAAGGTTTAGGAATTCTCTGGTGGAATTTGTAGGGTCTCTTATATATACTATCATATCATCTGCAAATAGTGATATTTTGAGTTCTTCCTTTCCAATTTGTATCCCCTTGATCTCCTTTTGATTTTTAATTGCACTGGATAGGACTTCAAGTACTATTTTGAATAGGTAGGGAGAAAGTGGGCAGCCTTGTCTACCCCCTAATTTTAGTGGGATTGCTTCAAGTTTCTCTCTATTTAGTTTGATGTTGGCTACTGGTTTGCTATATATTGCTTTGATTATGTTTAGGCATGTGCCTTAAATTCCTGATCTTTCCAAGACTTTTATCATAAATCAGTGTTGGATTTTGTCAAATGCTTTCTCAGCATCTAAAGAGATGATCATGTGGTTTTTGTCTTTGAGTTTGTTTATATAGTGGATTACATTGATGGATTTCTGTATATTAAACCATCCCTGCATCCCTGGGATGCAGCCTACTTGATCATGTTGGATGATAGTTTTGATGTGTTCTTGGATTCTGTTTGCGAGAATTTTATTGAGTATTTTTGCATCGATATTCATAAGGGAAATTGGTCTGAAGTTCTTTCTTTATTTGGACTTTATGTGGTTTAGGTATCAGAGTAATTATGGATTCATAGAATGAATTGGGTAGAGTAACTTATGTTTCTATTTTGTGGAATAGTTTGAGAAGAGTTGAAATTAGGTGTTCTTTGAATGTCTGATAGAACTCTTCACTAAACCCATCTGGTCCTGGGCTTTTTGTTGTTGTTGTTGGGAGACTATTAATGACTGCTTCTATTTCTTTAGGGAAATGGGACTGTTTAGGTCATTAATCTGACTCTGATTTAACTTTGGTACCTCTTATCTGTCTGGGAAATTGTCCATTTTATCCAGGTTTTTCAGTTTTGTTGAGTATAGCCTTTGGTAGAAGGATCTGATGGTGTTTTGGATTTCTTCAGGGTCTGTTGTTATGTCTCACTTTTCATTTCTGATTTTGTTAATTAGGATAGTGTTCCTGTGCCCTCTAGTTAGTCCAGCTAAGGATTTATCTATCCCTTTCATCTTTCCTGATTCCTCTATCTCCTCTTTTTGTTCCTTATCCTTATATTCTGTCCCTTTGGGGCAGATAAGTATCCTTTCTGGTGAGAACTTGCTCTTCTTGAGATGGCTCTCTCCCCCCTTTTATTATTAGATATTTTCTTTATTTACATTTTAAATGTGGTCCCCTTTCCTGGTTTCCCCTCTGAAAACTCCCTATCCCCTCCTCAGCTCCCTGCTTCCCAACCTACTCACTCCTGCTTCCTGGCCCTGGCATTCCCCTTACACTGGGGCATAGAACCTTCACAGTACCAAGGGCCTCTCCTCCCATTTATGATCAACTAGGCCATCGTCTTCTGGAGCCATGAGTTCTACCATGTGTACTCTTTAGTTGGTGGTTTAGTCCCTGGGAGCTCTGGGGTTACTGGTTAGTTCATACTGTCATTCCTCCTTTGAAGCTGCAAACTCCCATGGGTCTCTTACAACATTATTATTTCATCTTAAGGGAAACTTCCTCTTGAGAGTAAGAGCAAGGAAAAGGGTAAACTAACAGGCTAGGAAGCTAATAAAACTTAGAAGCCTAACAAGTTAATGAAACATGCCAAGTCCTTGTAGCCAAATTATATGGTTCACAGTGTCCCTCCACTAGTTAAGCTGCCTAAAACTTGTGCAGAGAGTTCCAGGCACATTGCTTTCCTGGTTCCTCACTAATGCTGGGATGGATTTCTTCAGTGATGGAAGTGCCTTTGAGTTACTCCTGCTTCAGTAAATGACCTCTTACCTAGACTCCTATAAATAATCCAGTGTACAAATTGGCTCCCCAATCTAGATTTGGGTGAAACTGTTTCTTTGGGATATTGTTCGTACTCTCTCTGGGTTTACTAGGTGTTTGTTTTATGTATTCACAGGAAAGGCATGCAAAAACTGTAGCAAGTGCAGAAAACAACTCCTAATTAGACACTGGACAGTCCTCATAAGAAAGTTCTACTTCGGTATCTGTAACAATGTCTTTGACATGCAGATGTTTTTGGCTATGATTGCTGACCTAAATGTTGACTTGGATACTTTAATACTTGCTCACTAAATTGGAGGGGGTTTCATTGTTGTCATTTTGCTGTGTTTTGATGTTGGCATCAGTGAGTCCCACTGGGTTCTTTTTTCATTTCTTCGACTTATGTACTTGATTCCATTAAATCATAGCTATTAGTACTCAGTGTCTATTCTAATATTTAGTTTTATGACCATCCACCCACTCCTGTGAACTGAACAATATCACGGAGAATGTAATGATATATCTAAATTAAGAAATGGTAACTTCTCTTTCCACAGTTTCCCTCCAGAAACATATGGTCAAATTCATCCTGAATTTGTTATAACTAATACCCGGTCCTGTTAAAAGAGATATTTTTTTAACTTTACAAGTTTTTAGTTTCTCTTTTTATTTTTATTTTTTTATTCAAATGTCATGTTTTGACAACATGCCTGTATTTTAGACTGTCACTAAGTCTTCTTAAAATGATTATATTTTTCTATTGCATGACATATTACTAAATTGTGCCAAATAAAAACAAAGGATTGTTTAGCTCTTAAATATTTACAAAATTTGAAATTATGACCAGAAAAAAAAATCACTAAACAAATGAAAATTTATTGTCTTCCTAAGATACTTTATATGTAGTAATATCATCTTTCAAAAAGTAACTTGAAAAAGGTTGCTTTTCTAGACTTTTCCTGTCACATTAGCTGTTTGTAAATGTCAAAAAGGCAAGGCATAAGCTATAGTTGTGTTTAAAGGTTGATCTGCACAGCTAAAATGGAACAATGGCTTTTAGCTTTCTTATTTATTACACAGGGCAGAAGAAAGAGTGGCTGTGGTTGAACACCAAGAGCTGGTGAGATTTGCTTTAATAACACAAACAAACAGGCTTATGCCTTAGAAATGACCTTTCAAAGGGCAGGCATTCAATTTTGACAAATATAATCAACAGCGGGCTTGATGGGAAAATGTAAAAATTCAAAACCCAGTAATTATATAGCTTATTTTAACGACAGGCCACAAGAGCACAGGTGGCTCATACATTAAAGCTCAGGCAGAGGAGCGGAATGAGTAAAAACCCAACAATTGCACAAACCCAGGTGCTTTCACAGGGTGGCCCTAAGTCGGTCTCTTCTGTTCATTCAGCATTGCTGGGCATGTCCACTCCAGTCATAAGCAAACCAAGTTCTGGGAAGTGGCTTTTCTTTCTAGTAGTAGACTTCACCTTCAACTCTCAGACTAACAGACTGATACCATTCATGCAAGTATCTATGGCACAGGGTATTGCTTTTCCTTGTACTAACTTTCCTAGTTTTAAAAACTTTATGCATAAATACAATGTATTTCATCGTAGTCGTCCTCCATTACCCTTCCATATCTCCTTCCCAACTGGACTGTGCTGATCTGTTTTCCCTGCCAACTCAACCATCCTCTTACCTTCAGCTCTTTCTTCCTTTTTTTTTTTAATGTAGATAGGTCTGTGCATGTATCTGTAGAATGCTCATGATTGCAGTCATATACAAAAGGCAGTATGTCACAGAACTTCCCGATTTGCCAGCTCTTAGAGTCTTTCTACTCCCTCTTCCTGATGTTCCCTGGATCTCAAATGGTGTGATAGAGATGTCCCAGTTGGGGCTGAGCACTGAGCCTCTTAGCACTTTGATTAGTTACAAGTCTATTAACTTTTACCCACCATAAAAAGTTGAGAGTGGCACCAGTCTATGTGTATAATCATATGCACTTACAAAGGTGTTTCATTTAACAGGATAACATAGTAGGTTGGTTTTGTCTTGTAGGATCTATGAATTTCCCACTTGCATATATTTGAACAGAGTTATACTACCAGATATGTCTTCACTCTTATGGAGAGGAGCACACACCATTCAGTGAGTAGTTGGTTATCTCCAGAACAGGTGTGACACTAAAAGCTGTATGTGACTGTGAAGAGGACAGCTTTGCAGAAAGAGTGTTCAAAAGAAAACACATGCTATTTTCCTCATGAGTAAGAAGGTCAGAGATCACAGATGAGGAAAAGTGGAAGTGTGTGAGACTTAAAGTTTGTGCTCCTTAAAATATTCTTCATGCCACACAGATGCTGTGTTTCTAGATTGGTTACTTCTTTCCTCAATTTTTTTTTTCTTCTGAGATTTTTTTCTTGCCCATATGTTTAATTGAATCAAATGTGTGTGTGTGTGTGTGTGTGTGTGTGTGTGTGTGTGTGTGTGTGTGTGTGTATGAGGGGAGCATATATGTGCCATGGCTTGAATGTGGAGCTCAGAGGATAATATGTGGGGCTATTTTCTTTCCCCTTCTGTGATGTAGTTCAGAAGATCAAACTCAGGCCTTTAGGCTTGGAGGTGAGTGCCTTTACTTACCGAGCCATCCTAGTGGTTCATGCCTCAATTATTTGCTTGCTTCTTGGTAACTTTGGATTCTCTTTCCTGACTATTCTCTTCTAAATATAGAAAGAACTGTACTATTTTGCTTATCTGAAAGGTTGGACCTTTTGACCCTTCCTAATTAAAAAAAAAATTCCAATTTTCCTGAGCAAGAATAGAAAGGAAGTACCCTCAAATACCTACCAACAACAAATTTGGGTTTTTATGAATGTCCTAGGCATCCGGTTGTTGTCCTTCATAGATAGATACTTTCTGTGCTAGCATGTGAAGCTGTCAATAGGAAGCTAATCCATTTGATCTCTTAAAGTGAATGATTTCAAGGACACCTGCTTATGTGGAACACTATTCTATATCAAATTGCTTTTATTAACTTATTTCATAAATTGAAAGACTCAGTAGCATAGAAAGTTTAACGACTTTCCAATACAGCTCAGCAAGTCATTGTCAAGATAAAGTAGACTTCTGAAATTGAATGGAAAGCCTAACAATCAGGTGATTGTGTCTGTGCATTTTATGCTCTGGCCTCTTATGGGCTCCATTATATTTTGTGCGGTTGCTTGCTTCTTTCAGCTGGCCACACTTCAAAAGCACCAGCACTCAGAAGCAGTAGCTCTGGGAGTGGCACCATCAACGGCATTTGGCTCATCATTGACCTGGAGACCCTGGCTCTGGACAGCAGTCCATCCTCACAAATGTGCCTGTGATTGACCCAGAAAATGCACCGCCTCCACGATGGCTGATATTCAGTTGATTGAATGAGTTAAATGGCCAGAGTACTGTGTGTCTAGGAATCTACACTATATTTTTCTCTCTTTCAAAACTATGAACTCTACTTGTCAGAATAAAGAATTTTCTTTCCATTTGCAAGATTTCTCACTCTGAGTTGCCCACGTCTCCTTTCTGCTACATTAACCTTGAATGAGCTGTGAATGGGATGATATGGAACATACGGGCATATGATCTAATGTGCAAGGGAGAACTTGGGGAACCTGATCCTCCTCACAGGCTTCCTCTAATGCTTGTGCAGTCTTCCAGGTGGTCAGCGCAGCCATGAGAACTACCAGTTTAGATATTGTACTCTTCCAGCGTTGGTATCTCTTCCTTACCTACTGTTGCATGTAACGACAGTCTGACAGGGCTGTGTTGTCAGAATTTTTCTTAGCTCAGAAGTAAAAGCGAGCAAAACCCAGTTACATAATGAATGGATCAGAGCAGCTTCTTATGTCTCTTTGAAAGGAAATGCTTTTTTTTTTTTTTTTTTTTTTTTGGACCCTATTCCTTCAGACAAATCAGGGTGAAATAAGACAGGCATGACATGGCTGGAAGAGAGATGGATCAAAGGATTTCCTTATGTTTCAATCAATACTAAGTGCTGCTTTGACATATGTTATCCACTGGGAGAGCAGAACTGGAGTTGTCCTAAAGTAATTAGAGGCTGGTTCGGGGAGCATTGTGCATGCCGTTCAACCAAATGCCACAGGTAGTTAAGCTGCTTCTGTATGCCTCTGTGGCAGGGATCCTCCTTCCTGGTGGTGATGGAAAGGTGTCTTCTACAGATGTTTTCTGCAGCTGCCTTGCAGCAGGGGTGTTTCTTACACTTTGCTTCCTCTTGCTGTCTGTCTACTTCATTAGTTTTTCTATCCATCTTATCAGTTCCTCCAAATGAACTTTCCTGTGCTCTTATGTCTCCCACACCAGCCTCAGAGGTCTCCTGGCTCTGAATTAAACTTGTCCCCTCTTCCTCCTTACGTTTGCAATATGACAAGTCAAAACAAAAGATGAAGCAACACCAAAAGCGCCTCTTCCTTTCCAGATGCCTTGTTAAAAAACTCTTCTGTAAAATATTTTCAATCCCTCACCATATAAGTATGCCTTTGAAGATTATCAGTTGGGTATTTAGAAGAAATAACATGCAAAAATGATATGTGGGGGGCAGGAATCCTGTCTCTAGGTTAATTTATCTATTTATATGATAACAACATGCTGTACTTTATGTATTTATTCATTTACTTAATAAATACTTGCTCCCAGAAACTATATGTTAATCTTAAATTAGGAATAAATTTTCTGATCTGTAGTCAATCAATGAACAGAATATGATACAATACTGTCACATGAAGTCAAATTAGGTCAGTACTGAAACTGTATTTTGGGTGTGGGGGAAGTTCTCCTGTAAATACAGCGATAGTATATAATAAATTACAAGAAAGTCTAGGAAAAATTAATGGACTAGATTCTGTTCCTTGTCAATATGTAAGGTGCTGAGGTTTCTGTGGAAACATACAATGTCTGCTGTCTTAAGTTTGTTCTTTATCCTTAAACATTGTTTCCTGTTGCTTCCGTACACTTCTGTCCTTCCTCCTATCAACTTTCCTTTCCTGCTTCAATGTCTTCCTTACCTTCTTCCTTCTCCTTTCTCTCTTTCTTTCTGTGAGAAGGTATTGCTTGGTAACCCAGGCTTTCCTACAACTGAATAGATTGTCTACTCCAGACTTAGATTCATGGCAGTTCTCTTATGTCACCTCTTCCCAGTACTGGAAATACAAGCATGAAAGACTATGTCTAACTACGTCTAACTGGGTCTAAATGTGTGTGACATCACTGTTTTCTTCTACTTATTTGTTTGGGTTTTGAAAGTTTGTGCTTTCCTTCTTCATTATATATACATACACACATATATGTGTGTGAATATATATGAATAAATGTCATATATATGTATATATATATATATATACTTTCATTTTGATTTTTTTAAAGTTTTAAGGCTTTTAAAATAAATGTTTTTCAAATGATAATTTGTTTTATACTTAATGGTAATATAGGGAAGTAAAAATATTATTACATAATATTTTTAGTCCTATGGTATATGATATATACTTACAAATGATGAGAAATACTTAGGATGCCTCTGTTATTATTATGTACATTTCTTTTTTTTTCCTTGTTTTGCCCAGGACAGAAGTAGCATACACCTTGGTAAAGGCAAGAGATATACAATTTATGGTGTGGGCACCCCATAGAGCCTTAGTCACTTAACTTTGACCAGTTGTGGATGTCTGTATGGGACACAATCGTTAAAAAAAAAAAAAAGAACTCTTTGATAAGAGTTTAGAGCTACACTGATCTCTGGACATAAAGTATATAAAATGAAGAAAAATTTCTAAGGAATCACCAGAATGATTTCTAGAGTGGTTGTACCAGCTTGCAATCCCACCAGCAATGGAGGAGGGGTTGTAAAGGGGAAACAGGGAAGGAGGATACAATTTAAAATGTAAATAAATAAAAATAAGCAATAAAGATAAAATAAAGAAAATAAATGAGCCAATTAAAATATAGACTGTGGTTCTGAACAGATAGTTCTCAAAACAAAAGGTAAAAATGGCTAAGAAATATCTTTAAAAGTATTCAATGCCCTGAGAAGTTAAGAAAATTAAATTAAAACTGGTTTGAGCTTTCATCTTCCTTCAATCTGAATGACTGAGGTGGAGAAAACAACTGACAATAAATGCTGGTGAAGATATATGGAAAGGAACACTTGTTGACTCTTGGTGGCATTACATACTGATGCAGGCACTATGGGGTGTCAACTTGGAGAAGTCTCAAAACCACAAAATTAGATCTACCACATGGCCCAGCTATACAACTCTTTGGTGTGTGTCCAAAGGGATCAACATCATTATGGCTGGGGGAATATCACAACGTGAAGAACTGTGAAGACGGGTTGCAGAATTAGGAAAGTTGTGAACTACTGTTCTAGATCAAAAACTACAGTTGTCAAAGAAAGTTAAGAGGGAGACTTTCTTTTTCCAGTGATATGTTTCCACATAGGATATCCAACTTCAAATAGCTATCCCTGACACATATACATGTGAGCAACATTACATGGAATAATTAGATTATGTATTTATTATATACACATATGATATATGTACATACACACAAACACACACATATATTCATACACATATATATTATGTATATGTAATATACAATATATGATATATCAGTAGGATATATAATGTATATAAGTACACATCTATATGTGTATTTGTATAGATATATAGTCATGGATAATTAAAGAAGAAACCATGAAGAAGGAGATGTTTGAGGAAGAGTATGGAGGGGAGAGATGTAGACTAAGTGGCATTTCCAAAGTTCTCATGGAAAGAAAAGAAAAACACTCTAGAAAAAAGAAAGGGGTGAAAATATCTGATACTTTTGGAGGTATTGATTCTTAGATCACTTATTTTTGGATTAGTTTTAACTTTTTGTCAGTATATTTTGTCTTGGTAACAATGATTTGGTTGGTTACTCAGTTGTAATTTATATCCTGGGAGAAAGTTATAACTATGATTGAAAATTGTTTTATAAATATTCCAAATAATGGAGAGTATCTTGGGTAGGTATATATTTGTGTTTCATCATATGTGGGAAAAGCCTGTATTAGTAATCTCTATGGTTACATTTTCTTTGTCTTGACTTTGAGCAATGTGTTGCTGAAAACATTTTTGAACCAGTAAAAAATATCTGATCATTATTTTTGATGTTGAAGACAGAAGAGAGTTAGAAATAATTTATCATAATGTTTTCCATCTAGAAATCTTATTGCAAACACACCTTTAATCACTTCATTGGGTGATTTAATTTAGGGAGGAGAAATTAGTACACTTTGTAAAAAATATAACACTATTTCAAGAGCAGACAAAATTTAATGAAAATTCATTAAAATATTTTAAAGTCCTTGAGAAAGCATTTATGTGAAAAGGTTCTTTAGAAGTACTTGTGTGGAAATGTGCAGTTCCAGGTATGGGCCTCTGTCTGGCATCATTTCCCAAAGATAAAGGACCATCAGAATCACTTATCCATGGAGGGCATGAGAGACTTGAGTTGAGTGAAGCGAGCAACTCTCTCCTAGCTAAATGATTATTTTTTCCCCCTTTACATCAGACTTCATCTAATCTGTAAGGTTATAAATCATACTTTCAAAGTTTGTTTCTCCTCAGAGTTCTTTTATATACTTATCTCCTGTACTGTTTTTTTTTTTCTGAGTGGGCAGCCAGGACCGTTTCCAACAATGATAGTCTCATGAGATTATGTCTCCTAGTGAACTCCCAGCCATCCTAGTCTTTGTAAACACACTCCATCATGCTTACATAATGACAATTTTGCTTTACATAACAAGAGCTTTCTCAGCAGACTCCCTGTTTTTAAATGACACAAATTCAGTATATATTTTCAACCCAGGAGCTTACTACATTTACACTACAAAAATTGCATATGAGTTTCCTTTATATATTAATTTTTCTAGATATACACTAACATATGATTAATATTTAGGAGACAAAGCAAACACCTGTTATGTTGCTAGAGAAGTATTTCCTTAAACATATTTTATGAGAAAATTCCTAAAGACTTCTTAGTGAAAAGGTCAGGAAAAGATGCAAGATACAAAGAAGGACTTATTCTGGGGCGAATACTCAGGCTGCCTCTGTTTATGGATTATTTACAGTTCAGTAATGATCGAAAAACATAATGCTATGAGAAGGTCTGAGCACTTGCAACACAACTCTTCTCTCTTCAAATAAACACTTACTTGGTACCACAACAATTTGTTCTTCTGTAATGAAGGAAGAAAGAACTCATTTGATATCATTGCAAGGATGCGTTAACTCTGCTCTGGTCTTGCTAGCATGAGAACCCTCCTATATGGGTTGCTCCTAGGACGTGTCTGTCATGAAAAGATGTCTCATGCTGTATAAGATTAGACACTGCAAGTTAAAACAAAACAATAATATAGCACTGTAAACCTCCCAAATGGCCCACATCTAAATCACTGGCACCATCCATCAGATGTGAGTATGTATGGTGAGTATGATGTGACAGGATCTTTCATTTGAGGCTGATGGTATAGTAGCCTTGGAAAACAGTTTGTCAATTTCTCACAAAATTAAATTGACCTGAATAATTTAGCAGTCATACATTTTGAGACTCACCCAAGTTGATTGAAAATGCGTGTGTACACCATTATTTATAGTATTTGTTTTACAATACTTGGACGTAACCAAGGTGCTTTTCAGGAGGCATAGGATGAAAAGTAAATCCTAGCCCATCTAGACAGTGGATTAGTATTCAGTGCAAAAAGTAAGTGAACAATTTCAAATTCATAGTCTCTCTTTTTTTTTCCCCCACCAACATTTTGTTGAACTGTTGTGCTAGAGAGCAATATTAGCCTTGATATTTACCGTGTCTTACTTGGGAAATACATTTTTAATATGCAAAAAGAAAAATGCTCTTTGTTTCTATTTGTCTTGCTGAAATTTACGTTTCCCTCCTTGATATTTTGAGATTAATATCTCTGGGACACTCATCTCCTGAAGTTAACATATGCATTTGCATTCCATCTGTACATTTATCAGTACATCGCTGAGATACTTTCTTAGGTGTGAATGTGTTCACATCCTGTCCTCACAGCATTTGTGAGTTTTGTGACATTGCATAAATTGCAATCATCTTAGTTTAGCTTTTAGAATTCTCATTTGGAAAGTGAATTATGATTAGTGATATGTCACGTGACCATGATGATGTAATTAGCTAATCATTTATGCACGGTTTGATGTCACCCGATGGTTATTGTTCATCAATGTTAGAGGAAAACTGACATATTATCTGTCAAAACCACATTTTTCCCCCCTGATGTTGACATGAGGCCATCAACCTTTACCTCACAATTATCATGATAGTGCAAAAGAGACCTCTTTTGGGGGGGTGAGGTTTTAAACCAATTATGCACTAAGCAATAATCTTCATGCAACTGATTTTCAGAGAATTTATCCATATTTCCTTGGGGTCAGGCCAAATGGCTTAATTGATTTCTCTATGGCCTCCTAAGGTCAGCTGGTTAATGACAGTAAACCACTTAATCATGGAAGAGCCACAGGTCGGTGTTCCTCAGCTCTCGTCTATTTTACTGAAGATTTGACCTCTTTCTTTCTTTCTTTCTTTTCGACCTTGTTCTCTGTTGGATCAGGTCTCAAATGACTCTTTCTTAGTCACCCTGACAACACTTACTGCATATGTCCAGTAGACTGCATGGAGATGTTCTGCATTTTCTGTTTTCATGGTCCATTCCTATGTCTGTTTCCATTGCATATGACAAGTGAATCAATTTGTAAATATTTGGATTGAGAAGAGGAATCTGACGAGAGTCAGAATGAATTCCCTATTGCAAACTCAACAATCAGGGAACACATTTATTTCCTTGGCTTTTTAAGGCTGCGAATGAATCACTGATGAATTTCTGGAAAAATTGCATAGTTTATTTGAATTCACAAATAAAGTCTCTTGTTCTTTCTTCGTATGAACATCATGGCTACTTCATGATAAATTCTGGAGTCTTCAGTTTCATGGAATGTAATAAATCATCATCCATCGAACTGTGGAAGCAGAAGAAGGTGCACATGCAAAGAGAATTCATCAAGGAATTTGGCTTCACTCCACATAGACCAGCCCAGTTTAGTACCAATTTGCATAGTTCACTATATCATTGAACATTATTGTTTAGAGGTTTTACAACTTTGCTTGCATGGATTTTTTTTTCTTTTTGCAGGAGTGGGGGCATGGCCGAAAGGAAGAGGGAGGGCTTTAAAAGCTTTCTCCATTGGTCGTTTGTTATCTAGCTTCGGTAGTAGATGCACATCAGAGAGAGGCTTTCGGGTGTCGAAGTTTTGTTTGTTTGTTTGTTTGTTTTGTTTTGTTTTGTTTTGTTTGAAGCATAATTTTTCTATTAGATATTTTCTTTATATACATTTCAAATGCTATCTCGAAAGTTCCCTATACCCTCCTCCTACCCTGCTCCCCTACCCACCCACTCCCACTTCTTGGTCCTGGCATTTCCCTGTACTGGGGCAATCGGGTGTCGAAGTTTTATACCAGACTTGGAGATTTCCAATATGAGGTGAGAAAGAGTTGCAGAAGTTTAACAATTTCTTTAGGTACTTGTAAGTTTTGGAGACGGACAATCATCACTTAGCTGAAGGTTTGGCTTAAGACATAACCAGAAGTGGGTTTTCAAATTTCTTTTTATTAAAAACGCAGATTGGAAACTGATACAATATCCAGGTAACGTTGAACAAGTTGTTCTATGGCAAGAATTCCACTCAGAACGTGATAGCTCAAGGGAAGGAGAATAAAGCCTAACAGGGACTTTCCACGTTCTTGAGGCTTTGGTTAGAGGATGCTCGTGGGAGAATGCTGCACTTAGAAGACAGATGAAGAACTACATCTGCATTGCATTTCCATAGTGACTTTTGACAAGTAGGTGAACTATTGTAGGCTTTATTGTTTCCTTTATTGCCTTGTGATAAACAAACAAACAAACAAACAAACAAAAAACAAACACCAAGAAAGTGACTGGAATTTTGGAATAAATTTAGCCTTCTATGTATAATGCACTATAGAGAACCCAAAGTTTAAGATTGAATAATAAAATATTAGTGACATTAATCTTGCCCAAATTTGAAAATTTCTAGGGAGAAGTCTCTGTGTTTTGCTCACAGCTCTGTATGTAGATAATTGATTCATTCACCACCATGTCTAGACATTCAGTATCTAACAGAATCCTTGATAGATAAAAGGTTAACTAACATCTAGTCAATGAAAAGATTTTTTGAACTTTGAGTGTTTACTTTTTACATGATATATATGTATACACACACACACACACACACACACATATATATGGATACATATATAATATGTATGTGTGTGTGTGTATATTTCTATAAGAATTGATCCTTTGACTGGGCATAAAAACAAAACCATGGACAGATAAATCTGCAACCCTGATTTCTTTCCTAGCTTATATGACGTCCCTTTTCTGTACAACAGGTTTAAGACATGAACTTGAGCTGTTAACTATTTTGCTTTTAAAAACTGCAGGAACGTGTAAAACCATCACTCAGCACCCTGGTCCTCGACATAGTGTACATTTTTAAATATGAATTTCAGGTTTAGGGAAGTTGCTTTGATAAAGACCAAACTAGTGTTCATTTGGGGCTATGGTCTATGGAAGTTGACTTTTTATTCTTAATTATGTCTAGATTTTTATTATTATTATTTTTATTAATCATTCCATTTGTTTACATCTCAAATGATATACCCCTACCCAGTTATCCCTCCACACCTTCCCCATCCAATCTGCCCTTTCCCTACCTTCCCCTTTGCCTCTATGTGGGTGCTCCCCCACCTACCAACTCTTGCCCCACTGCTCCAGCATCCTCCTATGCTGGGGCATAAAATTTCCACAAGACCAAGGGCCTCTCTTCCCATGATGTCAGAAAAGGCCATCTTCTGATACATATGGGTCTGGAGCCATGGATTCCTCCCTGTACACTCCTTGGTTGGTCGTCTAGTCCCTGGGAGCACTGAGTTGTCTGGCTAGCTGATGTTGTTCTTCCTAGGGGGCTGCATTTCCCCTCAGTTCCTACAGTTCCTCGAGCTTCCCCACTGGGGTTCCAGAGCTCAGTCTGATGGTTGGCTGAGAGAATATGCATCTACATTGGTCAGGTGCTGGCAGAGCCTCCCAGGGAACAGCCACACCGGGTTCCTGTCAGCAAGCACTTCCTGGCAACAGCAACAGTCTCAGATTTGGTGTCTATAGACAGGATGGATCCCCAAGGTGGGGCAGTCTTGAGATGGCCCTTCCTTCAGTCTCAGTTCCATTTTTGTCCATGTCTTTTTCTTATTTATTTATTTATTTATTTACTTTACTTTACATCCCATAACTTCCTTCCCACCCATGATCCTTCCCCCAGCTCTATAACCAGAACAGTTGAAGCTTATCCCTGAATAGGTTACAAATAAATGAGATTCAGACTAAGGTTATTTTATTTGGCTTTCACAATTACTGGGGTCACCCCTAATCTGCTTTCCTAACTACAAGTCTGGCTACCTCTCCATTGGTGTACCCCTGTTTCTCCTGGCCCATTTCTTCCTCATTCCTCTCCCCTCATGGTGGCTTCCTCCATCTTCCTTTCTCTCTCTTTCTGGTCACCCCTAACCCACCTACCTTTAATCCCTCCAGTAATTAGCTGTAGACAATTTTATTTAACCAATCATTTTAAATCAAGAGCAAGGTTTGCACAGCAAAAGCTTGTAAGCATGAGAAGTCATTCCTAGCCTGACACATAGAATTTTGCATTAAAGTACATAGAAACAGACCAAACCTCAACACATACCCCTCCCCTTCACCTCTGAGAGAGTGGAGGCCCTCCCTCCCCTCTGTATCCCCGAACCTTGGCATATCAAGTCTCTACAGGGCTAGGTGTAGCCTCTCCCACTGGGCCAGACAAAGCAGCCATCCACACATTCCATAGACAGGCAACTGCTTTAGGAATAGCCTTCACTCCAGTTGTTCAGGACTCATATGAAGATGGAACTGAATATCTGTTACATATGAGTGTGGAGGGGTGAGCTATGAGCTCGTGTAGGCTATTTGGTTGGTAGTTCAGTCTCTGAGAACCCACAAGGATCTAGGTTAGTTGATGCTGTTGGTTTCCCTGATCTTATCACTTTCAGGGCCCTCAATCCTTCCTCAAACTCTTCTGTTACGATTCCCTAAGCTCCATACAATATTTGGCTGTGGGTCTTTACATTTGCCCTTTTCTTGGTGCATGACTATATCAACAGTGCTTCTGCAAGTGTGTGGTTACTGCCTTTTTAAAAAAAGATATTTTCTTTATTTACATTTCAAATGTTATCCCCTTTCCTGGTTTCCCCTCATTCCCTCTCCCATTCCCCTCCCCCTCTCCCTGCTCACCAACCTACTCACTCCCACTTCATGGCCCTGACATTCCCCTACACAGGGGCATAGAGCCTTCACAGGACCAAGGGCCTCTCCTCACATTGATGACTTACTAGGCCATCCTCTGCTACATATACAGCTAAGAGCCATGAGTCCCTCCATATGTACTCTTTGGTTGGTGGTTTAGTCCCTGGGAGCTCTGGGGGTACTGGTTAGTTCATATTGTTGTTCTTCCTATGTGGCTGCAAACCCCTTCAACTCCTTGGTCCTTTCTCTAGTTCCTTTACTAGGGATATGTGCTTAGTCTAATGGATGTCTGTGAGCATCCACTTCTGCATTTGTCAGGCACTGGCAGAGCCTCTCAGGAGACAACTATATCAGGCTCCTGTCAGCAAGCACTTATTGGCATCCACAATAGTGTCTGGGTTTGGTGACTGTATATGGGATGGATACTCAGGTGGGGCAGTCTCTGGATGGTCATTTCTTCAGTCTCTGGCCCACACTTTGTCTCTGTAACTCTATCCATGAGTATTTTGTTCCCCTTTCTAAGAAGGATCAAAGTTTCCATACTTTGCTCTTCCTTCTTCTTGAGTTTCATGTGGTTTGTAAATTGTATCTTGGATATTCCAAGCTTCTAGGCTAATATCCACTTATCAGTGAGTGCATATCATGTGTGTGGTTACTCTTGATTCCTTTACTGGCCAGATGCCTGTGTCATAAAACCACCACCACCTCCCCTACTTCTGGTTCTAATTAGCACCCAGTTTGTCAGCTCCTGCCCTTGGTGAGAACTTGAGAGGTTATAAATACTACAATACCTTCTAACCTGTGAAAGTAGAGCTTCTAAAGACAAAGAAGAAAACCCAGCATGGGGGAAGCCTGCGTTATTGCCACCTGAGCTGGTACTTTTTCTGGACAGCTTCAAGCTTTAACATCTGCTCAGAACACTACACTTATTAAACTGAATAACAAAATACATTCACCTGTATATAATAGTCCTCCCATGGGATACAGGATAGGACTTCTTTTCTTTTGTAAAAAATGTGAGACAACGTTGACAGAGTCTTGTGTCTGCTTAATGTCAAGTAAAGTAACCTGGGAAATGAGAAAGGAACTTATCAGGGAAGATTTCCCCCTTTGACCGTGGTGTGACTGCTGCTGTGGATATGCTTATGTGTACTCTCCTACAATTTTTAATTACTGGGTTTAATTGTTGGCAGGTGGGTAAGAGTTCTGTTACATGTAATGCTTAATTGTTTATCCTTTGCTCTTTGTTAGAAATTGAATGCATTTTGGAATGCATTAGTTTGAAAATGAGACTCGAGAGGTCTGTTGTGGTAATGTGTCCTTTTCCCTGCTAGAGGACAAAATAAACCCATATTAAAGTTTTAATTCTTGCAAGGTCAAAAACTTTCCTTGCAGGCAGGAATCACGTGACTTTCAATGAATACACAGGTCATCTGTTTAATAAGTTTAATAAATGCAAAGTGTGGTAGGAAAGTGTAGCTATTTTAGATGTATATAGAAGTCCTCTGAAATCAATATTGAGAAAGAGCACTATTAAATATTCTAGTTACTTAGGGCCAAGAACTATTGTTTACTCCCTCATTTTGCCTTCCTGTTTTCCTAATCTTATCTCAATTTCATATATATTTTGATAATACATTTATTTCTATTCTAAAACTTGAGAAGGACATGCAAAGCTCTGTACTTTGGCATTGGGAGATCAGAAAGAACACTGACAATATCTAGGTGTCTTTAATGAGTTAAGAATATGTTGGATACAGCTATATAGAGAAAGTCTCATCAAACATGTAACTCTGGAATTGGAAACTGGAGTGTTCAAGGTAATAACACCAAACAAGCGGCAAAAGATAGTGGGGAACTCTAGAGAGTCTTTTTCTTGGAGAATCATTAGAAACAAGAGGAAGACAATGAGCAGGTCTGGATTTTACTGGTTTGGACCCACATTAGTGGTACACGGTTTTCACATGCCTCAGCAGACACCCTGATCGTCATTTGGAACCACATATGAAGGCTCATTTGTACAACATTCATGATAACTAGCTCACTTGTTAAGACTCCAAGAGAAGAATGTAGCATGATCCTCTGCAAAAATACCCAGTCTTACAAAATGCAACAAATGTTGAGTGAGAAATTTTTGTCATATTTGACTTTGATAAAAATCCCTTTTATTTAGCCAAGTTACACAGGAAGTAAAATATTTTACTTGCAAAGAATATATAATTCTGGATTTTATGAACCCAGAGGGAAAGTCATGTTTGTTTATAGTACAATATTTAGAAAATTGTAAAGGTACTCTCCTAATGAAATTGCCTATTTACTTAAAGCTGTCTTAAGCACTTTAGATACTTACCCTATTTTATATGTTGTGCTTCCTCTTTACATAAATCCAGGAATCCTCTTTCTTTCCTGTGTTCTGAGCTTCCACTGTGGTTTGTTTCTTTTCAGCAGGTGTTCAGAGTTCCACTCAACTAAAAACTTATGTACTTCCGTTCTGGAAAAGTAGAAGTATTTCTTCAAATTTTCTGCTTCCCCTTTTCTTTCTTTCTGTAATTTCTATTATTAGCGTATGAATTATAGAGCTTCCTCCTTCTCTTGCACCCCCAACCCTTCCCTTATCCACTTAAATTTTTTTCATTAGTTGTGTGGTCTGTATTGTTCAAATTGATTTCATACATATAATTTTACTCTTCTTCCTAAGATGATTGCCAATACCTACTAGACACCAACATGCTGGCTGGCAACTCTAAACCTAGTCATGAGTTTATATCCTGAGTTCCTTACTCTGGATGGACTTGGCTGTACTGTTCCTTCTGCTATGGCTATCTTTAGGTCTTTTATTGTGCAATGTACAGCCTTCCAAGAAAAGGCTCATGAGCATGGCTTTGCATATTTAGGATTCAGACATATGAGAGCTACAGGTGGGTTGGGTGTTCACTTTCTGCTCCTGTTTTTTATGTTCAAAGCCCACAGATTCTCACTTTCCCCTTGTTAGAATTCCCAGACTTCAGAGTTAAGAAGAAAGGTTCTAGCTACTTCTCGTTTATATTTTTCAAAGACTCTTCATTTCTTATGTTCCATGTTCTCCTCTTTCCCGTGGCAACAAGTAGGGTTTCAACTGCAGATGCTTCATGGTTTCTGAATGACGTCTTCTTTCCTGTGGTTGTGCTCTTCCTTTTCAAAATCTGTACTTTTTTTATTTTTCATGCATTTTTTGTTATTTTGACAAATTAAGATAGCTTTCCTTTCCTGTGTTAGACAAAAAGGAAAATAAAACCCTAAAAAAGTGTACAAAATAGCTATCATAGTTTGGTTATATAGGATCTACCTAATACCACTCATTGATTATATCTATCATTTATCTATTTATGTATCTCTATGTGTATTATCTATCTATCTATCTATCTATCTATGTATCTATCTTATTTTTTCACTATCCAACTATGCATCTATGTATGTAACTATATATGTAGTGTCTATCTACTACATTCTATCTTCTATCTATCTATTTCTATAACACATCTTTATCTGTGTATCTATATTATAAAATGGGGTGGATGAATCAGTGTTTGCTGGTTAGGACAGTGCTGTTTATACACATAGACTCACAGAAGCTGTGATGACATGTACAAGATCTGTACAAGATCATACCAGTCAAAATCCCAGCATGGATATGGAAGAGACGCCCTACCCTTAGATGCTGAAGAGCTATTGACAACTGATGGCTGTTGGGGAAGGAAGTGTCAATTTTCTCAGGGATGCAGCCCCTGGGTGACTACTCATGTCTCAGCAGATAGACTACTGTCATAAACATACTGGCAGCACTATATTTAATCATAGTGTTTGGAAAAAATTACCACACGAAGTTGGGAGAGGAAATATTGAGGGGAGAGAGAAGGGAAGAATTGGAATGAAGAAAAAGGGTGTTAGAGTGGTCAAAGTAGATATGCATCCATAAAATTTTCAAACAAAAACAATTTCTATGACTAATGGACCAGCATATATCATATTTCATGAATTACACATTTGGGAAGAAATAACATAGATTATGTCTTTACTATAGACACATATACATGTACAAATGTGTATATATATATATGTGTGTGTGTGTGTGTGTATATATATGCATATGTGTGTATGTGTAATAATTGTTAATATTATCTTCTCACAAAATATTTTCATTTTCCATAGATTCTACTTTTTCCTCTAACTTGGCAGAAGACTAATCTAGAACCTTATGGCAGCCTTTGTATTTCCCTTTGGGAACCACCACTCTCTTAGCCCATATGGTTATGATGACATTACCCTAACTTCAGTCTAGGGTGTGGGGGAAGATTCAGAGAGGTACTTTACCTCCGGGTGCAAGCTCAGAAATTAGCACAGGAAGAAAACAGATGCAGAAGTTGACTACAGATGGAAACTTGCTAGGAATTGCCATGAAGATCTTCTTGCTTTCTCTTAGAAGGAGGCAATGCTGGAAGTGCTCATGCCTGAAACATGGAGATGTCATGTTTAAAATTCAGTCATCATAAACAACACTGTGTCAAACAATGGTAAATAAGAGATATCAATGACTTGGTTTGAGCCTCTGTACCTAATCATGTCTGGAGCTGACAATTCCTTTGCTAAATTCTGTCAAGTAAAACAAAACATTGTGTCTTTAAAAAGTATTGAAGCAAAGGAATTACTTTTGCTTTTTAGTATATTACAAGTTTTAAAAAGTCTACCTGGGCATAGACAGTACATACTTGTAATCTAATACCTTGGAAAACTGCGGATGGAGATGTTACATATAGGAGGACAACCAGTATTAAAGAGCATGACTCAGCCTTAGAAACTAAGTCTAAAGTAAACAACCAAACAAGCTAAACAAAACAACAAACAATACAACAGCATACTAAAATATTGATATATATTCAGACCCCCCCATTTCTCTCAGTCTCTGCCTGCCTGACTGTCTGTCTTTGTCTCTTTCCTTGTCTCACACTCCTCTGTGTTACTCTTCTCATAAAGGTTTCCATGTCTGATGTACTATTTGACTTGTAGCCCCTTCTGTCTTACCTGTGGTGGCCCCTATCACTTTTTCATAGGAGAAATCAAAGATTCCTTATAAAAATCCTGAACATAGTGTGGAATACTATACACAGTGTGAATTTTACTGTGCATGATGACAATACGATTTATGTTCATTTACTTACTTAACTTTTTAAAAGACAAAGTCTAGCATTTACTATGTAGGGAATAATGATCTTGAAATTTTTCATACTAATGCCTCTACCTTCCAACTGCTGGATTACAGGCATGCCCCATCATACTTAACACCTTAATTTATTAAGGGGGTGGCAGAGTAAATTATTAACACCTTATCATAAAATGTATCAAATATAACAGTATAGCATAGAACATGTGTTTAGAATGTATAGATTATTCATTTTTTTCATTATCCCCTTAATATTTTTGAATTTTCGTTTTCTATATCCAAGAAAACAAGAAAAACTATGGGTTCAAGGAAACAAGAGGATTCTGTAGTCCTCCTGACTCTTCCATGCTATCCCTTATGGAGGCTACTCTTCTGCTGATGCCTTCTTGATATTTTTTATTCCTTGAACCAGTGTTAAAACACCTGTTAATGATCTCTATATAGAGAATTTTGTGGTCATTGCATGCTTGGATTTCTTGATAATGATGCCTGAGCATTTAGTATGCATTAAGAAAGTATTTTGTGAATAAATCCACCTTAGCTAACACACTCCATGAATAGATCCTTATCCATGGTGTTCTAGGATTTTTAGAAGGTTATTAATTTCCACCAGTCATGATTTATATCATAAAGTATGTTAGGTAAAGATGGGAAGTGAACTGATTAATCTTGCCTTCCAAGCATAGTTAATTTTGATGATGGCTGTTAATCACTTGCTGCTGTTTGGATGGAAATATCAGGTTATTTCTCACTCTGTAGTGACTTTAGGGTTTCCCAAAAAATGTTTTAAAAACATAACAGTGAGATATCAAATTGTGGGAAAAATCTGTTTATCTTTTCATACAATTTTCTTATCATTTCACCCAGATTTGATGTTCATAAAGCTCTGTGAAGATCATGCTGAAAAAGGTGGCCATTACTTTGGTATTGCTACATTGCTGTCCTCTGTGTTTCAGATATCCCCCATATCAGAGGGTCCCAATGCTCACTGCAGAATCTATTCTTTTCTCTAAGGGACATCAAATAGTGCAGGTCCTCTCTTACTTCCCTTCTACCTCTCTCCGGTTGTGCTTAAATCCTTACTTTTTAACGATTTTCCTCATTTGTCTTCATGCAATCCCAACAATGTGATGGCCCTGCACCTTTGACCTGGAGTTGTGTTTGTAGCTACTTTAATCCATTGCCAAACTCCCTTGTCCATTCACTCAATTTTTAAGTATAGTTTGCTCATAACATTTAAATTCCTTCAAATCTTGAATCTCATCTCCTAATCCCCAAGCTTTCCATAATCTTACTTTGTCTTTTCAAAACAAGAACAAGAACAACAACAAACAATAGAGCCCATCAAGTTGGTCAGAGCATTGGTGATTTTCCTTCCCTTTAATCATAAACCCACCTTCATTGTTAGCTCTCTTCCTGCTTCCTTTCTGTGTAGGGTTAAGATGACCCTGACTTCTCTCACTGGGTGGCTATAATTTCTTTCTGCCCTAAACCCCCAGTTCATTCTTTGTTTTCATGATGGAGGACACTCATTCTTTCTATCTCCAGAATTTCCCCTTGAAATTTATAAAATAGATCATGTGTTCCAGTTTCTTTCACTGTTTACAGAATGTTGGTTTTATAGTTGAAAAGAGTTGTTACCTCATAACCATGTACTCTTGTTTTAAACCACTGTGGAGATTGCATTAATGTTTTGAATTTCTTGAAATTATCTTCTCAGATCTGTAGATAAAAATTCATTGTCAAATTCCACACTTTCTCTTCATGTGAACTCTGACTATTCTGCTTTGCTGTCCTGGTGTCAACCTTCTCTATTGCTTACTCTCATTACCCACCTGGTGTTTTGCTTTGTTGTTTTGTTTTGTTTGTTCTGTTTTGTTTACAGCCAACACTTCCTACATGTAGCTGATTGTCATCTTTTTTCCTCTGGGCGACATTATGCCTCCCATTGTTTCATGATGTCCCTGTAATGACTAAACCAGAAAAAGCTCTGAACTACACAACTGGGCTGTCAAGGCAGTGACCAGTTTCACCTACTTTGCTGATTGTTGATCCACCAGCTCTTCTGCTACATAGGAACTAACCATCTCATCTTATTAAAATACTAATTATACTTACATACATTTTAAAATCTTCTTTGCTTTTACATCTTCTGAAATGCCTATGATTGGGAAAAGTTACTTTTGGAACCTACCATGAAGCTGGTGCTAAAATTCTCAAGCATCTGGCAAATGCAAAAAATAAATAAATAAAAAAATAAAATAAAGAAAAACAGAAAAAAAAAAACAAAAAAACATCAGTTCTGCTTATAGACTTACATTTAAAGTATTTCTCCCACTAATGGTAAAATCCAATTTCATTAGCTTTCAGATATAATAATCCTGGCACATTCATGTGTGCTAGGAAATATATAAAGTTGTCAGGGCAGGAGAGACCTTGGTCTAGGTACCACCAAAAGGAAAGTCTGAGCTTAGAAGGACTGCAAACTGATGCACGTGGTCAGATGTTATGTTCAACTTCAACTTGTAGCCAAAAGATTCAAGTAATTTGAATAGATGTGGAGTTTGTAACAGTTAATTAGAATATTTAGGCATAAAAATAGTAAGTAAATGTTTTGTTAGTATTTTTTAAATCATACCAAATTCTGTGGGAGAGATGGCTCAGTGGGTAAGAGCATGGACTGCTCTTTGACTGCTCTTATGAAGGTTCTGAATTCAAATCCCAGCAACCACAAGGTGGCTCACAACAATCTGTAATGAGATCTGACTCCCTCTTTTGGTGTGTCTGAAGGCAGCAATGGTGTACTCACATATAATAACAAATCATACCAAATTCACCCAATTTTGGTAATCAGCTTTACCTTCCTCAGAAGAGAGAAATTCAACTGGAGCTCTGCCTGCATCAAATTGACCTTGTTTCATCTGGTTGAAAATGTCACTTCAAAAAGATTTTGGTACTGGAAAAGGCAAAATGCCTATGTACAACCATAATGATTATTGCTTAGAGGTAGATTACCTTCATCAAAAATTATGCATGTTTTCTTTGATTTGTAAATTATATGAGAAAATCTTGATACAAATAATGTGATAGTTGTCTGTAATGCTTTCTTCAAGTAGCTGTCTTCCATTGCTTAACTTAATTTAGAACCAAAATTCCCCAAAGAAGTTGCTGGGTATCTTCTTGGTCCAGTGAATATCGTTTGTATGCTTCTGGAAGAAATACCCCCCTTCCATTTCTACCCACACTTCTGAAAAAAATTGCTATATATGATTTTTGACTATTTGCTAATCATGTTGTTATAGAACTTATGCCTCATACCAAGCTGCTTAGGATTCTATTAGCCTTCTGTCTACCTGATTAAATTGCACTATGCCTTAGATGCCCTAAAGTATCATAGTTCAAATATTTACTGACATTGTAGAATCACACAGGCAAGGAACTCACTTCAGGTTATAAAAATTTCTTGCCTTTTGCTCTATCCTAACATTTCTTTTTTTTTTAGATTCACCAAGGCATGTTTATTTTTTTCTTTTTTCTTTTTTATTAGGTATTTTCCTCATTTACATTTCCCATGCTATCCCAAAAGTCCCCCATACCCTCCCCCCCACTCCCCTACCCACCCATTCCCACTTTTTGGCCCTGGCGTTCCCCTGTACTGGGGCATATAAAGTTCCCTGATATAGCTGTCTCTATCCTAACATTTCTTGAGCTTTATAAGAAAACAAAACATTGTGTTCTAAGCTCTTTGACTGGCTAGAGTATATGCATATTGTATATCCATATTCAACTGGTTCCAAATACTAGATATTTAACAAACACACATAGAATAACATACCAAAGAGGTCAAGAATGTTTCTCATTGGGAGTTTAACTAAGCTACCAGAATCTTCAGAGAATAAGTGACCAGAATCTTCAGAGAACAATACTCTCTTGGACATCAATGAATGGCCTTGTTCTCCTACGTTAAGGAAATTTACCCTTTCTCTGAATTCTTTTGAATCCATTCTCTTCCTCTTCTTACATTTCATCTTTATTTCTGTTTCAGAACCTTCAAATTTATGGGAGGTTGTTAAGAAGATGGCAAAGTGCCACAGACAGGGAATTCTGACAGAAACTGAATGATCAGCAGGTGGGTTTGACTAGATCAAATGGAAAACTTTCCTTACCTTGATCTTTGTGAGTTCTGTCTTAGGATTTTCACTTCCTTCTGAAATTTGCCTTGCTCTGTATGTCCCACGTAGTGGGATCATCTTCTCTTGTACTTTGGTGCCATATTTCTCCTGTGGGGAAGCATAAGCCAGTGTGGGCCAGATCTCCTTCCATCCACTTCTAAACAAGTATCCAAGGAAGGTGAGATTTGTAGTTTGTTCTGCAAAGTATTCTATCTTGGTTACTTCTCTCCACATTCTTAGCTGACTGAGAAAAAGTATGATAAAATGAGACCAAGTTTATAAAATAGACGCGCGTGTGTGTGTGCGTGTGTGTATGTGTGTGTGTTTCTTTCTCCACAGACAAAATGTACCTCAAATACATTCCACTTCAAGTGTGTTCCGACATTTTGAGAAGATGGTTCAGTGCATCTACCTATGTTTACAGCTGGGTAGGGAAGCTAGCAATATCAGATTTCCCTCAGGAGAAGCAGTTCTCTGGGACTAAATGGATCTAAGGGCAGTAAGGTCTTAGGTACTCAAGTTGAATGTCAATTCATGTCACAAGTCCTGTCATACACTGTGACAATGTAAGAGCTCTGGTATGTTTAGTGATGAATCTATAATAAGATGAGTAAGATAAAAATTCCCTAGCCCTCAGTGCCTGCAATAACCAATATCCAATGTCATGGTACACTTTTGAGAATGTTGTGGGTTCTGGCTGATGGGTGAACATTTTATTTCTTTGTTGGCTCTTTCCTAAATACATGTCATATAATTTTAGTTTTAACATGTATAGTTAAAAATTAAGTTTGTTTTATTTGTGATTATTTGAGGCTGATAACTTTTTTCCTCTTTGATATAAATATTTGGTTTAAGATTTCAGCCAAACAAACAAACAAACAAACAGACACAAAATAAAATATAACCTTCTGCAACTTTGCCACATAATTTTTCTTCTACGAGTTGTATAAGTCATAAAAATCAGTTGTTAGGGATCTTGACTGGAAAATAATCATTTTGATATGAAATTTCTAGAAATCTTATTAGTGGTTTTGTGTGCATTTAAAATGATAGGAATAAAACAGGTAATATATCATACATGTAAAAAGTCAAACAAGGCAGAGATTATAAACCACAGAACACTTCAGGAAGTTGAAATTAAATATAGGTTGAGAGTGCATGGGTTGGAAGCAGTTACATCCTCTACATACTTAATTTTCTTATTTGAGATTTGTAAAATAAACTTAAATTTCCCCAGTAATAGTGTCCACAATGTGCTGTTAGTTGTGATTATTTAGGCTTATGTCCTTGTATAGAGAACAAAGTATCCTGCTAAATGAAATTAATTGACATTTAAGTATATGATTTTATTCATGCAATATAAGTCACAGGGAAGACAGTAATGAATGTATAGTGTTAACACAATAGCCCCTTGACCCACTAAAAGCAGGGAGCAAAATAAATCTTGGATAGAGAGAGACTCAGGTGAGGCCTGAGGGACATTTCCAGTTACACAATGAAGTTGTGGCCTGAGGGGACAGTGTCTTGCCCTGGGCAATGCTATCACTTCAAGTATTCTAAAGTCCTAAACAATTCACTCAATTCTCTCCCCAAATCACATTGCATAGATGATAATCCAGGGAGCTGGGGATCACCAAATGCCCTCGTATTAATATATGCAATATTTCATTCAGAAAGTAATGACTCTGGTTTTGCGGACCCACAGCAAGAAGCCAAAACAAATATGACGACTATTCTTTGAACTAAGCAACAAATCTCTGTGCTCCCTTTGGTATTTATTGTGATATCATTAATCAATGCTAAACTCCTGATAATAAATCTTGATGTTCCCCCCAAATGTGAAATTGCACTACTTCTATGATGTCTACCGCACTCTTTCTTTAAAAACAAGAAGGTTCTAAAAGGGAGAAAAAGAAAAAGAAACTTTTAGCTTAAATTCAGCTGTTCAACTGTTTCACCTTCGAGACAATCATGCCTACCTTGGGATCTCATTAAGAAATGTGAAGATTGCTTTGTTATTTGTAGAGTGTCCTCGAAAGGAAAATAAAACTGTCCCTTTTATTTTGATCCTGTACTCTAGAAATGTAGTCAGTATTCACATTATGAATATGTATATTTTCCTGTTCTTACATCCAGTGCAGATGATGTGCGTAAAAAGGGAGGAGAAAAAAAAAAAAGATGTCCATTTGGTCCCCTTCCTGATGAGAACATTATCCATCTGCTCTTAATACTTCGTAATCAGCCCTATTTATTTTTGATTTTATTTTCTAAAAGAAATTGACAAAGACAAAAAAAAGATGCTTTTAGGATTTGGGAAAAATAACTTCCTCATCATGAATCTCCACTGATCAAATTTTAATCATGTCACAGATCACGGCATTAAAGCAGTGTCAATGGATTAAAATAATGCCATTACAAGCTGCAATCAAAACAGGAACAATGGAGTTTGATGCCTGACTCTCACACTTTCAAATGTATTTCTAATTTTTATCCCAGCAATACTAATATCTGCGTATTTAAAACAAATGGCAGCGTTTTCTCATGGCGTGCATCCAAGTCCTGATTCTTAGAGGAATAACATTATGCTTTTTTTTTTCAGTGATTCAGTGGCATTTTTTAAAATCAGAAAGTGTCTGAGGCAGTCCTCATGGCTTCACTCTGTGCATAAGATATTTTGTGCAGCCCGCTTGTAATCTGTGCATTTATACACACTCTGAGGTGGTTGCATGGCTGCCCACCTCCACACTAACCTGGTTGTACAGTACAAGCCCTTGGTCCCTTCTGCTCCCTCCACTCTTCTTGCAAATGGCATGAGTTGTTTGCCATGTCTGAAGTCATGAGCTTTGACTTTAAAATCAAACATTCCTTCTCTTACTGTGATCTGTTTCCCATTTTCTGTATGTTTTACCTCCTCTTTCTTCATTCTACCTCAATTTGTTGGCTCTCTTTTCTAGTAGATTCCACAAAAACAAGTAAAGAGGTTAAACTAGTTTGCTAACCATTACCTTTTAAACATTCCCCAATTTAGCTAATTATACAACCATAGTTTGATGTTCAGTTTTTCCTCAGATTTTTGTTTGTTTTGTTTTTATTTAGAAACAAGGTCTGACTCTGTCGCCCTGGCTGGCCTGGAACTTGCTCTATAAAACAGGCTGAGCATGAGCTCTCAGGAATTTCCCTACCTCTGCCTCTCAATGCCTGGGTTTAAAGGCCTATCCCACCACACCCAACTTTTGTTAGTATTTTGTTGTTGTTGTTGTTTTGTTTTTTGAGACAGGGTTTCTTTGTATAGCTCTAGTATTTTTAAAGCATGTCCCGTAGCTATTGTTGGTGGTCACTGCATCACATTGTATTTTTTTCATTTTTCTTTATTAGATATTTTCTTTATATACATATCAAATTTCAAATGCTATCCCGAAAGTTCCCTATACCCTCCCCCCGCCCTGCTCCCCTACCCACCTACTCCTGCTTCTTCGCCCTGGCGTTCCCCTGTACTGGGACTTATAAAGTTTGTAATACCATGGGGCCTCTCTTCCCAGTGATGGCCGACTAGGCCATCTTCTGCTACATATGCAGCTAGAGACACAAGCTCTGGGGGTACTGGTATTGCCCTGTATTGAAACATCTGATCACAAGTTAGTGCCACTGCATGAGGAAACTATGGAATCTTTAGGAAGGAGAGCCTGTGGGAGGAAGTAAGTCACTGGGAGCATGCTTTGACAGGCTATAGTCTGTCTACTTCCTGTTCTTACTTCCTCCTTCCTGTCTTTCAGTGAAGACGAGCTGAGCTGTCTTCTCCTCCTGCTCCTGAATGTTTATCGTCTTCTGCTAAGCCTTCCCGTATTGATGACCTCCATCTATCCTCTGGAAATATGAGGCAAAATAATTTCGTTCTTCTTCTAGTTGGTTTTTGCCATGTGTTTTATCACAACAACAATAACAACAACAACAACAACGACCAGAAGTAGCCAAAGCACAGTAGCAAAATGTCAGTTCTAGGAACAATTGCTTATAATTTTTTATTCCAGAATCTCTTACCCATAATTTCCTTATTCTTTCTATTTCCTCATTCTTTTCACTTTTTAAAAAAATATTTTTAATAGAAGCTTGAGTCAGCTGAAACTTTAAAGGTTTTAATTGAAATTTATATTTAGTTGTTCTATGTCAATTTTTATAGATTACTTCTGTTTTAGGACCCTTACAAATATCTTATTTTACAAAATTAAATAACTGCTTTTCTCTGTCAGAAAGACAACTTTTACTTGTTTGTGCTTTTAAAAAGTAGACACAGAGAGGTAGACAGGAACATTTCTTCATCTTGTTTAATCAGTAAACCTTTTAGCTCTAATCAGACCTTAGATTAAGTGTGTGTATATATTTTTCTGTCCTTCCAAAATATCTATTTCTGCCAAGTTTCTTCTGTCTCTTTCCTTTCTTAGATTGTTGGGCTTCCCTAAAATACTCAAATGTAGGAGTATGGTTTAAGAAATTGGTTGGGAAGTCTGATGTTTGAACTTAGGAAAGTATAGTTTTAAAAAGTGCATACAGGCCCTTGGTCCTGTGAAGGATCTATGTCCCAGAGTAGGGGAATGCCAGGGCAGGGATTCAGGAGTGTGTGGTTTGGTGAGAAGGGGGATTGGGGATGGGTTAGGGGGTTTTCAGAGGAGAAACAAGGAAAGGGGCTAACATTTGAAATGTAAATAAAGAAAATATTTAATTTTTTAAAAGTGCATATAAAGAGAGTTGGGGCTCATACCTGTCTTATTTCTTTTGTTGACCATTTTCTTCTGATGTTATTTTCCTCTTTTACCAGGTATATGCTAATGATGCAATGAAAGTCAAACTAAGAGAAGAGTATGATCTCAGTGTTCAGTGTGTGAATTTCAACTATTGTTTTGGTGTAGTCTTCTATCAGCTTTCACTGTTTTCTAAGTTGGGCTAATTTTTGATGAACAAAGTCTTCCATTTCAAGCTGTTGCCTAGCAGTCTGAGGGAAGGGTCTAAGGATATAGATTGTTGGGCTAGATGTAAACCATACTTTGGCTTTTGGTGATACTCAGAAAATTCTGTTTGCTGAGGGCTTTCATAAGGTGTCCACATGATACCTTCCTGATCTGCTGATTGGGTCTGTCTACCTCACTGTGGAATCCAGCATCTTTGTTCTTTGTTCTTTGCCAATGATCAGTATGTTACAACTTACTGTTTTCTTTTTTCCATTGTATAAATTGGCGTCTCTGTCAAAGATCAAGTGACCATAAGTGTGTGGCTTTATTTCTGGGTCTTCAATTCTATTCCATTGATCAACTTGTCTGTCTCTGTGCCAAAACCATGCAGTATTTATCACTATTGCTCTGTAGTAAAGCTTGAGGTCATGATGGTTATTCACCCAGATGTTCTTTTATTGTTAAGCATTGTTTTCACTTTCTGGGTTTTTTGCCTTTCCAGATGAATTTGAGAACTGCACTTTCCATGTCTTTGAAGAATTGTGTTGGGATTTTTATGGGGTTTGCATTGAATCTATAGATTGCCTTTGGTGGTATGGCCAATTTTACTATATTAATTCTCCCAGTCCATTAGCATGGGAGATCTCTCCATTTTCTGAGATCTTCTTTGATTTCTTTCTTGAGAGACTTGAAGTTATTGTAATACAGGTCTTTCACTGTTTGGTTAGTTACCCCAAGATATTTTATATTATTTGTGGCTATTGTAAAGATAGTTTTTCCCTAATTTCTTCCTTAGCCTGTTTATCCTTTATATAAAGGAAGACCACTGACTTATTTGAAGTAATTTCATATCCATCCACTTTGCTAAAATTGTTTATCAGCTGGAGAAGTTCTCTGATAGAGTTTTTGGTGTCACGTATACTATCATATCATCTGCAAATAGTGATATCTTTATTTCTTCTTTACCAATTTGTATCCCATATCCATCCACTTTGCTAAAATTGTTTATCAGCTGGAGAAGTTCTCTGATAAAGTTTTTGGTGTCACATATACTATCATATCATCTGCAAACAGTGATATCTTTATTTCTTCTTTACCAATTTGTATTCCCTTGATCTCTTTTTGTTGTGTTATTGCTCTAGCTAACACTCCCAGTACTATATTGAATAGGTATGGGGAGAGTGGGCATCATTGTTTTGCTCCCTATTTCAGTGGGATTGCTTCAAGTATGTCTCCATTTAATTTGATATTGCCTGTTGGTTTACAGTAAATTGCTTTTAGTGTGTTTTGGTACGGGCCTTCAATTCCTGATCTCTTTAATATTTTTAACATGAAGGGGTGTTGTATTTTGTCATAGAACAAGAAGGAGATGATGATGATGTGATTTTTTTCTTTGAGTTTGTTTAGATAGTGGGTTAGGTTAATTAATTTTTGTATATTAAGCTAACATTGCATCCCTGGGATAAGGCCTACTTGATTGTGGTGAATGATGTTTTTAATGTGTTCTTGGATTCTGTTTGCAAGAATTTTATTGAGTATTTTTGCACTGATATTTATAAGCAAGATTAGTCAGAAGTTCACTTTTTTGGTTGGGTCCTTGTGTGGATCAGTTATCAGAGTAATTGTGGTTTCAGAGAACGAGTTATGTAGTGTTCCTTTTGTTTCTATTTTATGGACTAGTTTGAAGAAAATTGGTATCAGGTCTTTTTTTTTTTAATTAGGTATTTTCCTCATTTACATTTCCAATGCTATCCCAAAAGTCCCCCATACCCTCCCCCCCACTCCCATACCCACCCATTCCCACTTTTTGGCCCTGGCGTTCCCCTGTACTAGGGCATATAAAGTTTGCAAGTCCAATGGGCCTCTCTTTCCAGTGATGGCCGACTAGGCCATCTTTTGGGTATCAGGTCTTCTTTGAAGGTCTGGTAGAATTCTGCACTAAATCCATCTGGCCCTGGGCTTTTTTTGGTTGAGAGGTTTTTAATGACATTTTCTATTACCTTGTGTGATATGGGCCTGCTTAGATAGTTTACCTGCTCTTAATTTAACTCTGGTATGTGGCATCTGTCTAGAAAGCCATCCATTTCCTCTAGATTCTCCAGTTTTGTTGAGTATATGATTTTATAGTAGGATCTGATAACTTTTTAAATTTCTTCTGTTTCTGTTGTTACATGTCCCTTTTCATTTCTGATTTTGTTATTTTGGATACTGCCTCTGGGCCCTTTAGTTAGTTTGGCTAGGAGTTTATCTGTCTTGTGTGATTCTTTCAAAGAACCAACTTTTGGTTTTGTTGATCCTTGTATTGTTTTCTTTGTTTCTATTTGTTTGATTTTAGCCCTGAGTTTGACTCTCTCCTGCCTTCTGCTCCTCTTGGATGAGTTTGCTTCTTTTTGTTCTAGAGTTTTCAGGTGTGCTGTTAAGTTGTTAGTGTAAGGTATTTCCAGTTTCTTTACCAGGGCACTTAGAGCTATGAACTTCCCTCTTAGAACTGCTTTCATTGTGTCTCATAAGTTTGGGTATGATGTGTAAACCTTTTCATTAAATTCCAGGAAGTCTTTAATTTCTTTCTTTGTTTTTTCCCTGACCAAATTGTTATTGAGTAGAGAATTGTTCAGTTTCCACATGTGGGCTTTCTATAGTTTTTGCTATTATGGAAGACCAGCCTTAGACTGTGGTGATCTGATAGGATGCATGGTATTATTTCAATCTTCTTGTATCTGTTGAGGGTTGTTTTGTGACCAGTTATATAGTCAATTTTGGAGACGGTACCATGAGGTGCTTAGAAGAAGGTGTGCTCTTTTGTTTTAGGGTGAAATGTTCTATAGGTATCTGTTAAATCCATTTGGTTGGTTCATAACCTCTCTTAGTTTCACTGTGTCTCTCTTTAGGTTCCTTTTTTTTTTTTTTTTGACAGGGCTTCTCTGTATAGCCCCAGCTGTCCTGGAACTCACTTTGTAGACCAGGCCAGCCTAGAACTCAGAAATCCCCCTGCCTCTGCCTTCTGAGTGCTGGGATTAAAGGTGTGCACCACCATGCCCAGCTTTAGGTTCTGTTTTAATGACCTGTTCATTGGTGAGAGTGGGATGTTGAAATCTCCCACTATTATTGGTTGGGGTTCAATGTGTATGTTGTATGTTAAGTTTCTTTTATGAATTTGGGTGCAATTGCATTTTGGACATAGATGTTCAGAATTGAGACTTTCTCTTGGTGGATTTTCCCTTTGATGTATATGAACTGCCCTTTTTAAAAATCATGCTTGATAACTTTTGGTTGAAAGTCTATTTTATATGATATTAGGATAGCAACCCCTGCTTGTTTCCTTGGACTATTCACTTGGGAGACCTTTCTCCATCCTTTTACTCTGAGATGGTGCCTGTCTTTTTTATTGAAGTGTATTTCTTGTATACAGCGAAACACTCTTTGCATATCCAGTTTGTTAGCTTATGTCATTTTATACATGAGTTGAGTCCTTTAATGTTGAGAGATATTAAAGAGAGATGACTGTTGGTTCCTGACATGTTTGTTTCTGTAGGTGGCTTTATGTGTTTGTGGTTCTCTGCGTTTGGCTTTGTTGTGAGATGCTTAATATCTTGTCCTTTCTTTGGTGCAGGTATCTTCCTTGTTTTGGAGTTTTCCTTCCTGGGTCCTCTGTAGGGCTATGTTGGAGATAAATACTTTTTGAATTTGGTTTTGTCCTGGAATATTTTGGTTTCTTCATCTATGTTGATTGACAGCTCTGCTGGGTATAGTAGCCTGGGCTGGCATTATTGTTCTTTTAGAGTCTACATGACCTCTGACCAGGCTCTTCTGGCTTTCATAGTCTCTGTTGAGAAGTCTGGTGTAATTCAGATAGGTCTACATTTATATGTTACTTGGCCATTTCCTCTTGCAGCTTTTAATATTATTTGTTTGTGCTGTGCATTTAGTGTTTTGATTATTATGTGACAAGAAGATTTTCTTTTCTGGTCCCATTTATTTGGTGTTCTATAGGCTTCTTGTACCTTTATGGCCTTTTCTTTCTTTAGGTTGGGGAAGTTTTCTTCTATGATTTTGTTGCAGACATTTTCAGATCCTTTGAGCTGGGAATCTTAGTTCATTCTCTACTTTGATAATTCTTAGATTTGGTCTTTTCATTGTGTCATGAATTTCCTGGATGCCTTAAGAGTTTTCCTGGGTTAAGAGTTTTTTGGGTTTTGAATTTTCTTTGACAGTTATGTTAATCTCTTCTACTGTATCTTCTACACCTGTGATTTTCTCTTCTATCTCTTGTATTCTGTAGGTAATTACTTTCATCTGTAATTCCTGACCTCTTTCCTCATTTTTCCATTTCCAGGTTTGCCTCCATTTGTGATTTCTTTATTGTTTCTACTTTCACTTTTAGGTCTGGGATTGCTTTATTCAACTCCTTCACCTGTTTACCTGTGTTTTCTTTAATTTCTTTCAGTGAGTATTCAGGGCTTGCTCTGGTGGGAGAACTGCATTCTGATGATGCCTACATATTTTGGCTTCTGTTGCTTATGGTCTTGCACTTGCCTCTTGCCATTTGTATATCCTTGATGTTTGCTTGCCTGAGTGACTATATGGAGTTGGACTCTTTTATCCCTGGGTTACTTCAGGTCTCCTGGTAGGCCTACAGCACTGGCTGTATTCGACCACCTGTGGGGCCTTCCAACTGGGGGCTCTTCACAGGCACAGAGAGGCTGCTGATCTGCTGCCCTGGCTGCAGTAGATCTCCTGGGAGGCCTTCAGACAACTGCTCTGAGTGCAGTGGGTCCTCTAGGATGGATTAGGATATAGAATCTTCAAGGGAGCAGATTATCCTGCAGCAAGTACCAGACAGAAGGGGTGGAAGGGACAGAAAGGGGGTGGTGTTTGGGAGGGCAGGGATTTGGTTGGTGATGGGTCTCAAGTCTACCAGGCTCCCAGCAGCAGCTCTGGAACTCGCACAGGTGGGAGGGGAAAGGTTCTTACTAGCTGCTCTGCGTGCAGTGAGTCCTCTATGATGGATTAGGATATGGAGTCTTCATGGGAGAAGACATATTAGGGGTCTGCCCCAGCAGCAAGGACCGGGCAGAAGCAAAACATTTTATATTCTAATACTGTTACAAAGTGGGTTTTATTTCAACACACAG
Source organism: Mus musculus (assembly GCF_000001635.26). Classification (NCBI taxonomy): domain Eukaryota; kingdom Metazoa; phylum Chordata; class Mammalia; order Rodentia; family Muridae; genus Mus; species Mus musculus. The sequence continues at coordinate 59,196,167 of NC_000083.6, forward strand.
CAGCCATGCACTGTATTTTATACCACTTTAAAGATTGCTGCCACTTCTTTCTTATCCTATGATTAAATGCAAGCCGCATGATGATAGAGTTCTTAATGTCTTTTGTTCCCAGCATCCTTAATATTTAAAACCTTGTCAAGAGGTCTAGTGAGATAGCTTACTGATTCAGGTAAAATGAATGCCAGCATAAGGACCTGGATTTCAATGCAAGCATCCAGATAAAATGTCTTGAATAAACATTTCTGTGTATCACTGGACACCAACAGCAGAGGACAGAGACAGCTGGTACTAGGAGATCTCTGGACATTGACTCTAGTGGAAACAGTGGCCTTCCGGTTCAATGAGAGATACTGTGTCAAGGAAGTAAGATGAAGAGCAATAGATGTAGTTACTAAATTCCTCCTCTGGCAACCACATGACCACATGTTGGTTTATGTACCCCACTATGAGAATGTACTTACATACTTTTATATCCACTTATAATGTTATAAGATAAATTAGGTTATTAAGATTTTGAAGACTCTAGTGTTCTACACACATGTGCACATGCACACACACACACACACACACACCCCACATGCTGAGATAAGTCATATTAAACATACACATGAAAGTGGTATAATGAAACTGCATTATATTATATAATTAACATAAACTTAAATAACATATGTTGTATATATCATGAGTATTATTTTGTTACATATAAACTATACATCCTTTAGAATGTTTGCACTGTATAGAGATACTGAGGATAAAGATACTGTGTTGGGAATGTTGTAATTTATCCAACAGGAAAAGAATTAACTCATGGGAAGGAGTCATCCTCTTTGCTTGCAAGATACCTTCATTGTACTTCCTCAATGTCCCCATAGTAAGGACATCAAACCTTTAAATAATTTGCAAATAATTTAGGGCAACAATCTTGGCTTTAATCCTGTTTTACACATTTGCAATTATGAAAATTAAGCTAATTTTTTTCATCTTATGAATAGTTGGCATCATTATTAATGAACTGTATTAGCTCGTATTGAACATTTCTCCATGTTTTAGTTGCTGTCCAGAAACTATTACCTCAGCTTGATATGAAGAAAAGGAATCCATTGTATCATAGCAGACAAGTGACAGTCCCAAGGCAAATTCGTTTTTAATATTTTTCCTCTAAGTTTTATTTTTCTATATTAATAAATAAATTAAGTCTAGAAATTCAGTTGATTACTACTTCAACATTAATGAATAATGCCCAATGGGCCAGTAGATATGAAAAATAATTTGTATTCCATATTTATTGTCTATATATTTTTTGCACCAAGGAAAGCAGCATATTCTGTTTCTTTGCCTGAGGGAAGGAAGAAATGAAACGTTACCTGCAAAATGGTTCATTTTCTAAAAATTAAACCAATTTATCAGATTAAAGTGGGGTTTATAAGGAGAAAGAGGGTGACTTTGAAACAAATCTTAAATGGAAAAATTATAATATTCCCACAGTTAATAATGAAGTTCTTGTAGTTAGAAAAAAAATAGGTACATATGGGCTTGTCTCTTAATGGAGACTGTTTGCCCTTCTCTCTTTCCCATCCGAACTAAGCAGCATTTTAAAGGAAATGACTGAATGAATCTCTGCCTAACAAAGCTCCTCTGTCCCTAGTCTAGGAATGGAACTAGAGCTGCTATAGCGGAATGGTTTGAATGAATGCTACAGTAGCCGAATTGGTGTGAACAGACATCTACTGCTTTGATCCATGTCACCCATGAGCCATCAATTTGGAAGGGCTGTGAGGGAGAATGAGGTGGTAGATGTTGAATTTCATGTCTATATAGATAACACACTATCATAATTAATGTGAGTTAAAGGTCATGGAGATATGTTATCATCAATACTTACATGTGTAATATTGCCACAGAATCACTGTCCTCTAACAGTTATAACAATTAGGAGGTTTTCATTGGCTGTTATTACAAAATAATAAAAATGTGTTATTGCCAGGTGGTGGTGGTGGCTCATGCCTTTAATCCCAGCACTTGGGAGGCAGAGGCAGGCAGAGGTAGGAAGATTTCTGAGTTCGAGGCCATCCTGGTCTACAAAGTGAGTTCCAGGACAGCCAGGGCTATACAGAGAAACCCTGTCTCGAAAAAACAACAACAAAAGAATGCGTTATTTTATAATTCTGAATGCTACAAGTCCTAAAACTAAATTCATGTCAAGGCTTCATTTCCCTTTCAAGGAAGGACTTCCTTCTTACTTTTCAAGTTTCCAGAACACTAGCACAGCAGTATCTCTTTCTCTTTCTTCATTTCTGTTTCTACCATCACATCTTTACTAGATACTCTTATTCTTTCTACTTTGTAGACTTTCTGATTGTACTGGACTGAGACATGCGCAATAGTGTTTCACATTGCTAAACTCACATCTTTAAACTCTGTCATGATGCAGAGTAATCTATTCACAGGTTTGTAATATTTCAAGATTATCTTTAGCAAATGACATTACCGTTTACCTCCTAAATGGGATGAAATATTAACAAAACTGTCATTTGGATTAAGACATCATCTTATAATTGAAAGAAAAGGATAAGAATGAACTAAACCAATAATCGAGGGGTTACAGCTAGTATGCACAATGATTTGGTGGTTTTTATTATAAAATAACTTCATGCTCATCACGATTGACACAATAAGTCATATATGTAGCTATATTTTGGGATGTAAAAGATGGCTTACAGGTCCAGCCACTGCTGGGAATTATTTTCAAAGCTTACAGTTATAAATCCTTGTATTTGGAAAAGGAAGAGGATTATCAGTCACTTCATGGATGACCATATGTATGATTCAATCATATTAATAAATTATACATTTCCTTTTTATTGGTTATTTTATTTATGTACATTTCAACTGTTATCCCCCTTCCCAGTTTCCCTCTGCAACCCTCCATCACCTCCTCCCCCTTTTATAAGGGTGCTCCCCCACCCACCTACTCGTGCCTCATTCATTATATATATATATATATATATATATATATATATATATATATATAATGAATATATATGTATATGTGTGTATGTATATCTATATAAAACTCAAAATAAAGAATTACCTTTTCCTATTTTATTTGCTAACTTTGGATGAGCTGTCAATTTCAATACCTTTGTTAGGAATTGGTGTTAGGGACAAACTAATGTTTCACCCATCAGAAATAAAACAGATTAGTAATCTTTTAACAAAACTTAAATACATAATTTTAAGAATATATTTAAATAGCGAATAATAAGGTTGGAAAGATGGGTCAATATTTAAGAGCAGTGGTTGCTCTTCTAGAGTGCAGGGTTCGATTCCAGCCCATAGGGCTGCTCACAACCCTGTGTAACTCTAGTTCAAGGGGATCCAATTCCATTTTCTAGCTTCTGAAGGCTCCAGGCATAAATGTCTGGAGCCTTCAGACATTTCAATGTCTACATAAATGCATGTAGACAAAAACACTCATATACACAATAAAATAAATAAATCTTTAAATAATAATTTTTCCACGAGGATGTCCCCAACCCCCAACCCCACCCCATCAGACTTCTAACCTCCCTGGAGCCTCTAGTCTCTTGAGCGTTAGGTGCATCTTCTCTGACTAAACCCAGACCCAGCAGTCCTCTGGGGGTCTCATATCAGCTGGTATATACTGCTTGTTAGGTGTTCCAGTGTTTGAGAGGTCTCCGAGGAACAGATTAATTGAGACTACTGGTCATCTTGCAGGGTCGCCCTCCTCCTCAACTTCTTCCAGCTTTCCCCTAATTCAAACATAGGGGTCAGCAGCTTTTGTCCATTGACTGAATGCAAATATTTGCATCTGACTCTTTTGCTGCGTGTTGGGTCTTTCGGGGGGCAGTCATGATAGATCCCTTTTTGTGAACTTCCATAGCCTCAGTAATAGCATCAGATCTTGGGGTCGCCCCTTGAGCTGGATCCCACTTTGTGGCTGTCGCTGGGCCTTCTTTTCCTCAGACTCCTCTCTATTTCCATCCTTGCAGTTCTTTCAGACAGGAACAATTATCAGTCAGAGTTTTGATTGTAGAAAGACAAGCCCATCCCTCACTTGATGTCCTGTCTTTCTACTGGAGCTGGGCTCCACAAGTTCTCTCTCCCCAATGTAGGGCATTTCATATAAGGTCCCTCCCTCTCTTTGAGTCCTGAGAGTCTCTCACCTCCCATGTCTTACTGGAGGGTTCCCCAACCTCCAACCTCCCAAGGTTTCATGTTTCCATTCTTTCTGCTGGCCCTCAGGTATTTCAGTCCTTTTTCCCCACCCAATACCTTATCAGGTTTCCCTCTTTGCCCTGCCCCATCCCTTTCCCTCCTAGGTCCCTCCCTCCCCACTTGTGGTTGCTTTCTTCTTCTTCCCAAGTGGGACTGAGGACTGAGGACTTGGGCCCTTTAGCTTGTTGACATTTTGAGTTCTTTGGGCTGTATCTTGGGTATTCGGCACTGTTTTTGTTTTGTTTTGCTTTGCTTTTTTGGGGGGGGGGATTTGTTTTTGGGTTTTGGCTAATAGCCACTTATTATTGCATATTCTTTTGGGTCTGGGTTACCTCACTTAGGATATTTTCTAGTTCTATCCATTTGACTGCAAAATTCAGGATGTCTTTGTTCTTAATAGCTGAACAGTATTCCATTGTGTAAATGAACCACATTTTCTGTATCCATTCTTCTGTCATGGGACATCTGGGTTGTTTCCAGCTTCTGGCTATCACAAATAAGGTCTCTAAGAACATAATGGAACACAGGCCCCTGTGACATGGCGTGCCATCTTTTGGTTTGCCCCTTGGTCCTGTGGGTTTGATGCCTCAGGGTACGAGAACACTAGGGCACTGAGGCAGAGGTGGGTGGGTGGGGGAGCACTCTCATAGAGGCAGGGGAATAGGGGATGGAATGGGGTGTTTATGGAGGGGAAACTGGGAAGGAGGATAAAATAATTTTTAAAGGACTAATCATAAGCAGTACAATGTAACTTTAGAAGAATGAAACTTCCATTTCTGATTTTGAAAAAATACACAAGGAAGCAAAACAATAAAAATAATTTTATTTCTAACAAAATTTCTAAGAATATGATGCAATCAAACATCTCACCCCAGTGTTCATGGCTCAGTGAACCCTTATGGAAAAAGCAGCAGATAGATTTTAAGAGCCAAGAGGCATATAGGACAACAAGAAAATAAGGCCTTTTAAACACAGCAAGTCCAGTGTAAAAGGCTGTGGTAGGATGCAGAATTACAAGGTCTAAGCCACATGAGGTCTCAATGCCAAGAGAAGTGGACACCAACTCTCCACCCTAACTCAGAAGTTATCTCCAACTTAAATAAACTATGTAAGCGCTGGTAAAGGAAAAACTGGTTTCCCCAGTGGAGTCTGGCTGGGTATACAAACCACTCTTAAGGTTGGGATTCATGCTCTCCAGAGGCAGAATGAAATGCCCAACAGACAATGACCTCACCAGTATAGTTTACTTTTAATGTGTTGAGCTCTTTTCTCTTCTCTTCTCTTCTCTTCCCTCCCCTCCCCTCCCCTCCCCTCCCTTCCCTTCACTTCTCTTTTCTTTTCTTGGATCTTTTCTTTTCTTGGATCTTTTCTTTTCTTGGATCTTTTCTTTTCTTGGATCTTTTCTTTTCTTTTCTTTTCTTGGATATTTTCTTTTTTTACATTTCAAATGTTATCCCCCTACCCAGTTTTCCCTTCTGAAACCTCCTATCACCTCCCCTTCTATTTCCATTTCCAGGTTTGCTTCTATGAGGGTGCTCCCCCACCCATCCACCCCCTCCTGCCTCCCCACCCTGGCATTCCCCTACAGTAGGGCATCAAGCCTTCACAGGGCATTTTTAACGACCCTATAGTTTTTATTGAGTTTCTTTGTGTGTGAATTGTGTCTCTGTTGCATGCTTTTCTTTGGCTCCTTTTTCCTCCTCCATTTGTTTGTTTTGTCCTCTTCTCGTTTGTATAACCTATATTTTTCCTATTTTCTTATTATCATCTTAGAAGCCCGTTTTGTAAGGAGAGAAAGAAGGGGTGTAAATTTGCATTGGTGGGGATATGGGAAGGATTTTTGAGGAATCCACAAAGGAGTAATCAGAATATATTGTGCAACAAACAAACAAACAAACAAACAACAGAACTATTTTCAAAGACAAAAGAGAATGTGCTAATTTTCTTGCCACAGTAGCTCCCAATGTGTTTCCTGATTGAAAGCTCTTTCCTCTGCCCCTGTCAATATGAGAATTAAGTGGAGGACCATAAGCTCTAGAATTCCAAATGGAACTAATTTGAAGGAAGCAGAGGTTAGGACAGAGCACCACAGACTAAATTCCTTCTCCTAATCTTTGTCACTTTATCAAAGCAGAGACAACAGCATTGTGGTAAGAAAATCAGTTCAAATACAAGGACTGAGAGCCAGCGTTAATCCTCAATAAATCCTCACTGTAACCGGAACACAATTATTTCTTACATTATATCCATCATTCAATAATATTATAGCATATGAAGACATCACATGAAATTGTAGCTTTAGGAACTAAAATAGGCAAAACCAATTCTTTTTTTTTTTTTTTTTTTTGCACATACTACAACCCTCTGGATGGAACCTGGAAAAAAATGAGTGTTTGAAGCATTAAGAGTTCTAGATTTTCAGTACGTATTATCAACTTTTGAAAATAGAAGAAAACTATAAGGTGTAAAAGAAAACGTGATCAAATGGAGACCTGCAGTATGTTTATTGATGAAAGTAAGCATTTTATAACAATGAAAAATTTCCTTCAAACCACTTTGCATTTTCAGAGCAGACCCAGTTAAAAAATCCAAAGGGTTTTATTTGCTGCAGAAATGTGCAAACTGACTTAAAAATCATGAGAAGTAAGGTTGCAATAATAACCCAGGAAGCAAATTCAGTGATAAATATAAGAAGATTGGAAGATAAAAGAAAAATTCAGATATAAACTTTCACATAAATAAAAATTTGTTATGCCTGATGGACAATAAAGCTGCAGAAGGAGGTTATTCAATAAATTATATCACACAATTAGGATTCATATAAAATTGTCATGATAAATTATGTAACTATTGGAAATGTTATAAAGCAAAATTCAATGTCATTCTGAGCAGATTATGAGTATATTATTATGTTATCATCTTATAACTTGTTATAAAAATGGTCCTTAAAAGAGACAAAGAAAACATACAAGTTTGATAAGAATAATCCTGTACTGCTTAGAAAAGTTGTAGTTAGAGTGAACTGCATAAATAAAGACTAGCCAATATAATTATACTGGACCAGAAAACTTCCTGTCATCCACTATTTTTACTGTTCATTTTCTATATTTAGTTACTTATGGATATGAAAATACTTATCACAGTCAGCACACTAACAGGCATAATGGCTGGGAACAATAAGATACAACACATAGCATATGTATGTAATAAATCTACAATTAATGTTGATTTGAATAAACATATTGACATTTGCACAATGATAAAACCGTCTAAACAGACCCTTCTCATATATAGCAGACATTAAATGATACATGGTTAGTGTGTCAATTATTTTACTTATTTCCTTTATGTTTTAATATTATAATATACTTACATAATTTCTCTTTCCTTTTGATTCCTCTACACAATCCCCTATATACCTCCTTACTCTCTTTCAAATGTATGGTCTCTTTTTTCCTTTTCATTAATTATTGTTCACATATGTGCATGTGTATATATGAATATATATGAATATATCCTAAAATATATTGTAACGCATTCTCCAACAATATCAGATTGATTTTGTTTTATATTGCTTTTATAAATTAATTATATTCTTGTGTATGCTGTGATAATTTTTCACATTAAAGCCAATTGTGTTATTATAATTTATTGAACAACTCTTTCTTTTATTTCCTTATTATCTATCAAAAGTATCAAGTTTCCATTTATATATGTACATCTCTATCTCTTGCACTCTCTCTCTCTCTACACAAACGCAGACACACACATATTGCAGAAGAGAGGGGTAGAAATATTGTAGGAGCTGGAAGAACAAACATTTTGCAGTGATTTCATTTCTTTTATGCATGTAGGAAGTTACACACAGGAACTCTCACCATTGTGATTGCCTAAGCATAAATTGAACAAGGACACAGCAACATACATGCACACCTTGGTGGGCAAAAACCCATGACGTATCAACCCAACAGGCCTTCATTTGATGTGTTTCTTGAATTCCATAATATTTTTATATGTCTTAAGATTTCCACTGGCCCTAAGAAATACACACACACACACACACACACACACACACACACACACACACACGTGCATGCGCACACACACTCAAACACATACACACATGTATATTTTCCTCTTCATGCAGATGTAAACTGATTTCTAAAGTTCTATTAATCACGATAGTCTGAAAAGGAGCTATATTATCCACAGGTTTGTCTTTGGATTATGATGAGCTATAGCACCAGTAATTTGTTGGTTCCCAGAGTAGTATGGAATCAACTTGAACCAATTTCAGATTTGTCTGATTCACTAAGTAAATATGTCATCTTCATAATTAAATTAAAACTTATGAATGAAAATCACAAACCATGAATCCTTTTTAGTATGTTTATATTAAAATATGTAAACAGCTAATGTTAACTACACATGCTTTTCAAGTAATTGTTGTAAAGGGAGATATTATGCTGTTCTCTTGATTTGAAGATTTAAAAAGCTAGCAGGACAATAGTGGTTCTATAAAACTTCTCCTGTATTATTTAGAAATTTATGATCCAGGAGTCATTTTTTAAGGGGATATTTTGCAAGCGTCCTGGTGTATGGGTATATAGTGATATATATTACATGGGTAGAAAGTTGTGCCCTTTCTTGCTTCATGCTAATGTTGGCATTTTGTTATACACTTAAACAGAGATTTTGATATTAATTCAAGTTGTGACCTTAACTTATGTTGATTATACTTTGGCTACTGATAAAAATATGAGTCATGAACATGACCCTAGATGTTAGATGGCTTAAGGAGAAATCAATGCGTGATCTATGAAATTCACAGGAGTAAATATAGTAATAAAACAACACTTAGTTTTGTTTTATCCTATGATTTTGACTTTCTTAAGAATTAAAATTTATAGAAAATTTATGTTCCTGGCTCATTAAAATATTCTGATATTTTCATTTTGTTTCATTTCAGCAAAAAGATTTTGAAACAATTAATAACTATGAATATGATGCTATTTATTCTGTCCTTTTACATGGTTATTTATTTTGATAACTCGAAAGTAATTCCCTTAGAAACTTGAGATAATGTCTTTTCATATAATCATACAGAGAACTTGGGGGACAGACAATAAGTGGTAAATCTATGAACATCACAAGCAGATAGGCTATGTTTTTTGTAACCATTTTAAGAAAGTGTTAACATTTAGAAGATAATAGTTGGTTAAAAACCAAGGGAAGTAACTCTTTGTACAGTGTTCATCTGTGGAAGTGACAAGTTTTACTTGAGATTCAACCAAGAGCTTGTACTCTGCTACTAGGATAACCCTGCTTTTGAAAAGTATTCTATAACTGAACTCAGTTGTGGTGGTTTGATGAGAATGTTCCCATGAAGCTCAAGAACTGAATGCTGTCTTCAGTTGATGGCTATATTTGGGAAGGTTGTATAGTCTTGTTAAAGGACTTATTTCACTGGGGGTATGTTTGAGATCTCATAGCCTGGTGATCTCTCAGCTTCCTGCCCCTGCTACCATCCTCTCAGCCCTGATTGATTCTTATTCCTCTGAATCCATAAGTCCAAACAAACCACTTCTTCTATAAGTTAAGTTGGCCATGGTGTTTTATTGCAGCAACAAAAAGTAGCTATTGCATTAGTGATATTTCATCTCTGTTCCATGTGTTCAAATGTGTTTTCCAACATAACAAGTTTTAAGAAGATGTGTACCTTGGACTAATTTTTTCTCTTCAAATTCACAAGCTATGTTGTATGCATTTACCTTATCTCCATGATGCTTTGAAGTACATGCCTACTGTTGAGTGGTCTTTTGTACTGAAGCTTAATATATTCTTTTCATTGCCCATGAAAAGCAGTTGTCTCCTTTTCCTGAGAACCTGAAATCATATCCTGGAGCTCTCAGGACAACTCTGCTCTCACCAACCTGTAGTCTCTATTTTCTACTAGGTACACTTAATTCCTTCAGAAGTATCAAACTTATATCATCTCAGAGCTCATTTATGGGAGGTGATAGATAATCCATTTGCTAGTTTTGAGCTGTGTGGCCATAATTGGTCTAATGTGAATGATATCCTTGTCCTGAAGTAACCCCAACTAATCTTGACTAAGCAGTACAAGATTTCTCTTAGCTATATACATATATTACACAGTTCATACATGTTATGTTAGTTTGAATCAGAATGTCCCCCAAAGTCTCATATGTTTGGATGCTTTGATCTTCAGTTAGTAGAACTGTTTAGGGAAGATTAGGAGGTGTGGCCTTGATGGAGAAGATGTGCATGAACTGTATCAGTGGGTATGACCTTTGAGGTTCCAAAGCTCACACCTAGGTCTAGTCTCACACCCTTTTACCCAATGACCATGAATAAAAAGGCTTTCAGCCTCCGCTCTAACCCCATGCCTATCTGCTTCCTGCCTTGATAGTCATGGACTAGCAAGCTCCCCAGTGAAATGATTTATAAATATTGCCTTGGTCGTGGTGTTGCTTCACAGAGATAGTACAGTATTTAAGGCACCTGAAAATGGATTTGGTATTACTAGGTCCAACTCAAATAATAGAGGGGATCTGTTAGCCTAAGCTGTGGATAAACAACTAATCACTACATATAAATTGTTGACTCTGCTATTCAACACCAAAATTTAAAAAATATTATAGAGAAAAGAATCATACTTGACTATTAAAAACTGGGAGTGGGTGTTCTCTTTAATTAGTTATGTTGAGCTTAATGTTTCTTGTGAGAGTCATGAAACTAATTTAAGCTTTGAAAGAATAAATGTAGTAGCATGGGCACTGTCTCAAAGGAAAGCATGATCTGGTGAAAATTTGCTGTCTAATGTCTGTTCTCTAAGCAGATGAAACATGGCATGCACAAGACCGAAAGGAAGGATTGCGTTTAGACTTTCCTTATAGTTTTACTTATTGCAAAGAATCTACTTAACTTCAGCTTGGGTAGATGGCAAAATGGAACATCTGCATTCTTAATCCAGAGGGAGCTGTTAACAAAGCTTTGTATTCTTCAATTGAATGGCTGGAAAATCCTATTGAACTTTATAGTGCATGGAGAAATTCAAGTTTTCTAAATGCCATCTAGATGATTATCTTACGTTGTTTTAGATGGGCATTTTTTTGGACAGAGTAAGTTGTTATAAAACAGATGAAACCCTAAATATGTTCATAATAATACCTCAGGCTATTAAATGTAAGAGCTTAGATGACCAGGTATAAATTTTTGATTTGCAATCAATTATGTTAATAACAACATATTATTGGATTACGATCCAAGGAAATGAATATCATTTACCACTAGCATATTATTAATCAAAGTCCAATCAGACTAATGCATTACATTTGGTGCTCTGATATGCATAGTCCTACATCTTGATTTTGGAGCCACAGAAACCCATGGATGTGACACTATGGTGTGCTGAGAACTCTACTAGCTAACAGAATAATGGCACCTATAAGGCATTTCTCTGAAATCCACTTCAATGAAAGATACTGTTTAAGGATCCCTGAATGAGTTACAGCCTGGTGAGATATAAAAGCAAGAAAATCATGAGCATAGACAGTAGCAGTACTAGGCTGCAGTGCTTTTATATGGCAATTTAATGTTTGTGACTATGCTGCACAGATTCAGCCCTTCATAAACCCATTTCTATGGTAACAAGGAAATGTTGAAAGCCCTTAGCATACAAGGAAGACTTTAGAAATTTTTGACTAGTCTAAAGAATACATTATCTTCTTTTAATGCACAAATTTGAGAAATTGAAAATTACTGAATAACACATGAAGTAGAAGATCCGACATCTTATAGATGTGCTTGCTGAAAGCCTCATTTGATAACTTATTAAATGCAGCTGGTGTACCTAAAAGTAAGACTAAAGGGGAGAGAAAAGAGTGAGTCTGTAAAATGCTTTAGTCTAAATAAGCCTTCAGTTCTTTGGTGATAGAAGGTAATGCATCCAATCTTCCTGCTGGAATTTGCTTTTAGGATCTCTTACAGTTTTTGAACGAAATACTGTGAGACGCAGCACAGCTTTCAGGACCACGTAAACAAAGAAAAGATAACCCCTGGAAACTTTTAATAATCTGGTCGGCGTGTAAAAGCCCTCTTCAGAAATTAACTCTGGGGACTATGGCATTTATTTTCTCATAACAAGGGTGAATCGATTGTTGAATGGTTGAAAGCACACAGTGCATATTGATCTGTTCATGCATAGCCACTTTCTCCCAGCAGGCACTTTGCTGCTTGCAACATATTTTTAAATAGGATTACTACGCATTAAATTACAATGACCTGGAGCAAAGGTCAACAAAAGTAAAATTGCCTTGGTTCATCATAGTTTGAAGCACGGCCTCGGGTGGGTTGCTTTTCTTCATGGAAGTTGACCTGAGGATCTATTTGGATGACTGTGTCAATGTATAGATTGGAACGAAGCAAAATCCCTAAAACTTATCCTCACAACTGAAATGTCAACCTGACCAACTGCTCATTCCATAATGACAATGTTTTAGGGAGTTTTTATTAAACAATCTTTTTTAACCCAAGCAGCTAAGTTTTTGTAAAGCCACATACAGAGTCCTGACCTACGAAATTAGATTTTATTCAAAGTTAGAATGCAGATGTATTTGGAAAGCTGTATTCTTGAAATGAGCACAGAGTACGTTGTATAGCATATGTGATAGAAGACAATCTTTTGGAGATCAGCGAGAATAAATTAACTGTCTCTCTTGATTTTATGAGCTAATAGGATAATTTTCTCTGTTTTATTTACACTCTTTTTTTTTAAAACTCTAATGGTGAGAAAGAATAAAATTAGTTACCTTAAGAATTGTCTAGAATTTAAAGGGAGTATCTATAAAATTAATGTAGTAGAATAAGAAGACATATCATATAGATAATTAATATTTTTCAAAACACAATTTTCACAGTCCAGGGTTTGTTTGTTTTATTAGTTATTTTATTTATTTATATTTCAACATTCATCCTGCTTTCCAATTAAACTCTCTATCCCCTCCCCCACCCCCTCTTCTGTGAGGGTTCTCCCCCACTCCCCCACTCCCTCATTGCCCTAGCATTCCCCTATGCTGGGCTGGGTCCTTGAGCCCCAACAAGACCAATGGCCTTGCCTCCCATTGATGCCAGATGAGATAATCCTCTTCAACATATGCAGCTGGAGCCATGAGTCCTTCCATTTGTACTCTTTGGTTGGTGGTTTAATCCCTAGGAGCGTTGGGGGGGTCTGGTTGGTTGATATTGCTGTTCTTTCTGTGGGCTTGCTAACCCCTTCAGTTCCTTCAGTCCTTCCCCTATCCCCTCCATTGGGGTACCCAAGCTTAGTATGGTAGTTAGCTGTGTATTTGATACAGTTTCACCATGTATCTCTGGTTGCTTTGAAACTTGCTCTATAACCCAGATTGGCCTCAGTTTCTCCTTCTGCCTTTTGAGTACTAGGACTAAAAGGTATCCATGACTTCACCAAGCCACACAGTATTTTTGACAACTAGAAAGAAATGTTATAAAGACTTTGTTTCTCTCTTTCTGTCCATCCATTACTATTCAGCCATTCAGTTTAAATGGCTATTTAACAATGTCTCAGAATTTCAGCTCTGCTAATCCATTTAGGGGAACATGGTCATGTACCAACGTAGTAAATACTTCTCTGAGAAACCCAGAAGTACAAAACTTTGTGAAATCCAAAGTTTTTATTCAGATAGTTTGCAACTCCAAATTAGTCATCCTTTCTGCCACACCCTGTTATTCATTGTGGTTTCACCGTGAGAAGAGAGATGTCTGATTTAATATGTCGGAAAAGTTGGCATTGAGTCACCCAAGTTTCCAAGATTGTTAAGGATAGATGGTGAATAGCAAAGTTTCTTTGGAACATCATACTCTGACTTTTATTCTTACTGGAGAATCCCACTGAGTCCCATGTCTTCTGGTTTGCCTTCTTATTCTTTACACAAAGACTTCTTTTAAAAAAAAAATATATATTTTCTTTACTTACACTTCAAATGTTATCCTTTCCAGGTTTCCCCTCCAAAAACCCCCTATTCCTACTCCCCTCTCTCTGCTCACCAACCCACCCACTCCTGCTTCTTGGCCCAGGCATTCCCCTATACTGGGGCATAGAACCTTTACAGGACCAAGGGCCTCTCCTCCCTTTGATGACTGACTAGTCCATCCTCTGCTACATATGCAGCTAGAGCCATAAGTTCCCCTATGTGTTTTCTTTGGTTGGTGGAGAAGACACTGAAGGAATGACCATCCATAGACTGCCCCACCTGGGGATCCATCAGAAAGACTTCTTAACTCTCAGTCAATCCTCGTACTATGGGTGTAAACAGCTCTTCTCTTGGCTTTCCCTCTCTGCTTCCACTTTCATTCTTCTTTTCTTTCTCTTTCTGTTTTTAATACTTGGCTTTAGAGATAAAGTCTTGCCATGTAGCCCATACTAGTCTTGATATCCAGGTCCTCCAGGCTCAGTGCCCATGGTCTGAGGTTACAGGTGTATGCCTCAGCACCTAGTAAGTTGTTTTGAAGTGACAATGTTGACTTTTCTGCCGGCAGTGTTTGTAATGTTTTTATGCTATCTCTCTTGTATAGTTTTTCCCCCCATACTTCAGGGAAGTTTCAAGTTATTCTGGATTTGCCACAGTAATCTTTTCAGCAATTCCCCAACCCCCCAATAGTGAACACTTAGGTTAGTTTCTTTTGATTTCTTCCCAAAATGCATTTCATTTGACTGGTTGGGCATTTAATAATACATTGACTTATGATTGGAGACCCTCAGCTAGAATACAAACTCTTTGTATCTAAGCAATTAGTTTTTTGATACTTCTCTTCTATTTGGAACATTATTGGACATAAGTGCTAATGAGCAACCAACCAGGCTGACTTCATTTTGTGCAGAAGTCGTTTTAATAATACTCCAGTTCAGTTACATTTCTGTTTACTGTGAAACTGAAGTTTGTTTGTTTGTTTGTTTGTTTGTTTTCCTCAGAATTGGGATGCACCTCACCCCTTGAACATGGAATGGCTATGTAACAGATGCTCCTGGAAGATTTCCTTAACTGCCCAGTCTCACTTCTGTAGCCATGCTTGCTTGCAAAAATCCACCTGCAGTTTTGCACTATAAAAAGAACCTGAGAAACTTGCTCGCGATTGCTCTCTCTCTCTTTTTAATTATTTTTATTAGGTATTTATTTCATTTACATTTCCAATGCTAACCCAAAAGTCCCCCATCCACTCCCCTACCCACCCACTCCCACTTCTTGGCCCTGGCGTTCCCCTGTACTGAGGCAGATAAAGTTTGCACGACCAATGGGCCTCTCTTAAACTCGACTTAGGAAGAGACAGCTGCCAGACAGGCTGTGGTGAGCACAGAATAAAGTTTGCTTTGATTTGGCCATAATTTGTGGCCGGTTGTCTTTCTTCTTGTGTTTGTAGGATCAATATTAAGAAAACATTACTTGAGAGTAGAAAGGAAGCAGAGTTCTAAAGTTGAAGAACTTCACCTAGACTGTTATCTATACGAAGATCAAAGTGTTCACTGGCATTGAGATTGCCTCAACTGAAATTCATGACTCTTCACTGAAGATGTAAAAGTGAGAGTCCAAAGCCATTTCTTTACATTTATAAAATTTTAAACTTCAACATTTTATTTTGACCTCAGAAATTCTACATTTGTATTCTTTGGAGCCTAATGATAATTCATTTTAAATAGACATTGTCTATCTTCTGGGAAAGGAGAAAAAAAATGTAAGCCGAAAACTAGGGACAGGGGAAATGGCTCTGGAAGCAAAGTTCTAGGCATAGAAACGTGAGTTTGATCTTGTATTTGTGTAGTCACAACTGGACGTGCTGAATTGTTCCTGTAGTCATCCTAGCACTGGAGACGCAGAGGCAGGAGGGTCCTTGGTGCTAACGGACTCGTTACTCATACGCACTGGGTGAGCAACAGGTTGAGCACGAGGTTCCATTTCCAAAAAGTAATATAGAAAGCAGCAGAGGAGACACCAAATGTTAACCTATGGCCTCTCTATGCACATGACCACATATGTGTTCACACATATGCGTGTGTTCACAAGCAAGATCATGTCCATATGATTATAAAATACATATACACAAGTATACACAGAGGAGGCATAATCCTTTAGAGAGTAATGATAGTGTTTGTGAACTTGACTTCCTGCATAGTGTTGGACGGATGAATTAGAGTGTAAGCGTGGGTATTCTTATAAACAATCTTGATTCAATTCCCAGAACCTATGTCAGGTGACACACAATCTTCTGTAACTCTACTCTGAGATCAGACATCCTTTTCTGGCTTCTAAAGGCACCATACTCATAATTTTTCCACATGCACACAATATAAAAATAAAAATAAAGGAATTTATGCAATAGCTTTGCTTTGCTCCTGGTATGAGACAAGGCTATTCAGGTCTAGTGGTCAACCTATTACTTTAACCTATTACTTAAATAGAAAATGTTAACGCAATATTTAGAAATCCTAGTAGTATGCTCATCATAGATCTTAGTACAAACTAGCTCCATATAATGAGTCCCATGCAATGTCTTGAAATAGGAAATAACAGGGGCACTTAGGAGACAATATCACCACACAAGGAGGGTCACTGCCCAATCAAGCTGATCAAGAACAATAATTTAAAATGTAACATAACAGTTCCAGGAGTTTAGAAATAATGGGTGAAATAGTTCCATTCAGTTCCCTTGGATGGTTACAGATTATTAGACATTATTTTACCTAAACGTTTAGATCTTGTAGACCTCCGTTTGATGTACAATTTAACATCGTATATAATGTAACCTGTCTTTACCTTCTATCTTGATTATGTTCATTTGCTATCGGGTCATGGAAAGAGGTTCTCAGCGATAGTCCTGGCTGACCTGAGTGGTCCTCTTAGATGAGAGGGGAAGTAGAGAGATAGAAAAGCATTCAGCATAGTAACTGTTTTGTTCTTCTCTTTACTGGTTACTGTGGTTCTTTTAAGACCCATGCTGAATTTTCTCATTTCTTTGTCCTTTTGCTATTTCTTTTATTTCTTTCTTCTTCCTTTGGACACATTATCCATTTCCTTAGCTAAAAATCCAATTCATAAACTTTGATGTATTGGCTTATGAGCAGACATAAGTATGAAAACACAATTCAGTTTCAGAACAACAATAATGAAGAATGTGAATGCACATAATAAACAATTTAACTGAGAATAAACAATTTTTAAGCTTGAAATGAGATTGTACTTGATGAATCCATTGTATTTTTAAAGCATTATTAAGTTGGATATATATGAAATATGTCTAACCTATTGAACAATATAGCACAGCATAATAGCTCAGATAGAATACCAAATGTTTACCCCCTTGACAGTATAGCTGACGGGTAGCTGTGATTTGTGCTTATCCCTAGGATTGCAGGACAGTGACATAGTGCACATAAGTAGCCCAGAAATAACTACCCATGGTGGTAAAACCAAGAAATCATAAGTGGAATCATTGTGTGCTAAGAATTGTTGGTATATTCTCCCAAATTACAGGACAATGAATAGAAACTACAGCCATACACCATATAAAAAATTTCAGGCAATGATGGCTTGGGGTTGTGGCAGTGGTCACACAATGCAGCTGAAAATAATTGCCTAGGGACACTGCAGTCATCATAATGGCCTTTTACAACACTGTGCTCACACATAGTGGCAATACTGATACAAACACATTCACCATACTTCTGATTGTACAGAACTACGGCACACACATTTACCTATAATACATTATGCTTGATAGTGATGATAAAAGGTCATTGCTAGTTTACATATGCATGCATCACACTTTCTGTTACTCTAGACTTTGCTTCTGCTTTTAAAGTCATTTTCTGCAAACTCCAGGGATATTGGAGGAAAGCCATTTTAGTAAACCAGCATAATTCCTGGCTACCGTGTTAATATTTATCCGTATACCCACAGACAAGGGTAGTTGAGAACTTCATCAAGGATGCATCTCTTTGCAAAAATTAGAGAGCATTTACAGAAACCCATGACCATACAGTGGAGTATACAGGGAAGTATCCATTCCCATGGATACTTGTATGATACAACTCCCACTATGAATGCTCAGCAATAACTGCAGAAGAGGGACCAGAAAGATTTCAATAGCCAGAGATTTACAGTTTGCTGTGAGGTTGCTTCTCTTAGAAACATGAGAAAGGCCATGCACATGAAGTTTCATTAATACTGTTGCCTAAACAAGACCTGAGCAAGTATGAGGATACCAGTGGACCAGTTAAAATGGAAGGTTTGTGGGGCCTCAGCCAAAGACAAAGAACTAAGATCAACTGGGCCTTGTTACTAGCAGAAGAAATTATCTTCTCCGGGAAGAGTCCATCAATTGATACCTACTAAACATGGTCAGTCTTAAGACTGTATACATACAGTTAATGTCATATGGACTGAGCAGGTTGTAGTTATGCAGTTAGTATGTAGGAAAACGTGCATATATGTAACAACTAAAGAAAGGAGGACATGAATTTAAGAGAGAGCAAGGGAGTGTGTGGGAAGGGCTAATGGAGGAAAGGAAAGGGGAGGAAGGTAATTGAATTATAATACCAAATAATAATAATAATTAATATAGCAATTAAAATTAACATCACAAATAAAACAAGTTATATAATATAAAAAAACGTGCTTTACTGCAGAATGAAATGCCATGTTATGGTGGTTCCAGCCTCATCCATCTTGGACTCATAGTGTGTCTGGATTGTATTAAAGGGTCATGTTGAAAGGTTAACCATACCATGATGGTACATCTCGAAGATACTGCCATAATCATCAAGTCATGTATTGTTGCATTTCACAGACTATGTCCTCATCGAATCTCGCAATATCTGACTCTGCTTAGACAATTCTCAGAATCATCTCAAATTTTTATCTAATCCAACTGGCTCAACTTGACATTTCATTCCAACATTTTCTTTTTTTTTTTTTTCTTTCCATTTTTTATTAGGTATTTAGCTCATTTACATTTCCAATGCTATACCAAAAGTCCCCCATACCCACCCACCCCCACTCCCCTACCCACCCACTCCCCCTTTTTGGCCCTGGCGTTCCCCTGTTCTGGGGCATATAAAGTTTGTGTGTCCAATGGGCCTCTCTTTCCAGTGATGGCCGACTAGGCCATCTTTTGATACATATGCAGCTAGAGTCAAGAGCTCCGGGGTACTGGTTAGTTCATAATGTTGATCCACCTATAGGGTTGCAGATCCCTTTAGCTCCTTGGGTACTTTCTCTAGCTCCTCCATTGGGAGCCCTGTGATCCATCCATTAGCTGACTGTGGGCATCCACTTCTGTGTTTGCTAGGCCCCGGCATAGTCTCACAAGAGACAGCTACATCTGGGTCCTTTCGATAAAATCTTGCTAGTGTATGCAATGGTGTCAGCGTTTGGATGCTGATTATGGGGTGGATCCCTGGATAAGGCAGTCTCTACATGGTCCACCCTTTAATCTCAGCTCCAAACTTTGTCTCTGTAACTCCTTCCAAGGGTGTTTTGTTCCCACTTCTAAGGAGGGGCATAGTGTCCACACTTCAGTCTTCATTTTTCTTGAGTTTCATGTGTTTAGGAAATTGTATCTTATATCTTGGGTATCCTAGGTTTTGGGCTAATATCCACTTATCAGTGAGTACATATTGTGTGAGTTCCTTTGTGAATGTGTTACCTCACTCAGGATGATGCCCTCCAGGTCCATCCATTTGGCTAGGAATTTCATAAATTCATTCTTTTTAATAGCTGAGTAGTACTCCATTGTGTAGATATACCACATTTTCTGTATCCATTCCTCTGTTGAGGGGCATCTGGGTTCTTTCCAGCTTCTGGCTATTATAAATAATGCTGCTATGAACATAGTGGAGCATGTGTCCTTCTTACCAGTTGGGGCATCTTCTGGATATATGCCCAGGAGAGGTATTGCTGGATCCTCCGGTAGTACTATGTCCAATTTTCTGAGGAACCGCCAGACGGATTTCCAGAGTGGTTGTACAAGCCTGCAATCCCACCAACAATGGAGGAGTGTTCCTCTTTCTCCACATCCTCGCCAGCATCTGCTGTCACCTGAATTTTTGATCTTAGACATTCTGACTGGTGTGAGGTGGAATCTTAGGGTTGTTTTGATTTGCATTTCCCTGATGATTAAGGATGTTGAACATTTTTTCAGGTGCTTCTCTGCCATTCGGTATTCCTCAGGTGAGAATTCTTTGTTCAGTTCTGAGCCCCATTTTTTAATGGGGTTGTTTGATTTTCTGAAGTCCACCTTCTTGAGTTCTTTATATATGTTGGATATTAGTCCCCTATCTGATTTAGGATAGGTAAAGATCCTTTCCCAATCTGTTGGTGGTCTCTTTGTCTTATTGACGGTGTCTTTTGCCTTGCAGAAACTTTGGAGTTTCATTAGGTCCCATTTGTCAATTCTCGATCTTACAGCACAAGCCATTGCTGTTCTGTTCAGGAATTTTTCCCCTGTGCCCATATCTTCAAGGCTTTTCCCCACTTTCTCCTCTATAAGTTTCAGTGTCTCTGGTTTTATGTGAAGTTCTTTGATCCATTTAGATTTGACCTTAGTACAAGGAGATAAGTATGGATCGATTCGCATTCTTCTACATGATAACAACCAGTTGTGCCAGCACCATTTGTTGAAAATGCTGTCTTTCTTCCACTGGATGGTTTTAGCTCCCTTGTCGAAGATCAAGTGACCATAGGTGTGTGGGTTCATTTCTGGGTCTTCAATTCTATTCCATTGGTCTACTTGTCTGTCTCTATACCAGTACCATGCAGTTTTTACCACAATTGCTCTGTAGTAAAGCTTTAGGTCCGGCATGGTGATTCCACCAGAGGTTCTTTTATCCTTGAGAAGAGTTTTTGCTATCCTAGGTTTTTTGTTATTCCAGATGAATTTGCAAATTGCTCCTTCTAATTCATTGAAGAATTGAGTTGGAATTTTGATGGGAATTGCATTGAATCTGTAGATTGCTTTTGGCAAGATAGCCATTTTTACAATATTGATCCTGCCAATCCATGAGCATGGGAGATCTTTCCATCTTCTGAGATCTTCTTTAATTTCTTTCTTCAGAGACTTGAAGTTTTTATCATACAGATCTTTCACTTCCTTAGTTAGAGTCACGCCGAGATATTTTATATTATTTGTGACTATTGAGAAGGGTGTTGTTTCCCTAATTTCTTTCTCAGCCTGTTTATTCTTTGTGTAGAGAAAGGCCATTGACTTGTTTGAGTTAATTTTATATCCAGCTACTTCACCGAAGCTGTTTATCAGGTTTAGGAGTTCTCTGGTGGAATTTTTAGGGTCACTTATATATACTATCATATCATCTGCAAAAAGTGATATTTTGACTTCCTCCTTTCCAATTTGTATCCCCTTGATCTCCTTTTGTTGTCGAATTGCTCTGGCTAATACTTCAAGTACTATGTTGAAAAGGTAGGGAGAAAGTGGGCAGCCTTGTCTAGTCCCTGATTTTAGTGGGATTGCTTCCAGCTTCTCTCCATTTACTTTGATGTTGGCTACTGGTTTGCTGTAGATTGCTTTTATCATGTTTAGGTATGGGCCTTGAATTCCTGATCTTTCCAGAACTTTTATCATGAATGGGTGTTGGATCTTGTCAAATGCTTTTTCTGCATCCAACGAGATGATCATGTGGTTTTTGTCTTTGAGTTTGTTTATATAGTGGATTACATTGATGGATTTTCGTATATTAAACCATCCCTGCATTCCTGGAATAAAACCTACTTGGTCAGGATGGATGATTGCTTTAATGTGATCTTGGATTCGGTTAGCGAGAATTTTATTGAGGATTTTTGCATCGATATTCATAAGAGAAATTGGTCTGAAGTTCTCTATCTTTGTTGGATCTTTCTGTGGTTTAGGTATCAGAGTAATAGTGGCTTCATAAAATGAGTTGGGTAGAGTACTTTCTACTTCTATCTTGTGAAAAAGTTTGTGCAGAACTGGAATTAGATCTTCTTTGAAGGTCTGATAGAACTCTGCACTAAACCCGTCTGGTCCTGGGCTTTTTTTGGCTGGGAGACTATTTATAACTGCTTCTATTTCTTTAGGGGATATGGGACTGTTTAGAAGGTCAACTTGATCCTGATTCAACTTTGGTACCTGGTATCTGTCCATAAATTTGTCCATTTCTGATAATGTGTACTAGTAATTCAAATTTTCTAAACTAAATCTAATTTTGTTTCCTAGCCATTTTTTCTTTTACTAGCTTCACTTATCTAGCTTCTGTCCCCTTCCTGAAATGTGGAAAACCATCCAGTTTCACATAAAGTGAAACTTCATCCTCACATTAAACCATAACCAACGGTAAATGAGCCAGATTCATTTTTAGTCATTTAATTACTTCCTTGGGGAGCGAATCTCTAGTAGTTTCTTTTGTTTGTAGATCCTAAAATAGCTTTTATTTTACATTGTTACATTACATAGAAGAAATTTTAAAGTAGGTATTATTCGAGACCAAAATGTTCTGGAATCACAATGCTTTATATCTGATTTTTAAATTTTTGAAACATATGTGGGGTTCTCTTACAATAAACTAAAGATGCTTTAGTTTTCTTGTTTTTTTTTTTTTGTGCCCATTTTCTTCCTTCCTTTCCTCCTTCCTTCCTTCCCTTGATCTCTCTTCTCCTCTCTTCTCTTCTCTTCTCTTCTCTTCTCTTCTCTTCTCTTCTCTTCTCTTTCTCCCCTTCTCCTCCCCTCCCCTCCCCTCCCCTCCCCTCCCCTCTCCTCCCCTCCCCTCCCCTTTTCTCTTCTCTTTTCTCTTCTTTTCTTTTGTCATTTTCCATGGCAGGGTTTCTCTGTGTGGTCCTGGCTGTTCTTGTACTTGCTCTGTAGGTTAATCTGGTCTCAAATTTAGAGATCAACCCACCACTGCCTCTCAAGCTCTGGGAATAAAAGTATCCTCCACCATGCCCAGTATTTTCCACCACACCCAACATTTCTGCTCTTTTGTTCAGTGTTTACTTGTTTTTCATTTGGCCTTTTCTTTTCTTTTTTTTTTCTCCATAAAAAGACATTTTACCTTGAAATGTTATGATTGACATATTTTTTGATATTTTCTTTATATACATTTCAAATGCTATCCTGAAAGTTCCCTATACACTCCCTCTGCCCTGCTCCCCTACCTACCCACTCCCGCTTCTTGGCCCTGGCATTCCCCTGTACTGGGGCATATAAAGTTTGCAATACCAAGTGGCCTCTCTTCCTAGTGATGGCCAACTAGGCCATCTTCTGCTACATATGCAGCTAGAGATACGAGCTCTGGAGTTACTGGTTAGTTCATATTGTTGTTCCACTAATAGGTTTGCAGACCCCTTCAGCTCCTTGGGTGCTTTCTCTAGCTTCTCCAATGGGGGCCCTGTGTTCCATCCAGTAGATGACTGTGAGCATCCACTTCTGTATTTGCCAGGCACTGGCATAGCCTCATAGGAGACCGCTATAACAGGGTCCCTTCAGCAAAATCTTTCTGGCCTAAGAAGTTCCAACTGAGAACATATGCTCCACTATGTTCATAGCAGCCTTATTTATAATAGCCAGAAGCTGGAGAGAACCCAGATGTCCCTCAACAGAAGAATGGATACAGAAAATGTGGTACATTTACATAATGGAGTACTATTCAGCTATTAAAACCAATGGATTTATGAAATTCTTGGACAAATGGATGTATCTGGAGGATATCATCCTTAGTGAAGTAACCCAATCACAAAAGAAGTCATTAGATATGCACTTACTGATAAGTGGATATTAGCCCAGAAACATAGAGCACCCAAGTTACAATTTGCAAAACACAAGAAAATCAAGAAGAGGGAAGACCAATGGGTGGATACCTCATTCATCCTTAGAATAGGGAACAAAATACCCATGAAAGGAGTTACAGAGATAAAGTTTGGAGCTAAAATAAAAAGATGGACTATCCAGAGACTACCCCATCCGGGGATCCATCCCATAATCATTTGGCCTTTTCAAAATTGAAAAATAAATATGAAGTTATGGAAAAGGTTGGCATGGCTTGTTGCCATTATTCAACCTTAGGCAACATATAAAATAACAATTTTCCTCAGGAAAAATTACTTTATTTTTTACTTTAATTTTTACTTTAGAAGAAAGCACGGATCTACATTTTTGGGATGCAAAAACTTCACAATAATACTTATTTGTAGGCTTTTTGCATATTCATCTAAATTTGTTTTTAACTATTGATCTGATGACCTATTTTTTCTCTTAACTTCTTTCTCATTGATACTTCTTTTTGGACTTATACAATGTTTAGGTGAATTCCATGTATTCATGTTTACTAAAGAAGTAAATATTAATGAAGTTCACAATTATCTCAATGGAAAGATTTTTAAATGCATCATAAAATAGCTTGGTAATGAATGAATAATCAATAAATATCATGCTTTAACTCTTTCTCCTTTACCATTGTAGTCTTATTGATCTACTTTGGTTTGCTATGTCCATAAACAACAATTACTACCCGAGGCTGAGATACCTTCTCTCAGGCTTGTATACAATTGTGAATAACTGCCCAATTTAAGCCTTAAATACCTTGATGGAAATCTCCTGTTCCCTACAAATTCTAGTAGAAGAGGAATTAGTTGGAGCTAGATAACAATAAATTTGGAAAATAAACTCACTTTTGCCATATAAGTATATTTATCATCTTAATTACTATATGCTGCTTTACCCTAGGCATGGTAACTTCTTTGTTTCTCAACTTAAGGAACTGTTGTTTAAAGAAGTTAAATTATTTTAGATTACAGCAGCCTTGAATAATAAAAAGCATTAGGTCAGAGATTTCCCTAAATTTCTTAAGTTTTGGTACACATAGGTTGATGCCTCTCATTACTATGCCCAGTACTTGGAAATAATATAATTGGATACCTAAAAGTAAGCTAACTTTCTCTAAGCCTCAGTAACTGGTTTTGAAACTGTCATTTAATTACATTTTCCCCTGCCTTTTCCTCTCACCAACCCTCTTCACATGTTCTTCCTTTCTCTCCTTTCTGTTGATAGAGGGAAGAAAGGTGATGGTTTGAGAAGGTCCTTCTGTGAAACAATGCTGTTCTCCCAGGTTTTCTATCTTTAGTTCCTGAACCTTGCCATACCAGGCTGCATGAGATTATGTAAATCAGTGTTTCAGTATATCCTCTAGCCTGTAGCTTGAAAAACTCTTCTTAGCTTGGCCTTTCTGTGCTTTACCCAATGGAGAAAATTTCAGAAAATATTACTTAAAAATAGACAGATTGCATTTAGCCTTATGTGAATGTTCTTTATGTCATGTCATGTCTTTACTGACCTATTTCCTCTGAGATAAACTAGGTCTGCTGAGTAAACATCACTGGTAGGGTCTCATCTGAGCAATAGAATATGATTATATTCGTCTCATGAAGTCTTAATTAATCTTATAAAAGTATGACTCATTATGTAGTCAGTTACAGATTAATGATTAATAATGGGATATTACATTGATATTTATCAAATTTTAGCATGCTAGTAATATAGTAGCTATTTTCAAAATTTAAGATTTGATAAATTATTCAATGTATCAAATCATTTACATAGCTCAAAAATATAAACACTTTATATTTTAGACTCCAGCAGTTTTCCTTAAAACACTATGTCCCAGCCATCTGACTCTCTTTCATAGAGAAAATCAAAGCTTACCCTTTATTAAAATTTTCAAATAGCTATTATGTACATATATAAGTTTCTAGATGCATATACCTTTATAATTTTAAATAAATAGTATAATACTATAGTAACACATATAGAAAATCTTTCTCAGATTAGTACAAAAATCTTGCTTATCCAGCCTGGAGATACAATTAAGTGGCAGACTTCTTAGAACACCATGAATGATTCCATTGGATATAATCTCTGGTACCACAAAAAAGAAAAGGACAGCTTTGCTTATGTCTTTACTGTAGCATGCCATGCAGATGTACTATAGCTTCATAAACTATTTCCCTATTAATAAATATTGAAGTTGTTCCAAAATTCAAGCTAATGTAAATAATGCTACAGTGAGATTTTTATCCTTCATCTGTTTATGGGCATCTTGGCTTGCTCTTAAGCTTATATTACGTGTATATATCAAAATTGAAGTCAGTGGCCTCCTAGCATTCATTATGTTATGCATTGTGCCCACACTGATGTAGTTATTTGTTGCATTGTTCTATAACTTTGATTCATACAGCTTTTCTTCTGTTAAATCAAATTTTCCCATTCCTAGTTAAAGTAACATTTTGAATCAGGATTCATGGCATGTGGCTATAATTCTAGCACTAAGAAGGTAGAGGCAGAAGAATTGTCATGAGCTTGTGGTCAAATTGGGCTGCAGAGATAGAGAGGTTGGGGACAAGCAGTGTTACAGAATGAAGACAATCTAATCAACAACAACTAACTAACCAACATCAACAACAACTAACCAACCACAGCAACCAACTAACCAACAACTAACCTACCAAGAAAACAAAACAAACACACTTTACAGTTTCTTACTGTAGACAATAAGATGTGCTACTTTTGAGTTACATTTAGACAGTAAAATGACAAAAAGCTATTTTACTTATTAAAAAGAAAAAAGTATTTTATGTATTCATTATTGCTGTTACTATTTACAGGCCTCATGTAACCTGAGTTGGAACTTGTCATATGGCTGAGATAACCTTAACTTTCTCATGCTCCTACTTCATCAAATACAGAGTTTGCAGTCATGCACCACCACATCCTACTGTTCATTGTAGTTCTAAATCTATAGCTATTATGAATCTGGACAAGCCAAGGTTTTTGTTTCTGCTGTTTTCAAGGCTAGGTATTGACGAGGGAAAGAGAAATACTCATGTATTTTGGCCTGACCTCACAATAAAACTGGCACAAATTCCCAATCTCTCTATAATGACATCTTCCCCTCCTCATCTGCTGTGGTGAGTGCCTTTGTCTTATCAATTTTATTTGACTGGAAATCACATATCGCATAGCTCTAATAAGATGCTCAGAAACAGTTTAGTGTCCTTGTAGGCAACGTTAAGCATTCCTTAGAGAAGATTTGCAAAGTCAATTAAAAGCCAGGAAAGAAACTTTGACCAGAATTCAGGGTGAAATTGCTTAGCAAAAGGGGTCCAAGTGTGCACTCGGTAGAGGGGGGGTCCACAGTGACTTTTGAAATGCTCATGTTTCCGTTCATTTAAAGTTTATCAACGATCCAATAAGGAAAAGCTTCAGAATAAAGTCCTGAATACCATCCAACCCCGTGCTTTTGCATGAATTTCCAGGCTGGCTCAGCTGAACAATGGAGTTGTGGTAGTATGTTCACTTGCCAAATGAGTTCAGCATTATCCTCTCATAACTCACCCCCTTTCAGACCTCAGTAGGAGTGTGTTCTGCAGCTGGATGGCTTTTTCTCTTCCAGGAATTGGGTATCTCCTCTGAAGACAATTTTTCATTTTGGTTTTCTATTTTTTCTCTCTTTTTAAAAGAACTGTTTGCAGCCCCATAGGGGAAACAACAATATGAACCAACCAGTCTCCCCAGAACTCCCAGGGACTAAAACACCAACCAAAGAGTACGCATGGAGGGACCATGGCTCCAGCCACATATATAGCAGAGGATGGCCTTGTTGGACATCAATGTGAGGAGAGGTCCTTGGTCATGGGAAGGCTTGATAGATGCCCCTGTGTAAGAGAATGCCAGGGCCAGGAAGTGGGAGTGGGTGGGTTGATGAGCAGGGGGAGGGAAGAAGGAATAGGGGATTTTCAGAGGGGAAACCAGGAAAGGGAATAATATTTGAAATGTAAATAAGGAAACTATCTAATAAAAAGTAATTTTAAAAGAGCTGTTTATTGTTTGTGAATTTCACATCGTGAATCCCAGTTCCATGCATCTCCACTTTCCCTTACATATATCCTCCACCCTTTCAATCTCTCCCCTGCCACAACAAAGAAAAAAAAAAAAAAAGAAAACTTTGTCGTGGCCTCTGGCTTCTGCTGCTTTATCAATACTGGAACCTCACTTGGTCTCCTCTCAGATACCCTGTCATCACCCTGTGTCATGGAGATCCTGTAATTTTGGATCTGTTGGACCAGCCCCTTCATTTATTTCAGCAGTTTATCGATGGGGATGGTGGTAGATGATAGAGTGGGCCAATTCAAAGGCCTGGATCTAGGCCTGAGCGGTAGCTGAGCTGGTAAGCCCGCTGGCTGCTCTGCTCTCATGCCCTCGTGCGGATGGCTGATATGCAAAGCCTGCATCCAGGACCAGCTCTACTGTGCTGCCCCTGTGAGGTGCAGAGGTGCTCCAGAGTGGTACTACCAAGTGCTGCTGCTGCTCATTGGGGCAGGGCCAGGTCTCTTGTTGCCTCCACCCCAAGGCCAAGTCTCTGTCTGCTGCAGATAGGGAAGGGTATAGGGGGAGGAGGATATCTCTTCCTTATTCAAGTCTCTCACACTTGTATCTCAAGGGCTTACCTGCAACTTTCACAACTGGGGAGGGGAATGTCAGGATGGGAAGGGGATGAGAGAGTGGAAGGACACTCTCCTAAATACTGCTTCTGCTAATGGCAGGGTCATCTCCCTTGATCTCATACCTCCAGGGCCAGCCTAGGTGAGGAGTAGGGTTGGTCCTGTCCAACCCTCAGACATCAACATATCCCCATGCAACAATCCTGACCAGGGACATTCACCTGCTTTTAATGGTTCTAGACCACTGCTGCTGTTGCAGGGCCATGGAATCAGACATGGCCCCCAGTTACATCACTGGCTCCTCATATCAAGCTGTTCCTTACTACCACCATGTCTCCAGTTCTGCCTCTCTTCATTGTGCTCACCTACATCCTTCTGTTGCTCTTCCTCTCTCATATCTCTACTACTGACTTGCTCCTCTTGTGTCACCTACGGTCTCTGAATGTCTGGGGTTATCTCAAAATTTGTCCCAGGATGGCTATTCCCTGCCTGTGAATTATAGCCCTGGGCAGGAATCATCTCAGGCGTGGTCTGCTTCCACACCTATGCGGGCACACGACTGATACTCATCTCAGGCTGGTGCTTTGCTCAGACCACCTAAGAGGCCCTTTGTGAGGATTGTCTGACTAGAGCTCACTCCTGCTCTGGGCTGCAGTCCCAGAGGTGTTCTGCTAGTTTCTGGCTTGCTCCCTGTCCTGGGAGCCTATCCTGGGCTGCCTAGCATTAGACTGCTGGTCATCTCAGGCTCACTTTCTTCAGGAATGTTAGCCTACTAATCAGATGTTCATAGTTCAGAGCATAGACATAGCCCCTGTCCTCTCTGCCACCTACTGATGCCCATGTGACACAGCAGCCACACCTGAAATGCCCCTAGGGGCAGGCACATTTTAGTTTTCTTAATTTTCTCTTTCTTTCTCCTTTTCACACCTTCCATCGTGCTTAATAGATGTTCTCCAGCTTCTTGGATGTTCCTTATTCAATGACAGATGCCTTTATATATGAAAAGCACAGACAGATTTTGAATTTAGGAACTGCCTTAAATTCAAGATAACCCATATTGGTACATAGCTACATTGATGTAGCTAAATTCACTGTAAAAAAAAAAAAAAAAAAAAGTAAGCCAGAAACGAGGCCATAATCCATGCTGCCCAGGGAAGCTTCTTTTATGGGCTGCAAACCCATAACTGAGAATAAGAAACATTGATGTTTTCTGTGACAAACTATCCCTAATCCAAACAAAGCAACAACAACAACAACAACTACAACAACAACAACAACCACCACCCATTCCAGCAGATTAGTGAAGAAGTCCTTACAAACTACAATGAAGATGCTAAAGTGCATCTCTTCACAGTGGCTGGCTTTTGGTAGAGGTTGGCTGTGGCAAGCAGAATTGGGTATCAGGAAAGACTCAGCTTCTTTAAGAGGCTGGCCTCTGAGAGTTGCACCCTGATCCAAAGAGTATATAGGCCACACAAACTGGACTTTGTGGGGTTTTCGCTTTTGTATTTTGGGGGACGGCTCAATGTTAGGAGGGTGAACCTCGGAAGAGTGGGAAGCTAGTGTGATTGGGGTGCATTGTATAAAATTCTGAGATAATTAATAGCAATATTACGCTGGGAAAACATATTAAAAATAAGCTCACCTTTGTAGCTTTAAGAAAAATGTATTTTATTCTTTCAAATTCTCATATGAATAAATAGAAAGATTTCAAGAATATAGATAAATGTCACCACCAATCAAGAAAAATCTAGTCAAGACTTGTTAAACATTACATTTAATGATAACAAAATACATATTGTTTTCCAGCATTCCTAAGAAATGTATAAAGACAATCTTTCTGGGCAGAAAACAAATATCATTAAATTTCAAAGTCTTAAAACCATCTATAACTATATGTCAAGTACTAAGAAATTAAATTATAAAATGAAATGAATATTTGTAGTCTTTTATGTTATGATTTTCTCCAGTGTTAGGATTACATGGATATGTGTTAATATCAATATAATATCAAGGATCCTGAGTTTTACAGGAATGTTTCCATACAATAGCATAAAGTATAACAACTTCAGCTGCAGCTCAAACTAGGTCGTTTCAAACACTGATACTCTGAGCAGAGAATTTCTAAATAACTTATGAGTCTAAGTGGGAATCTCAAAAGAAACTTTAAAACTTACATTGAGCAAAAATTAAAATAAAGTAAATCAAATTTGCATGTAGTAGCTGAAGGATGTTCAAGTGAAAAATTTATATAATAATAAATGCTTATGTTGCAAAAGAAACAGTAAGTCCCAAGCCAATAATCTAGGGTATAGTATCACAAATCTGGCATAAAGAGGCTAAATTAAATCCAAAGCAAAAACACTTTTGTGGATATAGACAAAATGTTAGTACACAGAATTCAGAAATCCATAAAGGAGCATGATTAGGAGGGATTTATTCCAAAGATGTCTGGAAAAAGTCAATTAATATAACTCACTGTATAGTCAATGAAAACAGAATTAACATGATCTTAATAAAAAGAAAATTGATAACATTACAGTCTTATAAGAGGTCTCAGCAATCCAGACCAAACCAGACCACATTAACTCTTAGGTCTAAAATCATATTCATAGAACAAGCCTGAAACCACACTTCTTAGGCTACAAAGAAGACTAGAGTGTTGGAATCTGTCCCTTTTCTCTTAACACACATTGTAATTTAATTCATACAATGCAGTAGGTAAAATAAACAAAAGGTGTCCAGGGCAGAAATATGAAAATCCACCTGTTCTATTGGTAGCTAACACAGGTCATGTGGAAGCGCCAAGAATTTAGTCAAAAGGCCTCTGAAAGCTAATAATAACTTCACCCCAAACTCAATATATAATAACAAAATCTTTAACTTTATGTATATGTTCTAGCAATGAATTTGTGAACACTAAAAACAAGCAAACAAAAACCTTCTGTGTATACTATCTACAATTCATAAACATATACTGGTAAAATTTTACTTAGGAGGAAATCTGACAAAACATCACATAGAAATTGTAGGAGTACACAAAGGCCATTGCTCCAGGCCTTCTTTGAAAGGGGAACAAAATACTAATGGGAGCAAATATGGAGACAAAATGTAGAGCAGAGAGTGAAGGAAAGGATATCCATAGACTGTCCCACCTGGGGATTCATCCCATACACACTCACCAAACCCGACACTATTTTGGATGCCAAGAAATACTTGCTGACAGGAGCCTGATACAATATTAAAAATAAACAAATTTACAGTTTAAAAGAGAAATTATATGGGAGCTATACAAAACACAGATGAAAGAGACTGTAAACATATATAAGATGTATCAGGTGCATGGATGAAATATTGGACATAGTAGAATAATCTTCTCCCAAAATCCATAAAGGTTTAATACAATTTCTAAATGTCACCCAGCTTTTAGAGATATAAAGAAAATTGTGTTGAAATGTATATTAAAAAGCAAAGCTATGGAAAAACTAAGTTTCAATGATTGTTTTTCTTAATGTGTGCCTCTGTGTGGATGTATGCACTTGATCAGCGTGGGTGCCCACGGAGGCTCATTGTGTCAGATTCCCTTGGAGGTGAAAATATAGATGGTGGTAAGAGGTCCAAAGTGGATGTTTTGTGTCTATCTTAGGTACTTTACAAGAGATGTGTGTGCTGAGCTGTCTAGATATGAATAGTTAAATTAGTAGTAGCAGGAGAAGCGGGAGGAGGGACAGAGGAACAGGAGCAAGAGGAGGAGGAGGAGAAGAAGGTGGAGGAAGAGGAGGAGGAGGAGGAGAAGGAGGGGGAAGAGGAGGATGGGGGGAGAAAAGTTCTAAAGATAGAAAAAAATGAAGTTAAAGATAAAGACGATAACAGTTGGTTTGTTAGAATTTTAGAATTTTTATGTAGTTTCCTCATAATCAAGATAAAATATATTGGTAAAATAATAGATGCAGTGAAATAAAACAATTGATGTAGCAACACTGACTTTTGACTATTAAATCTAAGAATGCAGCCTTCTGAACAAATGTTTTGGGTTAATTAGACATCTATAGACTGCCAAATTGAACCTCAACTCATAGTTTCTACCTATTGCAAAAATTAGCTTTAAATAAGCTGAAGAATAAAATGTAAGACTAAAATATGAAACACTAAATATTAGAATATTAGTTATTATTTTTATGTTTGAGATGCTGGGAAATTCTCTGGAATTTAAAACAAAGCACACATTCTACCACTGAGGAACATACCCAACCAACATAAACTATTTTTCATAAAATTATATAATGTTTTAGAAATATAGCATAAAATATTTTAGATATAGAGCTATGCCAATAATTGTTAGCATAATTTTTTGCAACCTATTTTCAATAAGGGTTCAATCTATCATTTCACCCAATACCCAGTAAAGGTATTGGAAAAGTTATTAGGATATGGGGGAAGTGGACCTGTTCAGTAATAGTTCTTGGGGGCCAAGCTTGATCTTCTTTGGCAGCAGTTCAGTCCGGCAGCAAACACCAAATAAGACTCAGCAGCTGCAGATCAGTCCCCTAGGCAGGCAGACAACACACAGGAACCAGCAGCTTCAGTCCAGTCCTCTCAGCAGGCAGAAACCAGGAAGCTGTATTTCAATTCTGAGGAAACCCCCAGGCTCACCAACCAGTCTAAGATGAGGCCACAGAAGTGGCAAGCTGCCTCAGGTACCTTGAGAGCAGTTCTTGGCCCCTTTCTCTCAGTGGCAGCAGCATTACCACAAGTTGAGCTCAGTGACGCCATATAAGGCGAACCAATACATTCATGCTGTTAACAAGGCAGAGCAAACCAAAACAATGCTCAGTGCTAGTCTCCCACTGTCTCTGTGTTCATATTTATACTCCTTTACCACAGGTTCTTTTACGTGTTTGCTATATGAAAACATCCTTTCACCCATGTCTGCTATGGGAAAACATTCCTTCCTGTGTCTGCTGCAGCAAAGCATCCTTTCACCTGTGTGTCTGCTTCAGGAATACATTCTTTTCTGTGTCTGATCCAACAAAACATTTCCTTTCACCTGTGTGCCCCAGCAAAACATCATTTGAAATAACAGAGCTTCCAAAGAAACTAGAAGTTTCCACCTCAGATAATCTTTACATGTTATTGCAGACATCACAATATATTAAAAAAATAGATTTGGATTTGGATTTCTTCAAAATTAGAAAAATATGCTTCACAGAAAATTCCATTAGAAACAGTAATAAGACACATCGCAGTTTTAAAGGAAAAACTATCATTTGTGAGACAGAGGCAGGTTGTTGGCAGATTGAGCTAAGCTGTGTTGTCAATTTAACTCAAAGTAGTGATCTATTGACATCTGTATCCTAATTAGCTGAGGTTATAGGAAGTTACCTTTATGCTTGTCTAGAGAACCTATTTTAAAAGCAGGGCACTAAAATGATTATACACAGCGACCAACTTGTTTCACTCGAGGGACGCCAGGGTGTTTAAACACATGCAAATCAATATATACAATATAGCACATAAACAGAGTGAAGAAAGGCATCAAGGGAGATCATCCCAGAAAGAGCCTTGATAAAATTTAACATTGCTGCATTTTTAAAGCTATGCATGAGGGGCTGGAATGATGGCTCAGCACTTAAGAGCACTGGCTGCTCTTCTAGAGAACCTGAGTTCAGTTCCCCAAAGTGACATGGTGGTTCACAACCATTTCACATTTAGCTGTCCTCTCATGGGATCTGATACCCTGTCTTCTGGCCTCTGTGGGCACCATGAACTCAAGTAGATAGACACACATGCAGGCAAAACAGACAAACTTATAAAGTAATAAAATATATACAAAACTACTGATAACATTTATATAGACTGGTAATACTTCACCATGTAAAATATTAAAATATTCATATGATAAACCCATTGTCAATATTAAAGTGAATGAAAACGTGAATGAATCTCCTGTAAAATCAGGACCAAGGCAAGGATGTCTATTCTCATTAATTCTACTCCATGCAGAACTTGACACTTTAGTTAATGCAATCAAGCAAGATAGAGATATTAAAGAGATAAAGAGAGTAAAGAAACCAAATTATACCTGTTTGCAGGTTACATCATTCTATAGATGTAAAAGTTTAACTTATCTACCAAAGACTCTTAGAAATGATAAATTCTGTAAAATAGTAGGATACAAAAATCAATGACCAAAAAGGACAGACTCATAGTGAAATCTTTCAGAAGAAAGTAAGGAAAATAATTCCATAAAAAAATATTGTAAAGTCAGGAGTGGTTGAACAGGCATTTAATCCTAATAGTCAGAAGAAGACAGGTTCATGTGTGAGTTAGAGGCCAACATGGTATACATGATTTCTAGGACAGCTAGTGCTATGTAGAGAGACCTTGACTCACAAACAAAGAAACAAATGAAAACACACCACCACTATCACCAATAACAAAAATTAAAAGAAAGATACAACAACAACAAAAAAACCAGACTATCAACAAAATAAAGCAACAAGATCTACCCCTAAGCATCCCAAAATAACAGTTAAGAATGAAACTAGCCAAGGAGAAGAAAGAACTCTATGATGAAAATTACAGTACTAAAAGCAGGAAACTGAAGACATTAGAAGTTGCTAAAATTACCACAGTTTTAAACGTAATATAGAAACTCAAGACAAGCCCCACCAAAATTCCAGTGGCATTGACATTGCTAACCATATTATAAAATATAAATCAAGCCTAAATGAAAAGTACTTTGTGATCTATCTCATCACAATTAGTAGAGCTGCCATAAGGAAAAGTATGTGCCTTTGCGAGTGTGAGTGGATGGATTCCTAACTCATTGTCAGGAATGACATTTGAGTTTCCATTATGGAAAACTGTTTCATGAAAAAACTTAAAATAGAACCAGAATATGATCTACATTTATCATTTCTGAGCAGAGATCCAAAGCATGCTGATGAAGTAAACATGTGCAATGTATTTTGAGCATCTTCACCTAGAATTTGTCCCTATACCTTCTCATATAGAACCCTACTTTTTACCCCCTCCAAGCTTCATGTCCTTTTTATTTCCTTCCTTGCTTCCCTCCTTTCTTTCTATTTTTTAATTAATCCACTGAGTTCAGTTTGTGCTGGTCATGTGCACATGAGCATGGGTGTAGACCTTCTACTAGAGCATGGTCTACCTATCAGGAGCCACTTTCTTAAACACACACACACACACACACACACACACACACACACACACACCAAAAAGCACAAACAAATAAATAAATAAAAATATCTCACACCTCCTGTTCCAGAGCTTTCATCAACCACCAGCACTTCAGCTTGGGATTTTTATAGGTATACTAGGGAAGGGAAATAGAACCAAAAACCTCTCCATTTTTTAAACAAACCTAACTGTATGTCCATTTTTAGACACCAAAACCAATTTGTACTAGAATATATATATCCTTGGACGTCTGGTCTTTCAAAAAGCATGGGCGTTGTACCAGAAGCTACACTCTTAGAAAAGACTGCCTCTCCTCCAGTAGCTAACAATTTCCAGTATTTTCATGGCTATGGATAAGATTCTGTGGTAAACTCTCTTTTTCATGCAGGGTATGATCTAGCATAAGCTTGCACAGGTTATGTACTGTAGGTTCATATTTTGAGGTATCCTACTGTGTCTATAAGAGACAATTCCCTTGTAGTCATTCATTTCCTTTGCCTCTTGCATTCTTTCAACCCCTTCTTATGTGTCCCTGTAAACTTGGAAAAAGGGGGTGTGGCACATGTGTTCTATTTATGGCTGAATGTCCTTCAGTCTTCGCACTGTAGTCAGTCAATAATTTCTATGTTGCCCACTATATAGTGCAAATAGAAGCAACTCAGATAAGAGGTCAGCTTTGAATTAATTTGTGGTGATAATACTATCATTATAAGTCAGTTTAATAAGTACCTCTTTAGCAAAACAATCACAATAGATTATCACATAAGGTCTATTCATATCTCTCCATAGGTTCTTGGAGTGATTATGGTGTCAGGCATGGATTTCATCTTCCAGATATGAATGGAATTCCAGTCATAAAGTGGTTGATTGATTCTCTGATATTCATGCCATTCTTTCAACAGTGGGCATGGCCAGTCATTATTTTTAGCTCTTAGGATTTATAACTAAATTATGAATAGTGATTATTCTTCTCTTCTAAACAACATATATTACTTTCCAAGATAATAAAAAACTAGCCAGTAGGGATAAAACCCTCAAGCCAGTACCATTTTGATCACTTCTTATTTTGTGCTTCAAGTATATGGTATCTTCTATAAGGGGCCATCATCAACTTCGAAAGAGTAACTAAGAATCAATGGCTAATTCTATCCCAAAGACTCCCAAATAGTACAGGTTGAGTATTCTTTACCCTATGTTGATGGTGATATAATGTCCTGGTTAGCTCTGTTGTCAGCTCTCCTTCTGATATATTCTAGATTACATTTTATATAGCCACAAGTCTACCTTTACTATATATAGAAAATACCATAGACCTGAGAGATGAGAGCATCTCATGGCTCAAAGGGAGTAACCTTAGAGGCAATGCCCAACAGTGGGAAGAAGGAACTTGTAGAGTCCACCTCTAGTAGAAAGACAGGGCATCAAGTAGAGGGATGTGGTCACCATCCCATAGTCAAAAAACTCTGACAAAGTATTGTTCCTGTCTAAAACAACTGCAGGGACAAAACTGGAGAAGGAACTGAGGGAAAGGAGGTCCAGTGACTGGCCCAACTTGGGATCCATCTCAAGGGGAAGCTCCAAAGCCTGACACTAATACTGATGCTATGGTGTGCTTATATACAGGAGTTTGGCATTGAAGACTTCTCTTTTTTTTAATATTTAATTATTAGGTATTTTCCCCATTTACATTTCCAATGCTATCCCAAAAGTTCCCCATACCCTTGCCCCCACTCCCCTACCCACCCACTCCCACTTTTTAGCCCTGGCCTTCCCCTGTATTGGGGCATATAAAGTTTGCAAGTCCAATGGGCCTCTCTTTCCACTGATGACCGACTAGGCCATCTTTGATATATATGCAGCTAGAGTCAAGAGCTCCGGGGTACTGGTTAGTTCATAATGTTGTTCCACCTCTAGAGTTGCAGATCCCTTTAGCTCCTTGGGTACTTTCTCTAGCTCCTCCATTGGGGGCCCTGTGATCCATCCAATAGCTGACTGTGAGCATCCACTTCTGTCTTTGCTAGGCCCCGGCATAGTCCCACAAGAGACAGCTATATCTGGGTCCTTTCAGCAAAATCTTGCTAGTGTATGCAATGGTGTCAGTGTTTGGAAGCTGATTATGGGATGGATCCCTGGATATGGCAGTCTCTAGATGGTCCATCCTTTCGTCACAGCTCTAAACTTTGTCTCTGTAACTCCTTCCATGGGTGTTTTGTTCCCAATTCTAAGAAGGGACAAAGTGTCCACACTTTGGTCTTTGTTCTTCTTCAGTTTCATGCGTTTAGCAAATTGTATCTTATATCTTTGGTATCCTAAGTTTCTGGGCTAATATCCACTTTTCAGTGAGTACATATCATGTGAGTTCTTTTGTGATTGGGTTTCCTCACTCAGGATGATGTCCTCCAGGTCCATCCATTTGCCTAGGAATTTCATAAATTCATTCTTTTTAATAGCTGACTAGTACTCCATCGTGCAAATGTACCACATTTTCTGTATCCATTTCTCTGTTGAGGGGCATCTGGGTTCTTTCCAGCTTCTGGCTATTATAAATAAGGCTGTTATGAACAGAGTGGAGCATGTGTCCTTCTTACCAGTTGGAACATCTTCTGGATATATGCCCAGGAGATGTATTGCGGGATCCTCCGGTAGTACTATGTCCAATTTTCTGAGGAACTGCCAGACTGATTCATTGAGGACTTCTTAAAGACTTAAGTATTTCATGTTATATAGACCTTAAATCCTCAAAACCATGATGGAAGCAATGTTATTAGTATATTACAGATGAGTAAACCAAAGTAGAGATGAATTCAGCAACCTACCCAAATTCTATACCTTAACATACCAGGAAACCAACTCCATCTTATCCACTAAGCTTGTATTCCTTTCTGGAAAGATGGGGGTAACTGTCTAGAGAATTGAGGCCCCAGGCAATAAGGAGGCCTGTTGAGGGAGGAGACATCTTCTTAGATACAGGGGAAAGGAGGAATGTGATGAAGAACTGTGGGAGGGAAGACTGGGAGGCTGGCAATGGCTGAACTTTAACAAATAAATTTTAAAAGAAGCAACATATTAAAAACAAGAACTTTGTTCTTGATAGCATAAAAAGCTGAGAACAGACACTCTAAAACATAGAATGGGATTTCAGGGAGGAGAAAAGATGTACTTACTTGTGTCTGTTTGCTTTACTGTGCACCCATGGGATAAAGAACACTCAAAGGAATGCTCTTGGGAAAAGCATGAAAGTCTTGGTAGTAATAATGAAAGATTTAACTTATTTGTTTAAAAATCTCAGGGTTTTTGATCAACGTGGCTATGTGTCTGGACATGAGAACTGAGATATAGCAACTGGGTGGACTCTGGTTCTATAGATTTAAAGTTATAAATATGTGAACTAATATGAGTTTCTAAGAGCTCACAATACAGACTTTCTGAAAATTAGAAACTGGGGTAAAGAGAGCCATTTCCTCATAAACTGTTATTCTTTTGCCCCTTTAAATTGAGTCTATTAAAAGTGACTGTTAGTAAAGCAAGGGGGGCTTGAACAAAAGACAGCAAGCATTGGAAGTGATTAATTACTCAAAGTCTTTATGAGACTGAGGGCACTAGAAACATAACATATCTTCTAAGTCATTTGACAAGCCAATAGCTGAAAATGCAAGAAAATCAGAAAGAAATAGATGTTTTTCTCATCAGTAAATATTAGATCATTTCTAGAGTAACATTGCAGTGCTTCAGTTACAAAGACTCAGGAAGATCTCTGTCTCCCTTTCTTTCTCTCATCCTTTTTCACACACACACACACACACACACACACACACACACACACACACTTTTAAATTTGGCTACTCACTTTATAATACATTTAATGAAATGTCTTGCTTTCTAACATGTCTAAATCTGCAGTTTGGAAGGCAATAGACATTGCAGGTGAAGCATCA
Source organism: Mus musculus (assembly GCF_000001635.26). Classification (NCBI taxonomy): domain Eukaryota; kingdom Metazoa; phylum Chordata; class Mammalia; order Rodentia; family Muridae; genus Mus; species Mus musculus. The sequence continues at coordinate 59,236,101 of NC_000083.6, forward strand.
AATAAAATAGTATGCAATATGTATTTTATGGTCCTCGGGGAAGTACATCATTTTCTAAAATTCTGAGAAAGATTATACTTCATAGGGCCAACTAATGTAAGGAGACAGTCAGTTTTAATTAATATCCACTGCTTTAAATATCAATCATGCCTATAAATTGCCTTCACACCTACACATACATACACACACACGCACACACACACACACACACACACAACTATGCATGCATGCACGCACACATACACACATGCACATGCACACACAATACATTTATATGGTGGCCTAAAGGAACCCACCTAATACGATTGAATTTTTTTCCACAGACCTATTGAAAGCCTGTCAAGGCATAGAGATTTCAGCAACAGTAGAGATAGATAATCCATGACCATTGGAACCCGAGGGTTGAAGGCTACATGAGCATTGTCTTAAGCCTCTTTTGAGGTAGGGTTTTATAGAGGAATAATTGGGTAATAGCAATGTGTGCTTGTTAAATGTATGAAAAACCAATGTTCTAATGAATTAAGGTATCTAGGAAAAATTTAAATGATATCAGTGGTTAACAAATGATCTATAGTTTTGATTTATACTCTTAAATATGTCAAAGAAATATCTAGGTTTGGAATATGCACCCCTACATCTTTGCATGAGATGCTTGGTTCCAGTGGGATCTATTCTACTGCAGTATATTTGAGAGCACAATCACCTCCATTGTCAAGAAAGCCTGCAGATAAGGCTTATTTCACTTCAGTCATCCATTCTATTTTGTGGAAGCTAATAGGACTGGGAACCTGTATCAACTAGGTTAGTTTTTGGTATATTACCATTGTCTGATACCACATTATCTTAATGGCAAGGTTTTAAGAGGGTAGCATGAGGTCATAATTTAAATAATAAATTCTAATTATGATTCTAATGTTTCTATTTTATAATTTTGGATAAATGTTTCTTAGACACTCCAAGTCTTAGTTGTTTCAACTACAAAATGAAAACAATTTCTCCCTGACAGGAATGTTATGAGGATTAAGAAGGCAATATTTTAGTAGTTACTGACTTCGTCTTTTTTTCTCTACCTCTCACTGGACAAGGGAATATAATTATATTATTTTGTTGAATATTTTGATTATTATAGTTTTTTTAAGATAATTGAGGGAAAAAGAAATAAACAGTCATTTTGACTTTTTGATATGGTTACATATAATAACACAATACTAGATTATATAGTGTTTGGAATCTTTTGGTATGTTTCTTTTACTTTATTGTATAAGTTTTCAGAAAAAACTGATGCATAATGTTTGCTTCTAAAATATAAATGTTCAGCATGTCTGTCTGATATCTGTGTATCATGAAGATAGTCACTCTCCAACAGTATCTAAGGGAGAACACAGTGAAGCACTGGGTCCTTTCAATGGCTTTACCTGTACTGCTGCATCTTTGTGCAACAACAAAACAACTTCTTATGATTTTCAAGTAAATTCATACTAATTAAAAGTTGATTTTATTTATCTATGTTTTGGGAGTATCCCACATTCCCTCATTTAAAACAAAACAAAACAAAACAAAACAAAACAGGCCTCCAAAACAAAACCAATAAACAAATGAACAAAAACAACAAGAATAATCAGGATGTTAAACTGCAACATATCTGTAGGGGGTAATAAAGAAACCAGAGACCAGTGTAAATGAGACTCAGCCTATAAATCAAACATGAATTGGATTTGATTTTTATGGGAAAAACTTTGTCTACACATGTAATTCCAAATGTATCTAATGGATGTAGTTCTTGACTAGCTAAGAATTGGTGGCTATTCTGTGCACTGGAATTTGATGAATGGAGAGATCCATTTATCAAAGGCAGTGGATCATTAAATTTAAATTTGCTTAGAACAATTTTTTAATCCTGTGATATTTTAAAAGGACGGATGACTCTTAAAAAAAGTGCAACAAAACTAAAAACTAAAATAACTACTGGAATTTAAAGCAGTGTCGTAATTTCCTTTCAATTTAATCTTGACATCACATATCTAAAATTGGTCACACCACATGTCATACAGAACCATATTTAGCCCAGGGAAGTTTAAGTAGATTTTGGGTAAATGCCAAGTACAGACATAATGATGGTAGATAAGTAAGGGAAATAACCCATACTTTTGAAACTTCCAAAACTTTCATGAAAGTTGCTATTGCATCTTCTAGGGAGAATGTTCATACCTGAATCTTCCCTTTTCTCACCAGCATCCATATGTCCTCTATGAGCAGTATCAAGATATAACAAATAGCATTTTAGATGCATCAAGTATCAAAACTGGAATGCAGCCATCTGATGCAACCCATTCATTTCATTAAGGTAGATACCGTGATTCAGAAGTGGAAAAATGGAAGAATTCTAGCATTTGGAAAAGTTTGCGAATTAGACAAGAAATTACTCTCAAGTGCACATTAACCTCACTTATAGGGAAAACTAAGATTAAGTTCCTGCAGATACTAGACACTGGGAAGACAGGATGTGAGAATCAGCATAAACATAAGAAACTTTTGAGATATAGACAAGGGTTAGTTGGATCTCAATGTATCCTAGTCAAAATCCATGTTGTTTAATCTATTGAAACTTGTTATAAATATTTATCATGTACGATAAGAGGGTAATGAAGGCTTTACTCAAGACTAATGCAATTGAGAAAGACTGAATACAACTCTACTGAAATAAATAATAAAACTATTTTAAGGTAAGCTAGTGTAGGAGCACCAGAGAATGATGGTTGATAGTGATTATTCTATGTTTGCTTGCTAATTGTCACTTATCAAATTAACCCCCACCCTTCCCCAGAGGTGAGGTTTTATCATTCTCAGCAAGGACCATTCAAGGAGATAGCATCTCGGTACCAGGAAAAGAACATTCCATGGATGTAACGTTGGCCAGAGGCCAAGAAATTAGAAGATTTATATCTCAAATTAACAGGAAGTCGATGTCTCAAATTATCTCAAGTCAATGTGAAGGTGAAGGCTATTGGTCTGGGCCAATTGACTTTCACACGTGTGTAAAATAGTGAAGTTACAAATAGTATTGATATCATCTTGCAAGAGAGAATCAGACGGTCATGAAACTTAGTGTCTTACAGCCAGAATCTGAAGGCATTTGATTCTAAGTTATGTAATTATCCTACTGTTATCTCATTCTTTAAAACAACTACTCTTTGGGTTATATTTACACTTTTGCATCATTTCCACACAGATAACTCAATTTATGCTTCACATTGAAGCTGGGGAAGAGAGACCATAATTATCTTCAAAAACAGAAAAACCAATTCAAAAGGAGAGAAATTAAATAATGCCCTAAATAATGAGATTAGAATCCAGGTTTCCCAATGCTACTAGCTAATGAGTTCAAGATACAACTAAACAATTGCCCAATATTTTTCAAGTTCTATGTCAAGAATAAAAGATTTAAAAGAAGCAATGTTTCTGCCTGTGTATACCTTACTTCCAGATGAGTAAGGGGGAAATATAAATGAAACATTAGATGGAATAATTAAGAAGAAAAATAAAGTAACTAGAGAGATATAACCTGTCAGGGTGAGTACATTTGCTATTTTGGATACAAAGCTTGGTAATGCCTGTTCCAGATAACAGACATGTGTGCTGACAACTAGGAAGTAAAATTACATTTCTTACAGAGAGGATTATGCAGATACATATATGTATATGTGCAGATGTGTGGCCCAGCTCATTGATCACTTATTACATGTCATATACAGATTCCTTTTGTGAATCTTAGTTATTTCATCTTTATAGAATCCTTGTAATGTTGCTACTATTATTTTTCATGTATTCTATACATTTTAACTAAATTAGTCAACATCACATAGCTAGGATGTGGCAGGGCTATGGACATAGTCTAATAGCAAGGTGGTATTGGCAGCGTATTGCATACTCATCATTGGAGAAGCAGAAGGAAGCATAATTTAATCAAAGAATAAGAAGAATGTAGAGTGGAGAAAAACTGATGTCAAGGCAGATGTCAGGAGGAAGAAACACGGGGATTGTGGGTGATCAGAATGTCAGAATGTTAATCTGCAAATAAGGAGACTCCTTCAGAGAGTTCTAAGAGGGACATGACAACACATGACTTACCTGCATATTGTTTTCTATTTGTAATGTTTGATATTCGTGCTCAGAAGCTTCTCCATAGACAACTACCCGGTACCTTACACTTCTGAGAAGAAGTGAGTGGGGAGAAACGCTTGTAGTTATGAGAAACTTAGTGAAGATCCTCCATACATTGAAGTGCAGAAACTTCCTAGGGAAATACTGGCAAGGAAAGCAGCATTATATAAAAACATCATAGTTTCTCACTCTGTTAACAGTCACAATTTTTACCAAAAAAAAATTAATAACTTTCACTGGAATAGTTTTCAGAAACACTTTTCTATAAAAAGTAAAAATGGACCTCAACTTTCTTCTTCATTAAATATATTAGATGTCTAGCTATTGCAAAGCATATATTATGTATAAATAAAACAATAACATTAAAGAACAATCTAAAACGTTTAATCAAGAAATTTTCAAAATTCGATTGTAGAACTTATATAGCTTCAAAATTTTATTGAAAACAGTACTTTTATAAAAGTCAGTCTTTATAGGTAGCCACTTTATTTAAACCCTTGGTTAGCTCATCCTCTGTTTCACAGTTTACAGTGGTTTCGTAGCAGGTGCAGTTATTCAAAGCACTGACAAGTCACCTAAGATATTTTTGTCTCTCTGAGGATAAAATGTTTATAATTGTGAGCACAGACAACACCCTGTATGGGATATTCAGAAATACTGCAATCTATTTTCTGAGCACGCAGAGATTTGGTCGATATTTAACGCACAGTTGGGAAAGAATCGAATGCACACATTCAAAGTCAGGGAGAGTTAAAATATGCACATGACCTATAGTTTTAGTTTTAAAATATCAAGGTTCCGACAGTTTTAGAAGTTCGCCCTGGCAAGTTTATAACCTTTTTAGCATCTTGAAAACAGAAATACTTTCACATAGACTTAGTGAATTTCAAGTCCAACAAGTTGTTTAATGACTAGATTGAGCATGTGCAAAGATCTTTCCTAATGGAAAAATATGAGCCAAGTAAAGACCCTTAAGATTAAAACACTGGAAAGATTATGCCAATTGAGATCAAATCAACACTTTTCTGTAAGCAAGAGAGGGCTTTCAGCCGTGTTTTGAGCTTGTTTTCTAAATGGTATTCAGGTGAAGTGATGACAAGTGATGACGTTACAATTACCATATGGGAAGGAACACTTGTGCTGCTTCTCTTCCTCCCTACTTGCAGCACTTCCTCGGTACAGTTGGTGGCCTTCTTACAAGCAGAAGGGCCCACTCAGCAGACCCAGTATGAGGCAAGGCGCTTCCTACTTGTAAACTTACATCTGGCAAAGACTGAAGATGCGTGTGTCAAGAGCCCAGAGAGTCACACAAGGACCTTGCTTGTTTGAGTAATGATATGAACTTTTTTAATTCCGGAAAGAAATGTCTCCTTTCTTTGTTCTCAGATTTTGGCCAAATGTCTTTCTATAAAAAGGTAGATAGATGTTGTCTTTATTTCATAAATCTTGATCCCAGTGTATCTTTTTTGTATTATTTATTATTTTATTTTATTTTAATATTATTAATTTTTTTTTGCTAAACACTCTCGATTTTTTATGTCTAACCTGTGCAGCTGTTCTTGCTTGACTGTCACCTTCTCTGTGAAGTGTGTCCTCTGGAGTTTCATTGTGAGGGCAGCTTTGGCAGAGATGGAAAGAAGGAAACAAGGTAATTCTATGCCATTTAAATTAATCCTTATCCTAATTGTTTTGTTTTTGTTTTGTTTTCACTTTCTGATCAAATGGCTCCTAGAATATAGCCCCGTATCTTGTTTGTAGAAATGCTAAGGGATCATTCTGACCTTAACATTATTAACACTATAGCATGTACATTTGAAATAGTTAAGTGCGTTGTGACTTCCTGTTTATAAATTACTGCTTTGTTCCTGTAATAATTCTCAAGATGAGAAAAGATAGGTATAACTCTGTTGCTATTCATAGGGAAACATCATTATGCAGATAAATCCCTGTTCTTGTTTTTTTTTTTTTTGAGCACTGGGAATAAACAAACAAATATTGGAAGTGTTTTATGAATTTTCAAAGATCTTCAAGACCAAGTGTAGTTTATTTCTTATTGATTTTTAACAATTACAAATTCTTAAAGCTTAGCCTTCACCTCTAAGCTCTTAAATTAGATATGTATTACATATCCTAACTGTTGTTAGAACTTTCACAATTTTTTAAAAGTTTTATGAGGAAAAAAATGCTTTACTTTGGTGTTTAGAAGTCATTTTCCTTACAGGAAGGAGAGTAAATTCAAAGGTTTCCCTTTTCAGGCCTGAGGCCAGAGTTTGATGCGTACCATAATAATAAATGAATAAGTAAATCTATAAACCTCTTTATATTGCTTAGTTTTGATGTTATTTCTACTTGTAGTGATATAGAGTGACGTTTTCATCACCTAGTATTAAAGTATATTAAAATGCCATATTTTTTAAGTTTAAATTTTACTTTGACTAAAAATAATCATTTGATAGCAGTTTAATTACAACAAGTCTTAGGTTCTTATTTTATTAAGCAGAGAATTATAAGATAATTTATGCTGGATAATACATGTGGGAGAAAATATGAGGTTTCATAATCGTTGGGGTGACTGCTTTTACAATAGACTTGGTTTCAGTTCCAAGCACACACATGTTAACTCACAACTATCTACAAGTTCAGTTCTAGTGGATCTGATGCCCTCTCGTATGGCCTCTCCTGTCACACGTCATACATAGGCCTGCAGAGGTCAGACGTACATACAGGCAAAACATTTGAACAGATAAAATAATAAATAAACCTTTAAAGGAAATAACATTGGAGAGTTGCTACTTTCCAAATGTTTGCCACGTTGCTAATGGAAGGTTTCATTCATTGTATGAAAGAAACATGACTTTATGGCTTAGAGCTGCTCTTATCTTTTATGGGGATTACTTCAGAGCACCCCTCCCCCAACGTGTTTCTTTACCTCTCTCATTTATCCATAGAGTAGCCTAGCTCACAGCTTCATGAGAAAGCTCAGCCTTGTCTCAGAGTCTATCCTCAGATACCAAAATAATTGTAAAAGAGTGCAGGTGTCTCATCTCCCATGTTTACATGTCCTTTACTAAGCTGTTTAGTCTCCCTCTTCCATGTGATGTTGACTTACATGCCTTTCTGACATTATTTTTTCCTTTGTCTTTCATGAACTCTTGGTTTAGCTAGTTTCCAGAATCTAAAGTTTCTACACGCAGGTCTTCCACATACTCCTTCCATAACTATTGCCTTTTTTTTTTTTTTTTTTTTTTTTTTGGTTCTTCACTTTTGGGAACTTTCATAACTTTGCTCTCTAACATATGGAAATAGTCCCTCATTGTTCTGAGAAAAAAAAAACATGTATTCTTTTGCTGTGCTTTTTTGTTTTCTACCTCATTTAAGGAGAACTTAATTCATCTACTAAAATTCCTGATGGGTTATTCATACCTCGAAATGCCAAGATCTTTCCTCTGAACATTCTAGCTGTTCTAAAAATACTTGCTGGTTGAATATTAAAAGCACCTTTCTGCAGTTTTTTTTTTTTAAATTCACTGATGTAATTTAAAGGCATTCTAAATTTTAAATGTAACCACTCTAATGATGATGGCTGTTAAGTACATACAAATAAGTAAAATCCAAACATTTCATTAGAAGTCATGTGCATTTTTAATAGGGTAACAAGAAAATCTTTCAGTAAAAATTATTTGTGACTGTACAATTATGTGTCAGTTAGGATTCTTTGATTCCTTCCACAAAGCACCGTAAGTTATCCTTTCTTATGTAGACTAGGGATGCCAGGGAGAAGACAGTGGAAAACTGTCTCATTCTGAAAGGAGAGAACAGGAGATGCTCTATGTGGCATGGGTTTTGCTTTTAATTTTAGTGATGATCGAGATCCTGCTTGTTTTTATGTGTTTGATTTTCAGGAAATGTGAACAGAGAACAGCTACCTTGGACATATTTGGGAAAACTTTCCACTTCATTGGCTTTTAACAAGGGTTTAATAGTCTAATAAGTTTGTGAATTGATGATACATGGGTTTTTATTAAGGACTCTAATATTGATATGAACAGAGTAACACACTCTAAAGTTAAATATGAACATATTTAATATAACAATATTTAACATATTTAACATAACAATATAAAGTTAAATATGAACAGAGTAAGACAATCTAAAGAAGAGAGTCACTCAGTGTGACATTAGGCCCATGTCCACTCTGTCTTTCTGTTTCATATATGTGCATATTCTTTTTACTGTGATTGTAAAAAAAAGTGTACTCAAACCCAATTGTGAAAAATAACCATTTATTCATTGCACAGAGTGTGTAATATAGGAACTTTGTTTGAAGCTATTGTAAATCAGCTTATCTCTGATAAATCATTTCATCTCTTTGACCTCATCTGGAAGACCTGCAATTCAGGGCCTGAAATGGGTTACAGACTTCCATGAACACACTCTTTGTGTGTGTGTGTGTGTGTGTGTGTGTGTGTGTGTGTGTGCATGTGTGTTCACGCATATGGGAGAGAGAGAGGAGAGAGAGAGAGAGAGAGATAGAGAGAGAGAGAGAGAGAGAGAGAGAGAGAGAGAGAGAGACTGGACTGACAACATGGAAGCTTCAGGGCTATAAGTATTTTATAGAGGGCCTCCAAAGCTTGCTCTGTTAGAAATGGGGTTTCTGTATTTTATCTGGCTTTAGAAGTTATATCACTGACCATTTGTCAAGTTTGTCATAAATTCCTGCTCAAGGGGGTGGGGGTGGGGTGAATCTGAAGCTTGTTTCTGGAAAGGAAATAAATAGAAAAGAACACATGGAGCCAGAAGTATCACCAGGGTACGTGTGAGCAATACAATCTACTACAGTGAATAAATTGAAATATAACCTTAAATCATAATTTTACAATTGAAAATTTAAACATGTCACAATCTTAAGCCTTGCTTTGGGGGGTCTATTATTTTAACTTTATATTCAACTGTTTGAAATAATTTAATGTTTAAACCTTTGGTTTGGTGGGTTCCAGCATTGCCCCTATGCTTAATAGCAACAAGCAACATTAAATAGAGATAATTAAATCAGCATTTGCTCTTGCAATAACTTCTGCAGAAATAGTGACCTACGTAGAATCTATTTGAATTTCAAATCAGGCTAAAGTTGATTTCTTTTGGCTGCCCTGACTCAGCAGATGCTAAGCAAGCTTAGGAGAACTATCTCATTTCAGCCTATGATCTTCAGAAATGAAGCAATTGTGAAGAGCTATGTGGCCTTCGGAGATAAAATTAAGCCCTTTCTCACAAAGCCTTTTATTTCTAAGATGTGCGCTACTTCCAGCATATGGGCTCATCAATACCTATCTGCTTTTCATGTAGCTCTGGATGGTCACAGCATCATTATTGAGAACCTACCTTGTGCAGTACATGCATTTTTATTAATTGCTTTGCATAGAGATGAGTGCTTTCTCAAGGCTGAAGGCATTGAATGAGATAAAGACTGGTATTGAGCTAATCAGAGCATGTGTAGGGAGGGAAAAGGGTCAATGGTTTTCTCAGAACAGAACCTTTCCTCTTCTCTTTTTTTTTTCTCTCTTACAATGCTGGTCTACATTGCAATCCTTCACATGTGCTTTCTATTGCTTGCGTTATTCTCTGTCAAATATCCACTCTTTGTCCTTTCAAGTAAAACTCCCTAAAGTATACAAATACACATATACTAGTTTTTTTCAAGGGATGGAATCAGTGTTTTTAGTATTTTCATTTAATAGACCTCACTACTCATAGGAAACATTTGTTCTCTATCCTTATGAATATTGCAAAAAAATTGTATTTTTTTGCCAACCTCTAAATTTATATTTTATGGAACTGACAGCGGAGTGTACTGGAGCATGCAATTTTAAGTCTCTAGAATAATCATGTTTCTGAACTCTGCTATAATCTGAACATCTTAAGAGGAATAGCGATAAATCATTTCTGTAGCTACTAACATTGATGACTGATATCATCTGTTCTTTAAGCACACTTTTATTACCGGTTATATTTTGTACTTTAATTTTCTTTAACTTACTGGAATTTTGCATAGAGATGGTTCAAGTGAAATGAAATCATTCAAAAAAGTAAACAGAGTCGCCCCACAGCTTCTAATATTTTCCTGTTTTAAAGATTGAGCATCTGCACAGATTTTTGTATCCAGTTGCAAAAGAGAAGTGTAGTTCTTGTTATGTACATCCCCAAGAGATTAAACAAGAGAACCACTGGTGTCCTTACAACCAGGCAGCTCCAACAGGATCATTTATGACATACTTTTCTTAACCTTAATCTGCATCCCATAACTCAGTAACGTCAGAAGAGCATCTTGTGTTGTCGGCCAAAACTCAGCTAAAACTCTGCTTCTGGAAATAAACAGTAAGAACAAAATGAGGGGGAGAGAAAGAAGAAGGAAACAAACAGGCCCACATGAGGCAGAAGTCTAAGAGATTAGATCTACTAATGAAATTTCTGAGTTATTTGTTTGATAATCTGTATGTGCCTAAAAGGGAATTTCAGCCATAAGGGAGCTGTAGGTCTTTGCAACCCCACTGGAAGAACAACAATATCAACCAACCAGACACCCCAGAGCTCCCAGGGACTAAACCACCAACCAAAGAGTACACCTGGAGCAACCTATGGCTCCAGCTGCATATGTAGCAGAGGATCTCCTTGTGGGACATCAATGAGAGGAGAGGTCCTTGGTGCTGTGAAGGTTCAATGCCCCAGTGTAGGGAATGCCAGGATGGGGAGGTGGGAGTGGGTGGGTGGGTAGGGGAATATCCTTATAAAAGCAAGGGGAGGAGGATGGGATGGGAGTTTCCGGAGAGGAAACTGGGAAAGGAGATAACATTTGAATTGTAAATAAATAAAATACCCACCCCAAAAAGAAAAAATATCCAAAATATATGGGCTATCTTATATAAAAATTGTAATCTGTTAGAATTTAGCATTATTGCAATATTCTGATATTTCTCCTAATTTCAGTATCTCCCATTTGCATTTTTCATAATTCAATGTTTTCAAATGCTTTACTGATGTCTAGGCTATAGCCAATCTTGTACTGTTTATTATAAAATTTGTGTGAATCATAATGTTCTGCATTGTTTTTTCACTAGAAATATCATATTTCTGTATTCAATAAAAGTGATGGCTATGATTTACTGGTTATCTACTGTATCCTAGTAATGCTGCTTCATGCATTTTATGCATGGAAGTGGATCAATTCTATCTTAGTTTCCATATTGTAAAATCAAGGTTCTCGCTTCTCCAAAGTCCTTCCATATTTTCTATTTCCTAATCGCAAAGCAGATCTTAGTGGGTCAGACTGTGAGCAGTCACGGACTACTTTTCTCCTGGTCCTATGTCACCTAATACTGGCTTTATCTATTTATCAGTCATTGCACAACATTATACTGGACATTGAACATGTAAAACTTTCCCAAATATCTTCCCTTACTTTCCAAATGAAGCACAACTCTCTTTTCTCTTTTCACATAGCAGGTTGCTCATCACTTGTACTGAGACACATGTACCTAAATATTAGTGATTTACAAAAATGTTTTCTGTAAAAATAGCTACAAAATCAGCCTACTTGTTTATTCTAGGATTATATAGAAAAGAAAAACACTGAATCCATCAAGATAGACTGTTCTCATGTTGTTACATATTCTCAGGTCTGTTTCTATTCACATTGAAATATTAAAAGGACCTATAGTCAGTGTGCTTAAGGGCTTAGACACAAACATAAAAATATTTTAAGGTGAGGATTTAATTAAAATGTTAGACAATAGCTGTGTAATGGTTTGTTTCTGTGATTTTCACAGCTGTAAAATTATGGCAGGAAGATCAGGGCTAGCCTGATCTCCACAGTGATTTCCAGGCCAGCCAAGACTACATAGTGAGAAACAATAAGAAAAAAAAAAGTGTGAAAATCATCCAACTATGGATACTTGAGGTTTATTTCATCTCCAGATAGTTTTTATAGCAAATTTAAAGTTTACTGTCCTTTATGAGATGTGTGTGACTACAGAGCAAAGTAAAGTTCTTTAGAGTGAGCTTTGGCCAGGAAAACCTTCTGTTTCTCAAGGACTTAGTTTTTCCTGATTTATATACATGTTCACAGATTTCATGTGTCACAGGTCATAGTTACAGTATTCAGCAAAACCTATTAAAGTTTCAACGTGAGTGTACTCCAACTCTATGATCAAAACAAATATGCCAAAATCAATGGATATGATTTTGCACTGCTTCAGCCTGTTAGTATTTACAATGGACTTTCCACATGTTCAGCAAAGCACTGTTGGTTTTGCTCAGTTCTACAGTGTGCATTTGGAGGAAGCCTATGGCATAGTAGGCATGCTATTTGTATGGAGCTTGAATCATTTCATCTATTTGAGGTTCCTCTGTTTATCTCAGTGTGGGAGCTGTTTATTCTTCCAACCTTGGTTGGCCATTTCATTATTCTTTTAATAGTATTGCCCTTTAAATAAATTTTCACATTTCTGAGAAAGACTGCCTGCCAGATATTTCTTTCTTATGTCAATACTTTATTTGTAATTTTTTGGTAGAGAAAATACCTTTAAATTTTAATGTAGGATACACAAAACTTAAGGAGTAGAAACAGCCCTTGATAAGTAACTGGAGATTTGCAGGATTGGGTCTTTGTTCTTTAGAAAGCTGACAGACTACTTATATATGTGAGACAGGCAATGTGTTAGGGTCCCAGGGTGCCCATTAAGTTTCCGAAGTAACAACTGAACTTCACCAGGCTCTGAGTACTTTGGTAGATAGATGGTTGATGTTCAGATTCAAATGCTATTCCTGCCTGAAGGCTTTTTTTTTTTTTTTTTGAAATACCGAGTTAGCTTGTAAATTCACTGAATGTAAGAGAGCAAAAGTGACTGTTATTCACCAATTAAATCATTTCCTCCCACTGCAGAAATAAATCATGTGCTTTAGTCAATGAGGGAGATCAACCTCCAGTGTAACAACCAGCTGTGGTGGCAGATGGAAAACAAAGAGAATGTCCAGGCTAAAATAACCGGCTAAAAGAGAGGCGAGAAGTAGATTCAAGTTGCGGTGTGTGTTCACTTAAGGGTGTGTCCCTTAAATTCCCCCACATAAGCAGTAAACACAGAAGAGATGACATGGGCTGCGTTTTAAAGCAATTAGTGTAACTTGGGTCGTCTTCAGAGTTGCAATGGAACATTCTATAGGTCATGTCCCCAGGGCAGATAGAAAGAGTACTTCAGTTTCTCTTACCTTCAAGGAACTATTATGGCAAAGTCTCTGAGAAGGTTGTTGAGTGACAAATGATGGTATGAACCAGTATTGGTGATTGGGAACATTGTGGACATAATACAAAGAACATTAGAATCAGAAATCCAAAGGCAGTTAATGTAACTAAAACTAAATTAATAAAGTTTTGAGGATGGCGATTAAGAAATAGCATTGCCCACAACACTAAAAGAGAACACATCTGTAACTGGATGATGTAGGTTAGACCTTGATCTCAACATCTATCGTTTAGAAGTTGTATTCACAGACATTTCTGTCTTTCTATGTGCACTTATCAGTCATTGGTGGGAAAGAATTCTGCCCGTGTGCATCAGGAGGGTGGAGATAAACCAGGAAGTATGGAATACTGAATTAACACTGGAATTTTCCCTCGGAAATAGCTGGTCTTCCCCAGCCGATTCTTGCCTTATGAATACTAGGGTTGCTTTATCCCTGCTGTGGAACATGGTGTCTCCAGGTTCTTGATTAAATCCGAGGAATCTCTGATGCTCCTGTCGCATGATCAGTCTGCTTACCTATGGACGGGTGGGTCTTTCTGGGTCAGCAGTAGAAAAAAAGCAATCCTAGAAATTCCTCCTTTTAAAATGGTATTCTTAGGATAATCCAGTGTTTTCAGTATCTTATATCAAAGGCCACTGCAAGAATAGCTCACAGGTTTGCAGCCTTGAAGAAGCATGGGGTAGGAGCTTCAGAGGCCCCTAGCTTACTTTGTGTTCTTTTTTTGTAGGTCTCTGAATAAGCCATACACAGGAAACATCACAGTGGTACCTCTGGCTTAGTGATCACAATTTCCTACTTTGTATTGTCGAAAAGTTTCTCTTCTCAAAGGACCTAGATCAGTAGTCCCTTTAGATCAGACTTAGACAGAGTTTTTGAAACTTCATTCAATCATAGAAAGTCAGTGGCCTCTGATTTCGCACATACCTACAATTACTACAGACATTGTGTTTCTACAGGAAAATAAACCCACACCCATCAGCCCACACACACACCCCTTTTAGAGATTTTTTTTTAATGTATACATCAAACAATTTATTAATGATCACATAAGACACTATGCCTCAATAAATGCATGATTCTAAGTTCTCCTCCTATGGATGATATAGACATTTTATAATCTTCTGTGCATAGAGATTATTAATTAATTTTTGTGCTAACATTTTCCAAAGTGTATAAGTTGCAGAATCACAATTTTATTTTACTCTCTGAATATGTGTAGGCTGGAATGTTGTGTCTATTTTACTTCAGAGGAAATGGTTTCACTATGTAAAATCATTTCTAAGCATAGAGTCTGGAGGCTAAATGGCAGGGGGAGATTCACTAATGAGATTGTTCAATAATAGGGATTAGTGTGAGATATCCTTGTCCTTCTTTGACAGAAGAAATGAAGTCACAGGGGATCAGGATGAAATGCACAGACAAGTATCAGCTGTTAAGTTTGCCCTCAGAGGATCTCCATTTGCAGTAGTTCTAGGTAGTTCTAGATCCATTCAGGTTGTCAATCAAGATCAACCAGTACATTGAGCTTTAATTTCAGGCTTATATAATTAATTTAATTATTGGCTTGTGGTTCTAGAGGGTCAGAGTTCGTGGCTCCCATGGCTGGAATCATGGCAGCTTGCTAGAAGGAATGGCACTGGGTTTGCAGTAAAGAGTACACAATAATGAGTTACAGACAAAGAACAGGGAGCAAGAAAGTGACAAAGAAGGAGTGGGATATGGTTTGAATGAGAATTACCACAATGGGCTCTGGATGGTGGACCTTTTAGGAAGTATTAAGAGATGTAGTCTTGTTGGAGGAGGTGTGTCACCAAAGGTGTCTGTTGAGGTTTCCAAAACCATAGGTCACATTTACCATAAGGATCTTTATGGTAGATGGAGAGATTTGATGTTATTGGGATACAATCTAAATTTCAAAGAGCAAGGACAGAGACCCTTGGAAAATGATATGAAAAATATCTTCCTCTTACAACTTCTTTGGTTAAATACATCCCATAGAAGGGGATGGGTAGGTAAGAATGGAAGATGTCGGTTTTTCTTACTGCAAAAATCTTTAGGGCAAGATGCTCTTTTCTGACATACATGAATTAGCAGATTTGGTTTGTATGGGGTAACTTATCAGTTGCCCCCCAGATCTTTCCATCCAACATAATTTGCTCCTTCATCTCTGCTCTTGAATGAATCTTGTTAATTATCTGTTCCTTAAAGTGTGAGAAATTTTTCTGGTAAACATTTCTTTGGACAAATTTTGTAATTTATTTCATTATTCCCCCCAGTTTTTCCTTCCTTCTTTCTTTTCTTTTTTTTTTTTCAGGTTTCTACTTCTACTATAATGAAATTTTGCGAACTAAGTGCATCTCATTGATATTTAGAAATTTATTATTACACACATACACTGGTACATACACCATTAAAATATTGTTTGTTGTTGCATTAAAAAGTTCTCTGACAATGAATCATTAATATGGTACATCATCCCAGTTATGACCCTCTGGGTGGTGTTTTCACTCTGAAGGTTTTGGTCATATTTTGCTACTAATTTCTAATTTTATTAGTGGTGTTCAGGTTTTCTCTATTTCTTTTCTTTCCTTTCCTTTTCTTTTTTTTTATGTCATATTTTTATTTGTGTATATTTCCATATACACATCGGAAGTTCTAATTCTGTCAATCACTTCATCTCATTTGGATTTCAGTGTAGGGTCCTGCATGGTAAATGTATTTACTTCATTCATAGTTCTGTCTTTGCCCTTGGCAGTGAGCTGTCTTTATTTTATGATACGCTGATCTATGAGCTATGTACCTTCTTTGTATGTTGTTGTAAACAAACCTGAGGTGACTGGGAATATCTCTCTGGTAAATCAGTAGTCTGCTTAGCATTCTGTAGTTTCCAACATGACACTGGAAGAGATTCACAAATACCCACCTCCTCTCATCTCTGACTTTCAGGAAATCACACTCAGCTTTCATTTCTGTCCTCTGCAATGAAAACTTGCAGGTCTGAGTGAGAAGTCTGAAAACAATTTTCACTGAGTGGTGGGGGAATTCTTTGAATTAGTCAGTTATGGCAAGGCAGTACATCTGGTTGTTTTCTCCTCTTTCCACTTCCGATGAACTTTCATTGGACGCAATGTTTAATTCCGTTTGTCTCCCAACAGAATATGAAAGATGATTAGAAATCAGCAGTTCTAATTATTTGTGGAAAGTGATAGGGCACACATAGTATCTTCAGGGAAGGAATTTTTATTTTTTATTTTTTAGGTGCAGTGATTGATTGCCATAAGCAGCCTGTTCTCCTCTTCTTGTATTGACTCATTGCTAAAGGCATGGACTCTCTGAGTGGCTAATTTAAATATAGACATAAGATAAAGAGTTTTATCTTCAAAATTTTACTTGAAACCCCACTGACTGCTTTTATTTGAATCATTCTCTATTATAAAAATAATACCTCTGGTTTAAAATAAAAGTAAAATATACCTCTTATCATTTTTATTATTTTTAATTAAAGTGTTCTAAGTATCATTGTCTATTTATAAATTTATTTATTGATTTTTATGCTACTTAAATATAATTTAATGATGAGGACCTGCCTATTTTGATCTTTGACAAACCTCTGGTGCATAAAACAGTACCACATATTCGGAAAATGTTTATTAATTATGTGGACAAAGAATCTCAAGATATTAGTATAAATATCCAAGACTCTAATTTCATTCTTTTCATATTTTTCTATATAATGTAGTCATTTGCCTGACAATTTGCAATTTTTTTTGCTTACATTGTTATTTACATAGATTAATACATACTTTTCAATTGAACAATCCCATATATATGTATATTTTAATGTTATAAACGATTTCACATTTTTCTGTAATATAGTGTATGTGTCTCACAATGTGAACTTTGAACACTCTCTAGTGACATGCCTGGCTATGCCTTGTTCCTTGCCATGACGGGTCTGGACTCTAACCTTCTGAAACATAGATCCCAAATAAACTCTTCCTTCTGTAAGTTGCTTTCATCATGATGTCTTTTAACAACAATAGAAAAATAACCTAGAAGTAATAAGAAACAATAAGCACCATGCAGTTGAAGACATATTTTAAATCCTCTTTCCTATAGTTATGTAATTTTAAAAATGTCCATAGTAAAAGGAAGACATTTACTCCTGCATTGTTGATAAAAATTGTAAATTAGTTTCATGTATTTGAAAGACACCTTTGTGGGATTCAGCAATTATGAAAAGGATACACCTTTCAATATAGTGATGTACACAAACAAACAATGTTAAAATCTCTATGTTGTCATGGGAGTTCATATTTTAAGAACTAACTTTTTAGAATCATAAACTAGTAATAAGTACAAATATCATTTTCATTTTAATTCCAGTGACCTTATGATTTGATCATTACTACTATTCTGGCAATAATCCCGTGTGGTTTGTAGTAGCATGGGGCAGAGACAGACACAATTCACTTTTAGCTGAGGTTGTTGCATACTTTAAGTTTGCTACTTATATTTCTTGAACTCTGCAAAATGAAGATAAACATGGAGGATGTTCTTTGAGAACATTTTTTAAATTTACATTTTCTTTGCTGTCCCCCCTCCTCAGTACCCCCTCTCACAGTTCATCATGCCATTCCTCCTTCCCCTTGCTTCTGAGAGGGTGCCCCCACCCCACCCCAGACCTTCCCTTCCCTGGGTCCTCAAGTCTTTTGAGGAATAAGCAGGGGCATCTTCTTCCACTAAGGCCTGACCCAGCAGACCTCTGGGACTGCTTGGGACCTTGGACTGGCCCATTAATGCTACTTGTTGGTGACTCAGTCAGATCCTTGGGGTCTGGGTTAGTTGACACGGCTGTTGTTCCTATCGCATCACACACTCTTCTTCAGCTTTTTCAATTCTTCTCCTAATTCAACCATAGGAGTCCCTGACTTTAGTTCAATAGTTCAATAGTTGGGTGTAATAAGTATCTGCTTCTGTCTCAGTTAGGTGCTTGTAGGGCTTCTCAGAGGACAGCTATGTACTCAATGATTAGTGAATATTAGCCAAAAAGTACAGAATAACTAGGATACAACCCACACCGTAAGAAGTATAGCAAGCAGAAAGGCCCAAGTGAGGATGCTGACACCACTGCATACACTAGCAAGATTTTGCTGAAAGGACCCAGATATAGCTCTCTCTTGTGAGACTATGCCGGGGCCTAGCCAACACAGAAGTGGATGCTCACAGTCAGCTATTGGATGGGTCACACGGCCCCTTATGGAGGAGCTAGAGAAATTACCCAAGGAGCTAAAGGGAACTGCAACCCTATAGGTGGAACAACAATATGAACTAACCAGTACCCGGGAGCTCTTGTCTTTAGCTGCATATGTATCAAAAGATGGCCTAGTCGGTTATCACTGCAAAGAGAGGCCCATTGGACTTGCAAACTTTATATGCCCCAGTACAGGGAAACACCAGGGCCAAAAAGGGGCAGTGGGTGGGTAGGGGATTGGGGGGGTGGGTATGGGGGACCTTTGGGATAGCATTGAAAATGTAAACGAGGAAAATACCTAATTAAAAAAAATACTATGATGGTATAAAAAAGTACTAGCACCCTTCACTTTGCAGGTGAGCAGGTTCGCAAAGTGTGAATGTATGTTTACAAGAAAGTAGAACAATTCAATTGTATAAATTGATCACTCTGAGAAACCACATTAAAAAGATAACTTATTTGTACATGAAAAAAAAAAAAAGGAAATAACCACAGGTGGTAGAGGGAGGGATTTTGGTGGAAAAGAGGAGTGGGGAAGGTCTAAAGGAAACAGGATCAGGTATGGGGGTGTGGGGAACAGGAGAGAAGCCAGAAGTCCAAAAGAATGAATGGAAATAAGCAGCCTCAGGAGGTATGAGCTGAGGGGACTCTCTGGAAAGCATTAGAGACCCTGGAAGTGAGAGACTGTAAAAACTCAATAGGGATGACCTGAGCCAAAATTCCCAAGCATTGGAGAGAAGGAACTTGAAAAGTCTACCTCCAGTAGATAGACAGAGCCTCAAGCAGAGGGACAGGATAACTAACCTACCGTCAAATTTTCTGACCCAGATCTCTTCCTGTCTAAAAGAATTGCAGAAATAAAAATAGAGAAGAGACTGAAGGAAAGATGGTCTAATGACAGGACCAACATGAGATCCATTTCATGGGTGAGCACTAAGGCCTGACAATGTTACTGATGCTATGGTATGCTTACAGATAGGAGCCTGGCATTGAGGACTTCTTAAAGGCTTAAGCACTTCATGTTATATAGACATTGAGTCCTCAAATTCTCAAAATCATGAGGGAAAACTATTATTACCGTGTTATAGATGAGCAAACTAAGGTGGAGATAAATTCAGCAACCTACTCAATTCTATAGCTAAGCAGGAACCTTAACATACTAGCAATCTGGCTCCATCTCATCCACTAAGCTTGTTTTCCATTCTATCTCCGTTCTATGGAAATAGCTTGACCATGCTGCAAAGATTCAAAGAAGGGTGACCACCACAATACTTTACCAATGTTGGATATTAACCTCTGGCAGAATTAAATGTGTGTTTGCAAAATAAAATTGGACAAAATGGTAATTTTTATGTGGCTACTGAAAAGAACCTGATAGTCAAGTCAATTTTACTTCCATAACGGGTCCATCTATGTATGTTCCTCACTTCCTCTTCCTTTCCTGCTTCCTTCCTTCACTGACTGTTCCCCAGACATGAACTCTAGTTGGAGGCACCGGAAATAGATGAACAAGTAACACTTGATGCTCCATTTGGTGATCCAATTCTGGAAGCTGTGCTACTAAACATCTACAGTAAGGATAGATGCTAAGATCTAAGCATGGTGGCTCCTGCAAATAATCTCAGCAGGGAGCAAGAAGCAGAATGATTATTGGAGAAGGTTGGAAGTTCAAGAGCAGCTTGGTATACATAGTGAATTCTATGATGGCTGGGACTTCATAGCAAAACTTTGAGGCCCAACAAGCAGCCGAAAGAGTCAGATGCAGATACTTACACCCAACCAATGGACAGAAGCTGCTGACCCTTGTGGTTGAATTAGGGAAAAGCTGGAAAAAGCTGAGGAGGACCCTGACCCCATGGGAAGACCAGAGTCTAAACTAACCTTCCCCCAAATTCCATAGACTGCTCTGACACCAACCCACCAACCAGGCAGCATACACCAGCTGATATGTGGCCCCAACACATATACAGCAGAAGACTGCCAGGTCTTGACTGGGCGAGAGAAGAAGGACCTAACCCTCAAGAGAGTTGAGGCCCTAGGGAGTGGGGAGGTCTGATGGGATGGGGTGTGGGGGTGGGGACATCTTCTTGGAGATGGGGAGTGGGGGAGGTTTGTGATGTAGAACAGTCAGAGGGCAGACACCAGGAGGGGGGTGAAGAATGGACTGTAAAGAAAAAAATTAAAGATTTAAATAAATAAATAAATACATAAATACATACACACATACATACATACATACATACATACATACATACATACATACGGAAAACAGTCAAAGAATATGCAATTCTGGCAATCAGAAATTGGGGGGGATCCTTTGTTAAAAATATGCAAATTTAGCAAACACTACCTACTGATGGTAAACTACAGTTGCTGATAGGATATAAAATTTTAGTATAACACATGCTTGACACATCTACCAGCACTGGAAGATTAACAGAGATTTCTACACAAAATGGATTGATGAAAGGTTAATGCTTATTTGCTGCATATTCTGAGAGTATTCTATTCTTATTCTAAATCATGGCACTATGTATATAAAGGCAACTCTTGATTCTGAAACTGTGCCAATTAGCGGAGGGAAGGTTAATTATTTGATAGTGTTTTAAAATTTGATTTTGAAATATTTTTAAAATTCATTAAGAGTTCTTAAGCAGGAAGCATGGGGGTAGGTCCACTGGGTTGATATATCTCATGGGGTTGAGGTGAGTATTTTATAGTAGTGGTGGGACAACAAACCACATTACTCGTTCATACATGAGTAATTCGACAATGAGAATATATGTTCACACCCAAATTACAGACTGAAGTTATGTTCTTATCTCAGTTGCAGTCCTATGAAATTATAAAACTTTGGTATATTATTATATCACCTGATTAATCGTGCTGTGCAATTGTTTTGTGGTTGTTTTGTTAATTCTTTTAATATAACTAGCACAAAAGAACACATGTACACAGAGGTATTGCCACCTTTAAATTTTGTCTTTTTCATATAAACTTGTAAATACTTTTGATATTAAACTATCTGCTTACTTGTACCCAGATATGTCATTTTATTTTATTTTTTTGCTTATTTAGTTTTTTTAGTCAGGGTACAGAAAAATGTTTCAGTACAACCCTTCATACTTTTGTAATTATTATATCTTGCTTACATCTGGCTTCCAAGCCTGTTTGCTTGTCCATTTTACATCAGTGTCCTTTTACATGTATGTGACCAATGGATTTAGATTTCACAAACTAAAACTCCAAAATTTTGTTTTTCTTTCCCCTGTTTACTCATTTGTGCTTCTTTTCAATTAGTCTTTTCTTCATATCTTTCTATGTTCATGTTAAGTATGCATTAGTTTATGTTTCTAATATCTAGATTCTGTGATACTAATACATATTTTGTAATCCTGAGACTGACTTTTATTGCTAAACACATTGATTTTCACGTCTGTTAATTTTCCTGTGATGAGATTATACAGTTATTATTTGCTACTGAATGAAGCCCTTATGCATACATCATGCATCATTTACCCAACAATCTGTTGATGGAAATTAGGTGTACTTTCATATGTAATGAGCAGTTCTGCAATAAAAAAAAGGACACAAAGGTAGGTCTATAGTATGTCCTTTGGATACTTAATAAAAAGAAATATAATCGGAACACATGGTAGTTTTACTTTAGTTTTCTAAGTAACTACTATGCTGATCCCCAGCATCTGCAGTAGTTTAAAATTGCAGCCTCAGTTAACAAGGGCTTTGTATTCCCCAACATCCTTACCAGAGTTTATTACCACTCATATGTTTGATGACGGCTATCCCTACTTGGAATAAAATGTAATCTCTGTGCAGTTTTGAGTTACATCTCTCTAATGCTGAAGGATTTGGAGAGGAATTTTCCATGCATTTATTGTCCATCTGTGTATTTCTAAATTGTTCTCTACTCATCCCTTTGCCTAATTTTTGAGCAGATTTTGTGTGTGTGTTTACATCCCAGAGTTCGTTAAAGATTCGAGACATTGAGATAGAGACATGGTAAAGAATTTTCTCCCATTGTGTAGGCTGTCTGTCCACCTGGTTCATTGTATTCTTTATTTATGCAGAAACTTAATTCTATGCAAGCCTGTTTGTAAGCTCATGAGATTATTTCATGAACCGTTAGAGTCCTTTTCCAACAGTCCCACTCCTTGCATATGTCTGCACCCCAAGAGTTTACTTCTAGTGCTCCAGGCTTTTAGGGCTTGGGGCCTCACATTAAGTTCATTGAAACATTGTAACTGATTTTGTAAAATTTAGGATGAGATAGAAATCTAGTCCTTTTTTTCTACATGTGACTACCTAGAACCAGACAATAAGCTATCTTTTCTCCAGTGTGTGCTGTTTTATTTATGATTTGTTTGTTTTGTTTTATTTTGTTTTTGTTAAAAATTAGGTAATGGCAGGTGTGTGACTTTTTCATTGGTCCACATTCCTGTTTTGCTTTAGGGACACACAATGCTGTTTTGTCAATATCAATAAGTAGTATATAATTTGTATACATGTAGTATAATTTAAGGTTGGGTATTATAACACTTCCAAAATTTCTCTTTTTGTTCCAGATTGTTTGGCTATGTAGAGTCTTCTGTGCTTACATATGAGTCTTGGGATTACCTTTTCTAGTTATATGAGCACACCATTGGAATTTTCTGGGGTT